>NC_073725.1:107694841-107998873 GCF_023634155.1 Falco peregrinus | reverse complement strand
TTGCACACCCCTGCCTTCCCTCGCACACCCCTGCCCTGGCTGGCTGTTACAGGATAGCTTTATTCCTTCAGACAGATCCATTATTTACAGCACTTGATACTAGACACAGCAAGAGATGGGATTTTCTTCCCTTCAACAAATACCGAAAGAACAGCCTCATTCCATAGTCAAGACCTGTACAAACTTGCACATTTGCAAAATTCAGTCCTCTCCCATGACAGCACCCCTCGGCCCAGCTCTGCCTCAGGACACCTCTGGAGGGGTGCTGACCTCTGGCTTCTCAGTTCGGCTGGGTTGCTGGGGACAGGCCCAAGACCATGTGCAGGAGGTGGCAGGCGAGGGCCAGGCCAGGCGCTGCGGCAGGGAGCAGGCTGCTGCCCACACCAGTGAGCTCTGGATGAGCAGCTTTGTGCTCCCGCCACTGCTTCCACCCTCCCCTGCAGCCCCCATGCCACCCCGAGTGTTGCAGCACCCAGGCACCTCTCCCCACGCTGCAAGGCTTCACCAAGGGACTCCACACCCAGCGTCCACCCTGGCACAGTGCCCAGCAGCACCCAGGCCACCTGATGAACTTGGTCTGTTCGTAATTGACAGGGATTCAGAACTGGGCCTGGAGCAACCCTGTGTGACCCACCAGCACCGCCAGGGCCAGAGCTGGTCCCTAGGAGAGCAGCCATGGCAGCAGAGCCACGCGCCGCCCCCCAGCACCACCACCGAGGGCTGGGCACAAGGCCCAGCTCCAGGGACAACCCCACCCCCCCTCCCCTGGCACTGGGGGTGGCACCAAGCCCAGAGCTGCGAGGGCTGGGCAAGGCAGGACCTGCACAGCCACCCAGGGGGCGGTTCTGGAAACCAGGTAGCAGGGAGGCAGGTGAGCGCAGGAGAATGGGCTCTGCCCAGGAGCCACCTTGCTCGGCAACGGCCAAAGCAGGGGTCAGAACCAAAAATAACTTGGGGAAGGGAGGGAGAGGGATAGGAGACAGACATAGATGGCCTGGGGAAGCGTAGAGCTGAAGGCCTGGACACAGGAGGACACAAGCCACAGCCAGCTGCAGCCAGCACGACCTTGCATCAGCATCGCCGGTGTTCACCATCGGAGCCGACTCGGGCCAGGTGGGCTCTCCCTCTCCTGCTGCAGTCCTTGGCCACAGTGCCGAGACACAGGCCCACAGCATGTGTGTGCTGCCGCAGCACGCTCAGGCAGCCGGGCACGCCAGCTTGCCTTCTGCTGCGGCTGCAGGGACTTCCCTCAAGACAACATGTTCCTGCCTTTCACAGCTCAGGCTCAGAGGAAAACCCGATTTCTCTTTGTCCCCAGGCTCCACGTCAGCTGAGGGCTTGTCACTGTGGTCCGTCTTCCTTAGGCAAAATGTAACGTAGATCCAAGTGCCACTGCCCAAAGCCACAGAGCCCAGCTGCTTCTCACAGTCTTGACTCCCAGGCTACTGACGCTTGGCTTTATACGGGCGGGAGCGTTTCCGGCGATCTGGCTTCCTCTGCTTGTGCAGCCGGCCGATGCTGACCCCCTGCCGCCTGCGGACCGAGATGTTCTGCTCCACGAGGCTGGCCAGCATGCCTGCAGGGTGAGGCAGACAGATATGCCCACACTGGAGCGCTGCTATTGCCCATGCAAGGGTGCAGCCCTCCCCCTCTCGCCCAAAACCCATTAGTGGGCTCCTCCTGGGACTGTAAAATCAGAAGAACATAGACCAGAGACGCGCAGCTCCCCAGACTGAGCGCTACCCTCATGCCCCAGGGCAGGGTGAGCTTCCCAGGCTCCCAGCTGCTGCTCTGCCGCGCTCAGCACGGCTCCCCCAGCTGAATCGGAACCCTGCGCTCCACCCCCTCGGCCGCACAGCACAGCTCACCTTCCTGGGCCAGCATGGAGATGAAGGTACATATGAACTCATCGTAGTTGTGGGTTCTCCTCTGGTCATCGATCTACAAAGAGAGGAAAAATTCACAAATAATCCACAAACGGGTGGCACGGATGAAGGAGAGCTCAAGGCTAACAGTGAGACCAGAGCAGGCAGGGACCCACCTCCCAGCCCTGTCCTGTCTAGTACACGACTGAGACTGTCCTCATCCCGGTTCAAATGCCAGCATTTTCCACAAAGTGCTGCTGGGGAGAAATCCTGCCAGGCCTTGCAGCAGAGACTGCCCCCCCCCGCTTCCTCCTGTCAGTGCTGCTGTTCGGCGGTGGCTCAGCTGCAGCGCTCCCCATCCTCCTCAGGCTAGTCAGTGCTGCCCAGGGGCTTCAGTCTGTCCTGGCGGAAGCTCTGCCCCGTAAGGCTGGTTGGTAATGGGAAAGGGACCCTGAATACTTCCCATCGCCATTCTCAGCTGAACCGCTCTCCCTTCTCTTTGGTGTAAAGGCAGAAGCATTCGGGGAGCTAAACTGGCAATGCAAACAAGTCATCAACAAACAAACCTTGAATTTCTTCCTCTTCTCCACCTCTTCCTTCAGGCACGCCTCATAGTTTGCAATCTCTGCCTCCACACACTTGAGCAGTGCCAGCAGCTCCTGTCAGGATCAAGCAGACCAAACATGAGCAGACAGACCCCTGCCACAGCACAGGAGCGAGCTGGTAAGTGGCTGGGAAAGGGAGGATTTGTCAAAGTAAAAAACACTTGCCAGGGTAGGGGGGTGGGGGATCAGTTCACTGTAGGGAATTTCTGAGCCAGGGGGTGATCAATCAGGCAGCACTACGGCCAGTCCCAGAGGAGGAGCTGGGTTCTGCTCGAGCCTGGCCCAGCCCCGCGTATCTGGTTCTCTGGGACAGGGGGAAGGGTTGTGTGCATACCTGAGGGACACCCCAGGGCCTGGTTATTCTCAATAACAAAATCTCAAGACTTCTCTTTCGAGTAAAACAGTTTCTAGCCCAGGTCTCTTCCAAGAAGCTCTTGATGTGCTTGTGCTGCCTGAGCCTAGTCCTGCCTTTGCTGGTGGGCACAGGCAGCGAAGGTACCAGCAGGCTGGGATTTGGGGGTGCAGGGTCCCACCAGCCTCTGGCTCAAAGGAGAGCAGAGCACAGCACGCCCAATGTCTCGGCTGCAGGAGACAGCAGCTCTGCTCGCTGCCAAGGCAAACGTCCCTGCGATGATGCAAGGCACACCACCTGCGCTGCCCTATGCCTCGAGGCACAGCTGCTGCGACACGTGAGCGGGACAGCGTGCACACGCAGTTCAGTCACTGCCAGCGCTGCTGCATCTCTGGGTGAGCGCAGGGAGCTCCAGGCTCCCAGGGCTGTCACAGCACAAAACTCACCTTGGGAGAATACTTTTCCCCCCCAGGGTGATCACTGGTCCTGCCAAGTCCCACCTTCTCTTTGCTGTCACTGGCCTCACTGCCCTCCTTCTCGTCCGGTTTGATTGCGACTGGGGCCTCTTCACCGGGTTTGATGGAAGGCGGGGAGCTTTTACCCCCATCTGTGGGCACAGGAAGGAAGCATTAGGAGCCATCAGCCACCGTAAAGGACCAGGATCCACTCCCGAAGTCAAAGGACACTATCCCACCACCACAGGGGAAATGCCACCCTTCCAAAAGTTGGCAGGCACCTACCTGCAACAGCCAGCGGGCAGAACACACCGTCCTCCGTGAGGTGTAGCAGCCCGGTGCTGATAACGGGCCCCAAGTCCCTGACAGCCCGGTTGTAGCGCATGCAGTCAACACGCAGCAGGCCGTCCTCCTCGCCAAAGAGCACCTTGGAGATGTGGGAGGTGACGGGGCTGGAGGGGCGGGTGGGGTTGGCCGAGCGGATGGGAGAGCGCAGCGGGGAGTTGAAGGCGCTGCCGATCTCCGAGGCCGTGTCCGTGCTCTCGTTGCTGGGGGTGGGAGAGGGCTGGGAGTGGGTGACCACCGCCACGGCAGTGCCCCCGCTGCTCGTCTTGATGGACAGGGGAATGGAAAGATCCTTTTGAGATTCCTTCAGTTTCTCAGCCAGGACATTGATGGTATTGGGCTGGAGGACGGAGAGCTGGCCATCCGCAGCCCCCGCCACATGCTCTTGCTTTACCTGCCCTTTCCTTTTGTACCTGCCCGGGAACACAGCGGGGAAGGTGAGTAGCTGGTAGAAGGAGGTGGGGGCCCAGTGCAGCCACTGGCAGCTCTGCACTCAGCAGTCCAGGCTGTCTGCTGGGATGAATCAAGGCCTGACACATTTCTAGGTCATCCCCACTGCCACCATCTTCTCTGGCAGCACCCCAATACCACTGAACCGCTCAGCTGCGGGTACCTGTACGCAGCTAGGGGGGCACAGCGCGCTGCATACCCCTGCTCTTCTTCCAGAAGCCCCAAAAGCACCCTCTCTGCGACCCCACCTTCCTGACCTTGGCAGCAGTCTGAGCACACCACCACTGTCACCAGGAGCCGATCTGGCAATCAGCACTAGGGAACTGAGGTTCCCCAAAGCTGCCAATACACAGAGCCAAAACCGCGGGCTGATTGTGAACAGCTACAGCAGGGCTTCACACGGTCCAGCAAGCGAACAGTAAAACGGCAGGCAAAGAGAACAGCCCTGACGGCACACGCAGGTGCAAGCTCTAACACAACTATCAGCGCTCAGGAAAGAGATCTGGAAGTCACCCCCACTGGTTCTGCAAACGTCAGCTCCCTCCCCGCCTCCCTCAGCTCAAGCCGTCACCTGATGGCCGAGCTGGTGTTACGAACTTCATCATCGTCATCGTCATCATAGTCATCCTCATCATCTGAGTACTGCTGGTGCTGTCGGACTGGGACCCGGCTGCGACCCACTCCTGCTGCAAGGTCTTCTTCTTCCTGCAACACACAGTTGCTGATGGCCTGCCAGCAGCAGGGCAGGGAGGAAGAGCCCAGCGGTCACATCCTCAGTCCCCCTGCCCCTTCCAAGAGGAGATGGGGGACTCTTCCCCATGCTTGCTCAGCTGACCCACATCAGTGCCAACCTCTTTTGCCAGGACAGCCTTTATTTACCCTCTCACCTCCCAGCCTGGGTGAGTACGAGGGCAGGCAGGCTGAAAGGGCAGGGGAAGGGCTCCGACCAGCTGACAGCCACAGTCCCACAGAGGTGAGGGATGGGAAGTAAAAAGCTCAGCTCGAGTCAGGCATGCTGCTGGCCTGGAGCTCCAGCTTACCTGCATGGGGGACTTGGCATAGTTGTGATTATCCAGGAAGGCTGGCAACCTCTGCACGATGGGGTTGGGGTTTCCTGGAGGTGCTCCATTGATACTGCTCGCTGACGTCTTTGCTGCTGCTTTGGATTTGTTGGGTGGGCTCTGCGTGGCCACAGGGTGGCCCTGGCTGGTGGGCTCGTCAGTGCCGTCTGCCATACAAGCACAGCACAGCCTTTCATGACCAGCACCATCACTTTTTACTCAATGTCCTCTGCCACCCTTTGCCCACCCCATGTAAAAGAAGAGCTCTTACACTCCACCAGACCATCACACCCACTTCCCGTTCCACCTCCAGCTGTCACCACTGCCCCCAAGCTTAAGCTCTCCTGTTCCCAAGCTCCATGTCTCTCCAACACTGCTCCCAGGCACAGAAGCATCTACCACACCCCAGCACAGTGCATACAGAGCTGGGCTTGGAGAAACAAAAGCGAAGCTGACCATAAAACAGCCTCCAGCTACAGGTCAGCCAACCGTTGTCACCGGCCCGTGCTCACTCCACTACAAGCCAAGCTGGCTGGCAGGTTCCACCACTGGTACAGGGGTCTACCTGGGTGGGTGCTCTCCGGAGTCACAGTCTTTATGCTGGCTGGCTTTGCCTCTTCAGGAGGCTGAGACTCCTGAGACTTCTGGGTCTGGATCAGCTCAGGCTGAGTTACTCGGATAAGCTTGAAGGCAAATGACAGATAAGACACTGAGTGCTAGACCGAGATAACCCAAACCACATCTCTCCTGTTCAAGCACCGTAGAACAACTCATGAGGGTGGGCCAGCTGCTGACCACCTGTATCAACCAATAATGCCATGGATAACCTCCCAGGTGAGCAGCAAAAGGCCAAGCAGAGAGGCCGGTTAATTCCTGTTCCCAGAGATTTCCCAAGGCCAAAAAAAACCCCAAAATCCAGGGCCCCCACAGCACAGGGAGATGCCCTGAAAACAGCCTATTCCTACCCCAGGCTCACAACTCCCTCAGAGCTTGGGCTGTCCTACCTGCTGCAAGGCCTCCAGCACAGTCTGGCGGTTCATCTTCAGGATGTGCAGTTTAGACTCATACTTCATTCTCCGATCAGGCACCACCGCCATCAGGTTGAAGCGGATGTCGTGGTACGGCTCCCTGCAGGAAGGGACAGCAGCCGTCAGGCACGAACTGGCAGGGAAAAGCCCGTCTCCCAGCAAGAGGGGCGAGCAGGCTGCCAGCCATACCCTGCACACCCCCCGAGGGCTCCTTCCAGGCAGCACCTCCCCTGCCCTGGAGTTTAACACCAACACACAGGAGGCTTTTCCTCCAAAACCAAGTCAAGTTCACACTGGCTGAAGAAGCAGGACAAAGCTGCTTCAGCCACAACACAAAACACCCGTCACAGAATCACAGCTTGGTTGGGAAGGGACCTGTGGGGGTCATCTGCTCCCAGCCCCTGCTCCAGCAGAGTCACCCAGAGCCAGTTGCTCAGGACCATATCCATACAACCTTTGAGTATCTCCAAGGATGGAGACCCCATAACCTCTCTGGGCAACCTATGCCAGCACTTGGTCACTCCCATGCCCCAGCATCCAAGAATCCCAGCTCAGGACCAGAAGCACCGTTCCATCTCCTATGGACTCGAGCTAACAGGAACCTGATCTGGCCCCTCTTAATCCTGCATGGCCATTTGCAGGGACTACCCTGCACGCTCTGAAGGCTGGCAAATTACATGCAAGAGAAGGCGAGGAAGCAGCACACCGGCACCTCTCCCCAGGCAATGTTCTCCACCCCCCACTTCCACAACTTGTCACACAAAGCCCACAGTAGAAATAACCCAGGGACGAATGGCAAGGGGCCAGTGCCTGCACCATGGCCTGGGTCATTACCCTGCAGTGGCCAGGCCGATGCGCTCCATGATCACTCTCCTGGCTTTGTCCGTCCATTCCTCATCGTCAGCCCACGGCCCTGTGATAACGAGACATTAGCTGGACTGAGCAACGCAGGCCAAGGCTCCTGCTTCAGACTCACAGAGCAGATCCTGCCACCTCCAACAGAGGCAACGTCGTGGCTCCCTTACATACCAGGGATCAAGCCAAGAAGGGGCCCAGGAAGCAGAAGGACCGTGCTGTCAGCCCATACATGGAATCCCCTGCTTCTGCCTTCCAAATGGAAAATGGGAGCTATGTGCTGGGCAGAAAGGTGAATTTTGAACCCTACAGACCACAAGCGATTCAAGGCTCGGGCTTATAAAGTCCAAGGAAATCTCAGCTCTTGCTGGGATTCACCTGCTGCTGGATCTGGTGCCATGCTTAAGTAACCCAAGCACACAAAGCGGGTACCTTACCAAAGAATCTAACAGACAGAAGCAAAGTCCTAGCAGGGATAACTAAGTGTCTGAAAGAGAGAACTGAGTGGTCAGGTTGTAAGAGATGGAAGTAACCCGAGCGGCCTGCTGGGATCTGCGTTGGGATCCTGTGCCTCATCACACAGTGGTTACTTGGCACAAGGGAAGAGTAAGGAAGAGACAAGTTCTGCTTGCAATACTGAGTTATTTCAGAGCTGCAGAAGGACCTCATGACCCTGAGCAACCAGGGAGGAAAATACAGTGCAATGCATACAGAAATAATTGCCTTCTAGACAGTCCCCAGTGCGTAGGCTCCAAAATGAGCTGTCAAAACTCAGGATGAATCTGGGAGCCATTGGAGTGATTCTCCACAAACATCAGCTAATGCTTAGAGACAATGAAAAATAATACATACATTTGGACATACCAGGGTGTCTATTCAACTCTGTCAAAAAGTAGGGACAGGCAGGTTCTTACCATGGTCAATGGGATAGACCTTCAGCCCATCCAGCTCAAACAGCCGTCCCTTGATAGGGACATAACTGACAAAATGAAAAGCCTCCATGGTTCGCACAGCACTGATACCGTTCTGCTTTTCTGGCAAGTGGCGTGGCTCCGGCCTGCAAAGGCAAGACAGGTGAGAGGTCAGAGGACAGTCTGCCGCCTCCGGCGAAAGCGAGCTGCGTGACACCCGCTCACTCACCTGGCATGGCTGTTATGGGCCTTGGCCAGCTCTGGGGCATTGCCGATGGCATAGCCTTTGCTCTGCAGCAAACAGCAAGAGAAGAAAACAACTGAGAAGCGTCAGGCAACAAACAAAATGCTTCACCCACCAGCTCCCTGCTCCCTCTCTCCCTCCCTCGACACACAGCACTGGGAGAGCAGCTTTCACGCACACCCTCTGCTCTGCTGAGTTACAGGTAAAAACCACACAATTTCCGCTACAGAAATTACAGTTGGAGAAACACAGACTTCAAGATAGGTCTGAAGGTAGGAGAGAGAACTTTTGACCATAGACTGAGCTAGGGAATAACATGACAGAAGGCTCAGAGCTACACCCAGAGTAAGGGGACCAAGGCTCTGAGCAAGGCAAGGTAGGAAGATGAGTGAGAAGAGGCAATACTGATGTAGCGTGCAGCCACAAAGGCCTGGAGAGGAGCCAGCTTGTTAGAGCATCATCCTGAGAGGGGAGCGAGAGGCAGATTCACACGCACCACCCATGCACAGCCCTGCACACCCCTGCCCCTACCTCAGGGCTAAATCCTTTGGTGAAATCCTTCATGCGGCTCAGCGTGGGGCCCAGGTCGACATTGTTGCAGTTCAGGAGGACACTCAGCAGGGCGTGGGTGGCACAGGAATTGGGGATCAGCTGGAGGGTGACATAAGGACCATCTTAACCGGCAGGAACAAGGAAACCCTTCAACAACCCCTCAGTATCAACAATAATCAATGAAAAGTATTACCAAGAACCAGATGTGAGAGCAGCAACCTGACCTCAGCTCTCAAGAGAAGGAAGGTCAGTCAGTGCTGTTTAGCAAGCCACACCATGTCCCATGAGCATCTGCTCACAGTGCAGGCCACAGACAGGCTCGCAGCGCTCAGGATGCTCAGGGGAGAGACTCCCAGGAAAGAGGAGCTGCCTTAGGACCATCAAGAGCAGTACAGCCTCTCAGTACCATGTTGGTTCCTTGAGGTATCACATGAGACACACACATACACACACGCACACTCTCCCCTTGCCTCTAGCCTACCTGGTGAGCAAAGAACATGTTATTAACGATGTCATCATCAATGACCGACGTCTCATCCACCAGGGTAGAGACCTTTCGGCGTGATCTGCGCTCCTCAATCCACTTGAACAGGAAGATGAACCCATACACAGGGCTGCAGAGAGAAGTCAACAGCTGCATTGTTTTGGATGGACCACATCAGTGGGGCTGCTCTGCCAAGCGTCTGTTTCAAACCGTGGGCACAGCAAAGAAAGAGGAAAAGCAGAACCACCAACCCCATCTTTCTGGAAGTGACCATCCCTGCCACAAATCCCCCCAGCCTCACATCACCGAGGACACTCTCCTAGGCTAATGCTCCAGGCTCAGACAACAATCAAGCTTGAAAACTTTGGGATTTGAGAGGTCTTAAGAGGCTCAAGACAGAAAAATGGGAGGTGAAATTCACCTCTGGACACTGACTGACCTGCAGAACAGTACCTGACCACCCAACGACCTGTCCTTTTCAATGTATGTTGTATTCACCTTCAAGAGGAGTTCAGACAATGGCTTTTAAGAAAGCAACAGCCTCAAAGCCACTTCAAAGCAGCGAGACAGGGAGAAAGCCCCCAGTGCAAGCACGCTGGTTGGCACTGCAGCTCTCCATGGGGAAAGGGAGACGAAGCCCTTGAAGTATGCCCCCACCTGCCCCCACGAGGTCTTTCTCAAGGCAGGAGATTACCTGTCTGCCCCAATCCTGATGAGGCACTCCTGGTTCATCACTTCCAATGCTGACCTCCATGACCAACAAGCTCACACAAGCCCTTCTGAATGCCCAGCAATGAGTTCCCAGGCGCACAGACACATTCTGCTTAATAAAACTCGTACTTTCATGCCTGTGACTTACCCTTGGCATTTGCTCTGCAGGTCATAAATCTCTTCAACCTGCACTCCCTTGACCCCTGCAAACAAAGGGTAGAAGCTGGTGTAAAGGCACCCAGAAAGGACTAGGAGTAATGTTGAGCACAAAACAGACATCCCAGGAAGGTTTCTTGCACTCACCAAAATCTTCAACCAGGAGTGTGAAGAGACCTGGAAAGGAACAAAACCAACAGGTAGGCTACTTGTAGCTGAAGAAAGCAGAGAGGAAACTTGCTGCCACCAGCCCCTGGAAGGTTCCACATGGTCCCAGACCAAGGCACAGCCAGAAAAAATGCAGCACAGCAGCACCAGGATCACACTGACTCCCCAGCAGCAGAACTGTTGAGCCCTGGCTTGCTGCAGAGGTGCTCTGGCTCCCTTTATCCCTCCATCTCTGTTCACCATCCTCTTCCTCGAGAGGACCTGAACCAACCCTCCCCTGCCAGAGCCCAGTGTAGCCAGATCCACTTTCATCATCCTGACCCACTGCAGATGACCTGCCAAGAAGTAAATCCCCACCATGCACAGCAACAGGGAGCACCTAAATGACATGCATGCTTCTAACTGGAGGGAAACAGAGCTAGATTCATCACAGGATATTTTAAAACAAGGCAATTTATGTCCTTGTTAGTGAAAGACAGCCAGTGAAGGGAAAGCCAGCTCACAGCAACAGGGCTGCGGGGAAGTCCGAGTGTCAAAAGGCTCATCTTCATCTCCTTCTCTCCTGGGGGACCAAATCCAAGAGCCTGTCTCCAGTGTCTACAAAATTCCCATTACAGAAGGACATAACCAGAGATACAGAGACAACAGCAAAGAGACCAAAGGATTATTAGACATCAGCAACTGAGCAGCAGCTTCCACTATGATGCCGTAGCAAAGGCAGTTGGCCTAATTTTCAGATGGTCCCCCTGCACCCGGAGTTAGCGAGCTCGAGACTGGAATAATAAATAAATCTGCTTCTTTCACTCCCATACAAAGGCTGCTGAAAGCCTGGGAGGAAGTCCAGGGAATATCAATAAGAAGGATTCAATCCTGAGAAACATCCCTGTAAGCAACAGATTTAAGGAACTCGATGTAAGTGGCTCAGTCAAGAAGGGAAGAGCCCAAGGGGCTTCCACACTGAAGTGAAAATTACTAAAACAGGGAGGAAACTTCTGGGAGCAAAAAGTCTTCATTAATTTAGCAGAAAACACTGTATTTCTTACAAAATTGTCAGTGGGTAGAAACATGCTATGGAAATAACATGCTTTGAACCAGTGACAGCCTCCTCACCCACGCAAGGCCATTACACCAAACCCCAGCACCTTTCTGACAGAGATGGTTTTGCTCAAAATACTTGATGCTGTGGAGGGCTGTGTCGTACAGGTGACAGCTACAGAGACTTCAGGCAGTGCCACAGCCTCGCTGTGTTCTTTGCAGCAAGGCGCTTAGGGCAAGCGGTCCTTGCAGACCATAAGAGTCTTCAGATGCTCATTACAGCCATGGCTCTTGTTCCCTCTTTAGATGGCATCTGTTATGGAAGCAGGAGTCACAGCTGCTTACAGGTAGAGTCTCTCAACTGTAAAAGCTTCCGCAAAAGTCAAAGGCCTCACTCCTCTCCAGTTTCAGCAGTTACAGTCTACTGATCACAGCAAAACACATGATGTGAGATGTGAACCATATCACAAGCTCTGCCTTGCAGCCAGTGAAGATTTGCATCAGCACAAGGCCTTGCAAACACAAACAACCATAAATGCCGAAAGCAGCACTGCTCCTACGGGTACCACCAGAAGGAGAAGACCAAGCAGGACTTCCAAGCTCGCTATGGCTCAGCCCAGAGCACTCCCACATCCCTGCAGCAGCCCTCCAGGACCATGCACTAGACCGGCAGGGCTGCACCAAAGGAGACGGGAAGCCAGCTGTTGCATGCTTTCCTCCAGTCTGATCAACATCGCTGCGTAGTCAGAGAAAGGATGAAGCCAAACTTCTCCAAGCGTACCATGAAAGGACAAGAAGTGATGGGAACAAGCTGCAGCAACAGAAATTCTGCCTATACACCAGAAAAAAAACAATTCTTCACTACCAGCACAGTCAGCCCTGGGACCAGGGTGCAGAAATCTCCTTCTTGGGCATATTCAACCAGACATGGCCACAAGCGACCTGAGCTACCCTTGAAGTTAGCTCTGCTTTGGGCCAAACACTTCCCGGGGTCCCTTCCAACTGAGTTTTTTTCTCCACTTCATTTCAATACTTTGTATTACCTCAGCATCCATAAAAGGCATGATCCTGCTGCTGCCATCCCTCCTGGAACACCCAAACCCCTGTCCCAAATCATTTGGGTCAGCTGGGAGAAACGTTCTGGTGTCCACAAGCACACATAATATTATGCCAGCAGCCTGGAGGTTCCCAAGGCTCCCCTCTCTGCCCAGCAGCCGTGGCAAACAGCCCAAATCTGGATCTACCAACCCTTCCTGAGCAGCAAAGTTTCAAGACCTTCAATCCCAAGCCCCGTGTCAAGGGCCAGGCACCTTATGGGATGTGCTGAAAGCCAAGAGTAGCGCGTGGTTCATTCCTAACTGCTGTCCGAGCTGTCACCTCTGCATCCAAATCTCCACACGTCCAAAGGAGTACAGCTGCAGTGTTCTGAGAGTCTGTCTCTGCCCAGCCAGATTATCTTCCAAGCAAATAACCTTCCCTCCCAGGTGCAAGAATCCAACCCATGTCCTGTCTTTGACATCATCACAATGAAGAAGGAGGAAGATGGGAACAATTTCGGCAATTCCCGAATACCAGTAAAAAGAACATAAAGAGCAGCAAAACCTGGGGTGACGGGAGGCTGACAGCAGATGGAATGCTTCGCTGAGCACAGGAAGATGGGTATAATGCCAGGGGTCCAATTTCCTCACTCAGCCTCAAAACCACACCACCACATCCCAAAGACCGGCTCTCAGCCTCCCAGGGGATGATCCCACATCGCACTACAGCAAGTCAGAGACGTTAAAACAACACTCAGCCAATGCCTCAGCTGACATTGGCTTTGGCCCTCAAATCCTATCCCACAAAACAAAGTCCAGGACCCCACCACAGAAACCACCTTCTCCAATGCAAAGGGAAGGGGACAGCTGTGACCATCCTGGTGCTGGCTGCTCAGGCACCATACCAGGCTCTTCAGCACCTTTCCTGGACTATCTGGGGGAGAGGGTTTGATCCACCCACTCAGCTGCAAAGTGACAACAGTATCTGACACACATGGGATGGAGATGCCACCCTCACATGCTCCCAACTGACAAAGGTTGTCCTCAATCACCCATGTAGGTCTGGGGCAACCACCAGTCAGAGCTGCTTCTGTAGCAAGGGGCATCCCAGATGCATGCCTCTCCCTGTATTTCAGCGATATTTCAGGGTATATTTGCAAAAACCAGAAATGCTTCATGCTACACCCTTGCAGCATTTCAGATGTCTTCCACAGAGACACCTAGCTTTATCAGATCACACGCACACAGAGGTGTCTGGGGTACCTCAGACCTCATGTACAAGTACTACCAGAACCCAGGACCTACTCTGAGCCTTCACCACGCTCCTGCAGCCCTCTTCGCCCCATCCCTCTTCATCACCATCATCACGCACCTCAACCTCCATACCCCCCGTCCTGACATGCCCTTTCCTGCCTGCCCTACACGCTCATAACCTCTCCCTACGCCCCCATGGGCCACGTCCCATACACCACAACCCCACACACTCCCCTTTCCCCCCAGGACTAACGCTACCCCTGCCCCACACACCCCTCCGTGCTCGCCTGCCCTCCCAACCCTCTGCCCGCACCCCCAGGCACCCCCCTGGCGCCCCCAGCAGCCCCCCCGCCCGCCCCAGGCCCTCCTCCCCCCGCACTCCCGCAGCCCCTGCCCCCCTGCACCCGCACGCTAGGCCTGCGCCCTGTAACCCTGCCCACGCACCCCCCACCCCAAGCGCCCCCCCGGCCCAAGCTTCATCCCTGCACCCCACACCCCCCGCCTGCCCCTCAGGGTCCCCCCGGCCTGTTCGTCCGGGCCCCCGGCCCAGGCCCCACCCCGGCCTACCCCTCCGGGCCGCTCCGCCAGCCCCCCGGGCCCGCCCCCGCCCCGCCGCTCACCGGGGTCGCTCTCCAGCTCTAGCCAGCCCTTATTCATCTTCCCGCGGGCCGGGCCGCGCCGCCATGTCCGGCCCCGCCACCCGCCCCGACTCCGGGCCCCGCCGCCGCCGCCGCTGCCCGCCCCTGCGCGTCATCGCTGCGCGACGCTGCGTGACGTCATCGCGCCGCGCCACGGAGGTCCCGCGGAGGCGGGGGAGGTCTGGGGGGGCCGGGGCCTCTCCCTGCCCCGCCCCGGGGCTTCGGGCCCCGGAACCGGAGCGCTGCAGGCCCTCCAGGCCGCGCATGGGCCTCGGGCTCGGCAGCCTCGGCCGCCCCGTGCGGCCTGTGGTGAGGGGCTGGGGCCGGGGCCTGTGGTGAAGGTCCCGGGCCTGGAGCTGGGCCTGTCGTTAGGGGCTGGGCCGCCCCGGCTGGAGGTGTGAGGGCTCCCGGTGAGGCTGAGGCCAGCCGTGTTGGCCCTGACCCTGCCAGCAGCTCTGCTAACGCCGCCTTGGAGGCTGGAAGGCGCCCAGGGCGAGCGTGCGCCCCTGTGCTATGCTTCCTTAGGAAGTGACTAAAAATAGGAGCCGGATCCGTGGCGGGGCCTGTCCCCCGCCATGGCTTTGTTCTGTGGCCGTTCCCACGCGCACCCCATCCCCCAGCACTCCCCTCATCCTGCTCCTGGCCCTGGAATAGGGCTCAGCCAGCTGCGCCAAGGCCCAGGTAGGGCTTGTTCCCTCGTGCAGAGCAGACTGGGGGCAGCGATGCTGTATCTGCCCACTGAAGTTGTCTCCTTCCACCCCCGGGAAGGCTGAGGATGTTCTCATGTTCATTCAGCCCCTGGCAATTCCTAGGGACCCAGGTCGCCTCCATTGCCTGGTCATTGTGAGAGACAAGGCTGGAACTTGAACACTTTTAAAGCCCTCCTACTCCAGCCTTGCTGATGTAAACCTACCCAGGAGTGTCAGGCTCGGCCACCCGAGATTTACTGGGGGAGAGAAGGGGGAGGCCCTTTCAGGGACTGGTTTCTTCTGTATTCTGCCGCAGCTCACCTCAGGGCCAGGTCCTGCACACAGCAGAGGCCCCGGGACCCCCTCTCTTGCTGCCTCCCCTGGGGCGGACAGCCCAGCACCTGCTCTGCTGAGCGCAGGAGGTCACTCGGAGTGAATGGGGGGTGCAGACATTTCAGCCATGTGGCTCATTGCAAGCATTTCGGAGCCATTAAATCCAGGCCCTGAGGACTGAGGCTTCTGTCTCTCATTTCTGGCTTTACAACCATGTCCCTCCTTGCCTCTACCTGTTGCTTATCGTTCTGTTCCCCCCAGGCCTGCAATTAACTAAATCCATGTACTCGGCTCCAGCCTGGCCCATAAATCCATGCTACTGGCTCCACTCCCCTCCATGCAGGACGTGTCCCAGCCTGCCAGCCCCACCACAGCTCTCCCATCCCAGGAGACACCCCATGCAGGCACCCTGAGTTTGCAAGAGAGGTGGATTACGGAGCTGGAGAAGAGGGTCAGGACTCACAGCTCATCTCCATGGGCACGCCGTGGGACAGAGCAGTGCTGCCAGGGGACTTTGCTCCCATCAAAGGCACCACAGTGAGCTGTGGTGCTCTGCAGCTGCAGCACAAACACACACATGCGCACACACAGAGGGAGGAGCGATGATATCATGACCTGGCTTTGCATGAGCTATTTAGGGGAGTTAATTATTATTATTATTATTTTTCTTTTCCGTCCCTCCGCCTCTGAACAATGCCTGTCCCAGCAGGGCTGTGGTTCACACCATTGTGTGGGGCAGCCCTGCCTCAGGAAGGGGGAGATCTTTATCACCCCGGGCTGACCAGGCGAGGCGAGTGAGCTCATGTTGGGCAAGGAAAGCAAAGGAGCACCTTGCTGGCAGCCTGGGACAGTGCCGGCAGCCTGTGGGTGCTCTCCATGCACCTACCCTGTCAGCCGCTGCATTTGGGGGAGTCCCTGGGTACTGGTTTACCTCCACCAGCCACCATCAAGCCCACCGAAACCATCCTTGTCCCCCACAGTCCTGCAGGGCCACCAACCACCAGAAACCAGCGCAGCCCCCCAAGACTGTGCTGGGGCCACCCTTCTTCTGCATGTCCCCATCCCCTCTGCCACCCAGGCACAGTGACGGCAGTGGTATCAGTGCCTCTCCCTTGTTTACCCAAGAATGGGTCTAAAGTGCTGGCAGCCATTTGCTTTTCTCCCTGACCCTGCCCAACCCTAAAACAGTCTGCCTGGGGGTGGGGGTCGGAGGGGGGGGGGGAGGAACTGCACCCAGACACAGGCTGGCACTGCTGAGTGTGCCCTATGCCGCAGGGAAGGTTGGAAGGAGCCCCGTCCCCCAGGGTATGCCCTGGGTGGTATGGCATGGCTGTGGCTCCCCAGGCACAGGGCTCATCCTGGGCACAGAGGCTTTTAGGGGTGATGCTGTTTTTCCCCCGCTGTGAGAGCGGGCATCATCTTTCCCAGGCCCCGTGTTGGTATGGAAAGCCTGGAGCCATCAGCCACTCCCCACGGTGCCGCGCTCGGCCCCTTTATTTGCGGAGAAAGCCAGCCAGCAAGCTCCCTGGGGTGATGGTACAGCAGTGGCACTGCACGTGCCAAGCCCCAGCCTGCCCCAGGGACCATGGCCCCCCACCTGGCACAGCACCCAGCAAGAGCAAGGGGGGGCCAAGGCATCCCACCACACTGCCCATTTTGGAGGTGGCCCTGCGGCCACTGAAGGTGACAGGGACCCGCCCAGGAGCTGGCCCTGGCATCCCATCCACCACAGCTGGGGGGACTGGGCTGCAAGCCACCCGCCACAGCAGGAGGTCCCCAGGGCTGCCAGCAGCACGAGGAGCTGGTCCTCACCCACAGCCACCCCACGTCCATTACACAGCCCTCTCTAGGTGGACACTGCTTGCCGGGGCACACGGTTCCTCTCGCCGTGGGGTTTGGTTGTCTGTCCCTTCTTGCCCATGTCCACACCAGCCAGGGCATGCTTGGACTGGGCCAGCTTGCTCTTGCGGTGGTGAGGGCGGCTGCCACACCAGAGGCGAGTGCAGTACTCCTCCACCCGCCGCAGGTTTTGGGAGCTGATGAGGTGCATGATGTCCTTGAACCAGGTTTTGGGAGCCTGTGGTGCCAGCTGGGGCTCGGGGCAAGGCAGGCGCGGGGGGTCATCCCCCCACTCCCGGCGGAAGGTGTGTGCCAGCTGCTTGCTGGCAATCACCTCCAAGGCTGTCTTGGCCACCGTCTGGGTGAAGCCATGCTCCAATGTTTTGCAGTAGTAGACACCGGCATCGTGCCGGTGCAGCTTGCGGAAGAGCAGCCCTTGCTCCGTCTGCAGGATCCGCTCGTCCATCTTCACCTGTTGGCCACCACGAGGTTGGGGGGGGTGGTCCAGGTCTGGCCCCATATCCCTCCCGTGTCCTCACAAGGGGAGCAAGGCAGGTGTAGGGGAAACCTCACCTCATCCCGCTGCTCGTCAGGGGGCCTCTGGACAAACCACTGCACAGTGGCCTGCGGGGACCTGGGCACGCACTCCAGGAAGGTGCTGTTGTCCTCCGCGCCATAAAGCACCTTCTCCTCAACGCTCTCAAAATCGTCCACTGAGGTGAAGACAGACATGGGCTCACAGGAGGGGCAGAGCCAGGCTCCCACGTGTGTGGGTGTCAGCTCCCCTGGGCCACTGAGTGTCTTCAGTCCCTTTCTCCCCCCCCTCCCTGGGGACAGACCCAGGTGGAGCACCCACCTTCTCTCAGGGCACCCCTTGGTCTACAGGATGGGGAGACGAGGGTGCCCCAGCCCACCTGGGATGGTCGCAAGCCCCTCTGTATGCTGAGGGCTGCGGATGCCAGGACATCTTGGGGCACCTGGACAAGCCCCTCAGCCCTGTGTGCCCCCCTAGTCTCTCACCGGTCAGGTTCTGGTCCAGGCACTGGTGCACAGGGTTACTGTGGCGGACATCCTGGCGGCGGTAGCGGCGCTTGCCCGAGGGCTGGTAGCGGGTGCAGGCGGTGCCGTCCCAGGTGCAGTAGGGATCCCTGGCCAGGCAGCACTCAGCACAAACTGTACCATAGGTCTCACACTGGTGCAGCCGTACCTGGGCCACCCCCAGGCTGGAGCCCACGTAGAGCATTTGCTGGGGGAACAGCACCAAGATGGTGATGCTGGCAGCCCCCACAGGCACAGTGCCCAGGGTCCCCAGCTGGGACTCACCCAGGGCAAGCACCATGTGGGCTTTGAGAGGCTGGTGACAACAGCTCAGTCCCTCCTGGTCACCTGCCCTGTCCCCAGCCCCGTGGCCAAGCCACGTCTGTACTCACGCGCTTGACGGAGATCTCCATCTGGGTGATGGGCACAGGCACCTGCAGGGGAGGAGAGCAGACGTGAGGCTGGCAAAAACCTCTCCATGGAGAGCCTGGCTCATTCAGAGCCATCAGGGCTCTGAAGGGGCACCAGGAATGTTTTTGGGGAGGGTGAACACAACCAACCTCTCCCCTCACAGCCCTGAGACCTCCCAGTGCCCAACAGTGTGGTGACAGCCCTGATCCTCCATCCCCATGTGTCCCCAACCTGAGCTCATCCCACTGCACTCCTCCTGTGCAAGTAGGGTAGCGAACAGCACCTTAAAAACCTGCAGCTCTTCCAGGACGACTTCCTCAGTCATGGCTGAGCTTGTCTTCTGCAGGACCACCACCTTCAGCACTGAGCCAGTGTCTGTGGGGAGGAGGAGGAGGATGGAGGTGTGAGCACCCTGATATCGCACACCCCAGCTGCGTGCCCACCAGTAGCCCCAGCACCGGGGCTCTTTCCTGCACGCCCCTCCTGCTGCTCACCTGTCCCAAGGAAGAGGACATCGTGCTGCCCATCCTCAGCCTCCACTCGGTCCACCACAAGCTGGCGCAGGCGGTAGGGCAGGTTGGTCTTCACTAGGAGGGGTCGGCGGTGCCGGGGGTACACGGGCTTGAACATGAGGGGGTGAGCACGGGCAAAGTGCAGCACCTCATCAGGGAAGTCCTTGGTGGTGCCATACTGCCGCCGGGGCTCGTTGGTGGTCTTGCTGGGACACTGTGGGAATGAGAGGGGACAAGCTCAGCCCAGCCACCCCAGCACCCATCCCTCTTTTCTTCCTCCATCCTGCTGCAGAGCTGGTTTGGATCCTTCCCCACCTTCCAATCTGGGATCCATCTTCTCCACCTCTTTGACAGACCTCGGTCCCCAGCTGTCCTGGGGTGGATCCCATAGGGAGCCCATGCCAGCAGGTGAGAAGATGGAGGATTGGCCTCACCACCACCCCCAAAGATTAATCAGAGGAGCAGAGGGCATCCAGAGCTCCAGGGAGTCACTCACCACACCAGGCCGCGGGTAGGGCACCCTGCCCTCGTAGGCACCCCACCGGTGGTGGGGGCTCTCCCGGTGGGCAAAGGGCCCATTGAAGACCTCCCGGATGTCAGCCATGCGGTACACACAGATGGCGGAGCCCTGGAAGACATGGCTGAAAGGGCACATTGAATGGGGTGAGCAGACCCATGCTCTGCACTGGTGGCATCAGTGCGGGACATGGGAGCACCAACATCTCCATACACATACGGACAAGGGCAGAGTTGGTGGAGGCTGGGGAGCAGCCAGTCAGCCACATGGTGATGGTGACGGGGCAGGTCACGCGCAGCTGCAGCTGGACGTCCCCAGAGGCTGAAGCTGGCCACCCACCTGATGGTGCTGAAGAGGGCATAGATCTCTGGGCTCTTCCCATCCTTCGTCCTCAGCAAGAAGACATCCTCTAGGGATGGAACCATCGGGTTTCTCCTGGATCTCAGGGGCTTCCCGAAGCCGCTGACTAAGCAACCAGCCCTGGTTCGCTCCCCAGTTCCATGCACCACCCCTTACCTAGCTCATCAAAGTAGGTGTCGATGCCACCGGGGCCGGGGACAGAGCACACCAGCCGGGCTTTGTTGAAGGTACTCCACTTGTTGACCAGCACCCTCTGGCCACCAGCATCATTCTGCAGGGACAGGGAGCATCAGGGGCACCATTGTGACTTGGTACATCCCTGTCCCCCACGGTCCCCACCAGCATCTTACCACGCAGACCCGCACCACCCGGCTGACGATGGTGTGTTCCTTGCTGTCTGCCTCCACCACCTTCTCCGTGAAGAAGAAATAGGCTTTGTCGTTGTCCCGGTCATCGTTATCTGGGATCAAGTGGGCTGCCACAAATTTGGGGTCTACAAGGAAGAGCCAGCCATGTCAGGTGGGTCAAGAGGGCATGGAAACCACCTCTGGACCCCCACACCATGCTGGGGCTGGATGCTGGCCAGGAGGACCCCCAGATCTTGCTGCCCCGGTGCCCTTCCCTGTTTGTACCTGGCATGGGGGATGCTGACCCATGGCCAGCAGATGCCCTGGCCACCACAGGGCTCACGGTCCCTGACATTAGCCCAGCTGGAGGGGATGGAGAGGCAGAGGGGAGCCCATACCGTTGAGTAAGCGCTGGTCCACCTCAGTGCGCAAGGCGGAACGGGTCCCCATGCTGCGGAAGATGCCGGGATCACGGCCCAAGAAATCTGCGGTGAGGCCGGTGTACAGCTCCCCACCTGGCAAAAACACCCCACCACGGGGCTGAGAGCCAGTCCCAGCTGGCACAGGGACCATCCCTGGTCCCTGCACCCCAAAGGTTCTCAGTTCCCAAGGAAGACAACCTACCGATAACAGTGCTGGCAAAAGTGCGGCTGGGCTCATGCGGGCACCTTCCCCGGCCGGTCTCCACGCTGGCAGGGTCCAGGCTGAAGGTGTGCTGGGCAAGGGGGAGCAGGCAGGTGAGCCCTGAGCTGTGGCGGGGCCGTGCCTGGGCATGCAGGGCCTGGGGCTGGTCCCTGCCCCGCTTGCAGGCACCTTGCTGCAGGCATCCACAGCCCCAGCGCTCCCGAAGGGACCATCTGGAAGCGGCAGCCGTGTTTTTTGAGGCAAGTCGGATCCTATGAGGATGCGAAGCAGCCAGGGGGACCAGCCAGCCCCACCATTTGTCTGTCAGCCTGGCCGGAGGCATTGTGGTATGGGCAGGGCTCCTGCTGCCAGCACAGTGCCGGGCTGCGAGCAGCGGGTTCTGCCTTTCCATCCCAGCCAACCTGATTTATGAGCAGCGAGCTGGGAGGGGGGGAAACACCACCCATGCTGCAGCCCCTGGCAGGACACCAGTCCCAGGGGACATGTCTGGAAAGGCAGGGCCAGGCCAGAAAGGTGGGGGAGCTGGGAAGGGGGTAGTGCAAGGGCAAAGGGGCAACAGGGAGCTGGTTCCTGATACCCCCTAGTACTCAGCGTGAGGCAAACACCACATTCAGCATCCCCATGCAGTCTTGAAGCCCCCCAGAAGGGAAGCAGATGATGGCTATCTACCTCCCAGGGGTGTCCCACCAGGGACACTCAGGATGGGCACGCCACTGTGGTGCTGACCTACCTCACCACGGTACCCCACGTAGACAAAGGCGCAGACGGGGTAGAAGGCACCCGTCCCACAGGCCAGCAAGTGTGTCCGGTTGTAGGGGTGCAGCACACGGACGTAGTTGGCGCAGTCAGTCTGGGGGAACAGCGGAGGAGGGGAAGGTCACAGGGGGCTTGGTGGTGCTTCACCCAGCCCCACTCCTCGCCTCTGCCTGGGGCCCTACAGTGATGGGTGAGCCCCAGCCCTGGCTCCCTGGGATGCACCCAGGCTCTCTGCCTTCACCCCAGTGCCAGGGGTGCGAGATGGCATCTTGCACCCACCAACAGGGCTTGCATAGGCTTCATCTGGACTGCACAAGGACAGGGCTTTTTACTGGTCGTCCTGCCACAGAGAGCATCCTGGGGAAACCACGCGTGATCCAGCCATCACCTGGGCATCTCCTGCCCACAGGCACCCGTGCACTCACCCCATCACACAGCCCGTGCCAGCCGGGGGAGCAAGGTCACCTGCTCAGCAAGCTCCCAATGTGACTGGGACACAACACATTGTCCACAATTGGGACACAAAACAATGGGCTCCTACACCCAGCCCTGAACACCTGAGGATCCTTCTCTTCCCGGCGCCCAGGACGTGACCAGAGGCAGGGACGTCCTTCCCCATTGTGTTCCTGCTTGCCGGGGATGAAACAAAAGAAGGAAACGTGGGAGACAGACGGATACCCACAGGCATCCTCAGCTGCCTCCAGGACAGCCCTGATTGCTACTGTCTGGGATTGTCCCCTTCTACCAGGAACAAGTAGCAATGACACCCCTGGGGCCACAGACCTGCCACCTCAGACCTTGCGCGGTCTCTCCTGGCAGTTCCAGCTGGAAAAGGGCTCCCATCCTTCTCCTGCTCAGGCACCACCACCGTTAGCTCAGCAGCTTGCCCTGGCCAGCGCCAGCCCTGCCTGTCCCCCCATCGTCCCCCTTCGGTGGGATGCGAGGCCCCTTGTCTGCTGGGAACACCACCAACGGAGCTGCCCCGGGGGTTCCCAGCCTCCCTGCTGTTTATTTTCCCTTTGCAAAGAGCCTCTAAAATAGCAAGTTGAAAAAAAATATACGTTCAAGAAAAATAAGAAATCGAGCCTGCCCTGGCTTAGATCTGTCGGTGAGAGCTTGTAAAATAAACACACAGAGCGGGACGGGGCTCCCGGGAGCAATTTGTCTGGGCCAGGGGAACCTCAGGGACTTTCTCCCTGCCACAGTCCTCTTTCCTATAGGGGCAGGAGGGATGCAAAGAGGGGTGAGGTTTAGGGAGTGAGGTCACTGAACCTGAGCAAGTTACAGATTTCCCACCATCAGGGATGGCCAGGACGGGCCAGACCACATTGCTGGGGACTGGAGCACAGCACAGGGCTTTTGGTGCCTCTGAGCTCAGGTCTTGGAGCCCAGATACCCCTGCCCACTTTGTGTAGCCATGTTTGGGGCACACTGGCCACTGCTCTGTGGCCGTGGGGCTGAGCAGAGCCCCCGAGACAGCATTTCCAGAGCCCAGAGCAAACGTGCCAAATGGCCAGGCTTGGTCACCAGCTCCCTGCCTCAGTTTCCCTCATGCACCAGGATGGTCCCTTGCTCTGCCCCAGCATTAACTGGCCTGTGAGCCCCACAGGTCCATCCCCGGCAGGACGACACAGCACAGCCCTGGCAGGGGGGAGCCGGCTAGCACCAGGACACAAGGGGACCCCCCCAGCTCGGGGCAGAGCACGCATTGGGAACTCACCCCTGGGTCCTTCCCCTTCCGAAAGCATTCCTCAGTCTGCCCAGGGAGGGGTGGCCAGTAGATCTGAAACACAAAGGACCTGTTGGAGCAGGGAGGGGGGACAGCAAGGACCCAGCCCTGCAAATACACAACCCCAGGCTGCCAATGGCATAGGGACGGAGAGAGGGACAGAGAGAGGGAACAGCTCCCCAGAGCTCACCCAGCCCAGGGGTCTCAGGGCAGGACCCTTCCTCCTGGGGAGAAGCACCCTGGCAGTCACAGCCTGCAGCCGGGCTGGGTGTGGGTGCTCACACTGGGGATGGCCAGAGCTGGCCTGGAAGGGGGTGGACTTGTGGGTGGCCCGTGGAAAGGGTGCTGGGGCACAGCAGGGAGTGGTGGAGCCCAGGTCTCCTGCAGCCTTCGGCAGCTCTCGGACCAAGGGCAGCTTGGGTACACAAGCCCTTGACCCCATTGCGGTGACCCAGCACACCAAGGGGCACTCCATTTCCTTCTCCACTTTCTTCAGCTAGAAACAGCCCAGAGCCATGTTTAAAAAAACAAGAAGTTGAAATGGAGAGGGTGAAGGAGGAGGGGAGCCACTACCCAGCATTGTTGCTCTGGTCCATCACCTCTCCCACTGAGGAGCCAGGAGAGGTCTGAAGTCTTTGCTAGCTGAGCCCTGGCACAGCTCGCTGCAATGATGGATGCTTTTAGCTCCTTGTCTCTGCAGGCTTTCAGCTGTATATTTGGCCTGTGAAGGGGATGCCCAGATGAGGATGGGCAGCACCCGCTCTCCCGATGGCAGCTTTTTAGGAGAATGGGGTTTGAGACCCTGCTCAGAACCCAGAGAGCACCAGTGGGCTGCACCGCTGATCTCCTAGGCTGCCAGCCACAACTACCTGGCTTCCAGGCACCACAGCCAGCCCACCCTTGCCAGGCAGTACAAGTTTTCAGATGCATTTTGGGGCACTTGAGATGGGAACATCCTCAGGGCAGGTCCTGTTTCAGGGTGACTTCGCCTGGTTTGGTTGGGCAATGTCCACTCAGAGGGGCATAGGGTGCACAGGGGGCCAGGGTGGGGTCGGAGACCCCAGGGTGCTGAGCAGGACTCAGCTCACCCCAGCTCACCTCCTTGGGGTCTGCACTGGCCCTGTCCAGGAGCAGGGAGTAGAGCACATCCTTCCCCCCGATGAAGAGCCGGTCACGGTACTCATCCAGGTAGAGGGAGCGGAAGCCCAGGAAGCCTCGGTGGCCAAAGAAGAGGATGGAGCGGTTGGTGCTCAAAAGCTCTGTCAGGGAGGGAAGGAAGGGTCAGGACCAGCCATCCCAGCCTCAAAGACCCACAGGGCTCTGTAAGCACTGCTCACCTCAAATGTCCCCTCCCAGCCACGGCCACAAGTGCTTGCCTTGAGCCTGGGGGATGTCCTGCTCCCCGGCGGTCCCCACAACATCCCTCCATCTGCCACGCATGCTGGGGCCTCCAGCACACCCAGCTCACAGCCCACCCTGCTGGGACAGCACAGCCCTGGGGCCCCAAGCTGTCACCCAGCACAAGGACAGGAGGGAAAAACAATGGATAACACCCCACAGCTAAATGCCCTCTCACACCCCTGGGAGCACACACACACCCCCGACCTGGGGGCCAAGCTGTCAGAGGGGGCTGCAGCAAAGGGGCATCACAGCCAGGAAAACCAGAGAGGGGCAACACAACTGCAGGTGCCATGCAGGCTTCCAGCTCCCAAACACCCTTCACACAAGGATCCATAGACCCCTACGCTGGTGGCAGCACCAAGGGGTCCTGGCTGTTTCAAGGGGTGACCAGATGACTGCGATGGGCTCAGAGGCAGGAGGGTCCCTCCGAGCTGCTGTTCTGAGTATCATGGAGCTGTCCTTGGGCCACCAGAAGAGCTGCCCCCAGCCACTGTGAACAGCAGCATCCATCTTCATCCCACCCTGGAGGTGTGGGCATCCAGGCCTCACCCTGCCCGAGGTGCTGCTCTCCTGCCCAGCCAAAGACAAAGCTGCAGAGCCAGCAGGCAGCAGGGTCTCAGGCAAGTTTGCCATCAGCAAGGTTTGGTTTATCCACTCCAGACTCCTCCTGTGGCCATGCCACAGCGCGCTGGGGTGCACGAGAGCCTGGCAAAGGCTGTGCCATGCTGTCAGCCCCAGGCTGGGCTCACACAGAGCTTGGGAGGGTGGTGACAGCAGACACGGGGTGGGCAAAAAGCAGGTCCTTCCCCCTCCCTGGTGCCAGTCAGGGACACAATAGCAGGCACCCAGCCAGCGCCATGGGGAAATGGGCACACAAAGCCCGCCGCCGCCACCACCAGACCTCACTGTCGGGGAGGCTTCCTCCCCACCATGGCATGAAGATGGCACCTGGGGAAAGGCAGTATCATGGGGATGCTGTGTCCCTGGAATGGATGTCACATCCTAAAGCAACAGGGTCTGATGGTCAAAGTTCCCAAAGCAGGTCCAAGCCTGAATCCTGTGAGGTGCCAAGGGGACCCTTGTGGTGATGACAATGCAGAGGCAGTGGTGTGATGGATTCTGAGCGGGAAATAACTTTCAGGGTCAGCAAGCTGAAATCCCCAGCATGGTGGGCCCACCCAGCTGCTGCCGAGGGAGAGGGCAAGAGGGAGCAGCTCAGCTTCACCAGCCTCTGAAACCCCATCCCAGCGGCTGCCCCGACACCAGGCCAGGCGCCCCAAGCGCCATGACCGCCAGATGGAGGGGGAGGAGGACAAAGCGCCATTGATGAACGCAGCAGTGTCCCCAAACACCCTCCACTGGGGAAGGCTGCCAGCTGCCACTTCTGACCCCAGGGAAACCCCCAGCCTAAGCATCCCCCACGCATGTCCCTGTGAGAGGGGAAGCTGGCACTGGGACAAGCCCAGCTTCCAGCAGCCCAGGACACTGGGGTGCCAAGCTCTGCTCTTGCTGGGGGTACATTTGTCACCCCTAATGAGAAGGTGGCCAACGGCACAATGCCACCATCCTGGTGGGGAATGCCTCTTCTGGGACCTGCAAGGGAGACACATCCACCCCATCACACACAGCTCCCTTCCCCACCAAGTCGCTCAAGGGCAGTTCCAATACCCTAACTGGTAATACAGGCAGCATGGAGGGATACAGTTCCACCAGCTCCATCCTCACTGGGAAGACCCCTGTGCCTGCAAGCAGAGCTGGCACCAGGCACCGAGGGTCCTTCCACCCCATCTTTCCAGGGGGTACCCTCCTTCCCATGACCTCCCAGCATCTCCAGTCCTCCCATATTGCCAGGCCCAGCCCAGGAAAATGCTGTTGTCTCCTTCTATTCTTGCCCAGGAATATTTCCCCAGCTCAGAATAACATTGCCAAAGTTGTCAGGCTCCTTTTATTGTTTCAGGTGAAGCTTCCCCTTCTCCCCCAGCTCCGGCAAATTCCTCTTGCACCTCAGGTTACACCAGCTCTGGGTGCCTTCCCCTTCCCTGGCTTCATCTCCCCAGGGAGCAGCACCCTGCCATGCCCCATCCATCCCCAGGACCCCTTTACTCCAGGGTGTGGGTCTCATAGGAGCCATCCTCCAGATGGAGGGGTCCTTCAGGTGGGACAGCGGAGAGCTTGGAGGGCACCGGGCTGTGCTGTAATGCTCCCAGTCCACGTAGCAGCAAAATGCTCTTTCGCCTCTCAACACAAGCCACTGCTGGAAGCCAAAGCAAAAGGAAAAGAGTGGCTTGAAGTGAGAAGGAGAGCTGGGGACACGGCCACCCCTGCACCCATGGCACAGCACATTCTCCTATCACCCTTCCAAACATCAACCCATCACCAGAGCCACCAGCCATGCACAGCCCAGACCAATAAGCTAAGCACAAGCAGCTTCAGTTCACCCCAGTTTTCTTTCAGAGGTTTCTAATGGCTTTAATTGAAATTTCAATTTTCTTCTTTTTCCCCCTGGGGAGAAGGCGGTGGCAGAATTTGTTTCATGGGAAATTTCAGTTTCTGTTTCCAATTTGGAAGAGGAACAGAATAATCAGCTTAAGAAGGGAAAAAAAAAAAAAAAGCTTCAAAAGGTTGCTCACACCCTGTGGGAGCCTGAGGAGCTCATGTGGCCCCGGGGAGCCCCTCGCACCTGGGGGATGGCACAGCCAGGCTGTGCTGCAGGGGATCAGAACCTGAGCCCTGTGACCAAGCTCTGCTGGGACCCCAAACCTCCCAGCCCCACTGCCAAGCACAGCCCCAGGACAGCAGAACCCACCACGGGGCAGAGCCATGAGCCACCCTGGGCGCCTGCTGCCTCCCGAGGAAAGTGGGGCCACCGCATGCCTCAGTTTCCCCTTTTCAACAGAGAGGGAACCCCTGTGGCTGTCCACTCTGCCCAGGACAGAGCCAGGGATGCAGCCAGCCATGCCCCCAGGCCAGGGGACCCCCAGCCCGGGCAGCACAAGGGCAGCCAGCAGCTTTCCCCTGGCACAGGGACCTGCTCCACAGCTCCCAGGGCTCCCTGAGGGCTGGGCTGCCCCAGTCCTTTCCCCTCTTTGGGAAGGGAAAGATCTGCATTACACCATTTATTTTATTTTGCTCTTTTTTAGAGCAGGTTCATTGCTTTTAGGCCAGAAGGAGGAAATCAGGGCGCTCCGGACTCCTCTGTCAAGTTTGGCTGGCAGTAGCCTGTGGATTAAGCTGGCAGAGGAGGGGATGCAGCGGGCCAGCGCAGGATCACAGGAGTTTTAATTAAAACCAAGCGCTCCCAGCGCAGCACCCCGAGGGCCCCCCAGCACCCCAACACGGCGGGGCTCAGAGGGTGCCCGTGCTCAGCAGCACCCTGGGACCTGCCGGGCAGGGCAGCCCACCCAGCCGTGGGCCCAGCGCCGAGCACCCACGGGGGGTGATGCCCACCCACGCACCGCAGCACCCACCCGACCCCCAGGGCGTGCCGGTGCCAGACCAGCGCTGTGCCTCAGTTTCCCCCCACTCCACGTGGGAGACCATCCCTCGTGGGAAGCGGCGGGGCTGGCGCGGAGCCCGGCGGCGCATCCCCTCGCCCCAGCACCCGGCTCCCCCCTTCCTCCACCTCCTCCTCCTCCTCGGGGCCCCCCACGTCCCGCGTGCGGGACGGGACCGCGCCGAGCAGCCACCCGCCGAGACCCCAGACCACACCGAGCCCCAGCGCAAGGTGCCCCCCGCCAACCCTCCCCATAAACCCGCACTTGGGGCGCAGCGCCCACAGCCGAGGCCCCCCAAGCCCCCCCCGCAGCAGGTGCCCCCGGCCCGGCTCACCGCGGTAGGGCAGGCGGAGCCGGGGCAGGCTGCGCCCCGCCGCCAGCAGCGCAGACCCCAGCCAGCACACCGCCACCGCCGACCGCATCCCGCCGCTCCCGGGGCTGCCGGTGGCACCCAGCTTTTATGGGGCCGCCATCCGACCGCCCCCGGCCCGCCCCGGCCCGCCCCCGCCACCCCCCCATCCCCCGGGGCGGCGGGGATGCGCGGGGGGTGCGGTGCGGGGCGCAACAGCCTCAGCCCCCGGGGGCAGCGCCCAGAGCTCACACACCCCTAAATCGTCGCCTGCCACCAGCGGTTTAGGCTTTGCCGCAGCCCCCTCCCGCAAAGAAGTAACCCTGCCGGCCTCTCCGGCTCATCCCTGAGGATGGCTCATCCCTGGAGGCTGGGGAGCAAGGGGGGAAGCTGGGGTTCCCCAGCCTTGCCTTCCTGGAGGGGTAGGACACGGCACATTGGGCTGTCCCCCATGAAGGATGCTCAGCGTGGGGTGATCACCAGCAAGCACCTGGCTCTCATCTCAGCAGCCGGGCAAGCTGGGGACACCAGGCCGGTTGGAGAAGGGGGCTGAGCAGGATCAAGGGGAGCACGGGGTGCTACATGCAGCTTTGGTGCACCTACAGGGCAGGGCGGCAGGGGGGATGCACCACTGTTTGCCGAAAAGGTGCCTGCTCACCTGCACCCTGAGCAGGGACCCTAGCCAGCAAGCAGGACCCCATGGTACCCAACACACCACTCCCAGGCCACCCTCTCCCGGGGCTGCAGGGTCAGGGGACATGGCCATATGAGACATCAGAGACTCCACACAGAATTTTCTGGGGAGCCTTGGCATGGAGGCAGGCATCCCTCCCGTCCAAAAGCCTTGGATTTCCCCGTGCTGGGTGGAAGAGAAGGATGTGGGAGCTGATGGCTTCTGCAGCACCCCATCACCACCGGCCTCATCCGTTCTCCCAGCCTGGCATGGGGGCAGCCTCATTAAGCCCAGCCCCCAGAGGGCTGCAGCATCTTTATTAATTAAAACAGAAGGCAGCAGGATAGGGGGGGCCTGGCTCACCCCCAACCTCTTTTAGTGGAGCAGCCCTACAACTTCCGCCCCCGGCCAGGGTAAAACCACCCCAGTTTGGCTCAGTGAGCCCTCAGCTGGCTCTTGCCGTGGTTTCCCCGGGGAACAGCATGCCTCTGAGACAGATCCAGCACCCCTGGGTGCTGGGAGCCATGCGGGGTGGGGTAAAAGCAAGGAGGAGATGCAGCCCGGGGCAGCTCTGGTAGATCAGGTCGGCTGCCTGCTCAGACCCGCACGCTGCCTGCCCAGGCCTGGGGGTCTGGGGGAGCGGCACTATGGCAGGACCTGGTGGGAGCAGGATGAATCCCAGCACCGCCAGCTGCTCTAGCCCCGAGGCTGATCTGGAGCGGAGGCTCCTGAGGAGCAGTCCCACAGCCTGCCTGGGCAGGATCGGCCCACAGCACCATCCCCCAACCCAACAAACCCAGGGGAGCAGGGAGCACCCCAGTAGACGCCACCACATTGAGGAAATCTGTGGCGCCCGGGCTCCCCAAGACCCCACAGGCAGTGCCACAGACAGACAGACAGACCCCTCTGCTGGCCATGCTTACCAAGGAGATTTATTGACTTGCACAGGCAGGACAGGTGGCACCGGCCCCAGCTCCCCTGGCAAACGGGCAGGGAGGCAGGATGAGGCGCAGGCAGGCAGAGCAGGGTACCAGACAGCCCCTTACCCCACAGCCAGAGCAGCTGGAGGTGGCACAGGGACAGGGGGAGGCACCACCAGCACCAGGAAAGGCAGGAGGCACCCAGGCACAAGGCTCTGCTGGCACCCGGGCAAGGCGGACACAACCCCCAGGGGTGCGGCTGGGACCCAGATTTCGAGGGCACAGCCAGGACACTGGGTACAGGCATCACCATCGGGCAAGCCCTGAGCACTGCCAACGTGGCATGATGCCATCTGTGTCCCAGGCACACTGGTAGGCATTTGCTGTGCTAACCCCCTGATCCCTTTTTAAAGTCTTGTGTCCTGCTGCTTGGCTCGGCCCCATCCTGCCCCTCGCCAGGGCGCTCAGGCCTCAGCAGGCAGCGGGGGCACCGATGCCAGGGCAGCCAGAAGATGTGCATAGATGTCGATGCCCCGCAGGAAGACTTGCTCATTGAGGAATTCGTTGTGGTCGTGGAGAAGCACTGGGGTGCGGTTCATGGGTGAGAAGCCAATAGCGGGGTGTCCTGCCTGGGGATGGTGGGGTACAGGGTGAGGCCAGGGATGGGATGGGCACCACATGCCCCGCTTTTCCTGGGCATGGCTCTTGTTTGGGGCTGCAGGTCTCACCCCGGGTGGGGGACCCACAGGCAGGCTGGCAGGGCACTCACCGCTCGGATGTAGCGGCTGTCGGTGGCAGCTGGGAAGATCTCAAGCTTGAGCTGCAGCTTCCTGACAAGCGAGACCTTGCATCAGCATGGGCATGGGGGCAGCCGGCTCCCCTGCCCCCCTGCCACCCCACAGGCAAAGAGCTCACACCAGGAAGGTCCCTCAGTCCTGCAGGACACGCAATCCCATCCCTTTCGGAGGGACGCAGGGAAATGCCTTGGCACAGCACAGGACAACCCCTCCCAACGCCTGCCATGACCCCAGAGACCCCCGGGGACCACCTGCCTCCCACCAGAGGATGTCCCCACCATGGTCCCGCCCTTCCTGGGGACACTACTCACATGTCCCTGCAGACCCCGCTGAAAGCTTTCCACCACGGGTCTGACTCCTCAGTGGAGGTGACGTGTTGGTCCATGCATTTCTGATGGAGGGAGAGGGCAGGTGAGGGGCAGGGGGTGGGCATGTGGCAGGGGAGGGACAGGTACGATGTGCCAGGTGGCTGAGACCCCTCACCTGGTGAAACTCATAGGTGACACCGTCCCCAGCACCCCGACACCATGCAGCCACCTGCTCCTCAAAGGCCTGAGGCAGAGATCAGAGGAGAAGTGTGAGCGGGGTACCCCCCAACGCGCTCCCTCCCAGGTGGGGCCAGCATGGCACCCACCTTCAGGTCCACGGTGGGTGGGATGCGGATGTCGAAGCTGGCTGCCATCTCAGAGGGCACCACGTTGAAAGAGACGCCCCCCTCCAGCATGGTCAGGTTGAGTGAGGTGACATCCCCTAGGGTCAGGCTTGAGTCGGACTTGAGCCTCGGGGGACGCAAGGGAGAGTCAACCTCCACCACCCAGGGAGGAGGAGAAGTGCTCCCCCACCCCACCAGTACCCCCAAATGTGGAAACTGAGGCATGGAGCGGCAGCGCCGGATCAGAGCCTGGCTCGGGATCCCAAAGACCCCCTCCACGGACTGAAATGAAGCCACAGCCATTCCCGCTGCCTGTCTCCTACCTCTGCTTCTCGCTCTCCCTGAAGGTCAGGAAGGAGTTGATGACTTTGTGCTGGGGAAGGAAGGGCAGTGGGTGAGGACCAGTCCTGCAGGCAGCCCCAGGGCAGGCAGCAGAGGGCTGCACCTTCTCTTACCATCTTCTCGGCCGCTGTGTTGCTGATGAAGCGGGACCCATGCCCGGGGCTACCCATGCACTTCACTTTTATCCCTGTGGCAGCAGGGGAAGAAGGAGGCATTGAGCAGAAAGCCCAGGGCAGTATCAGTGCCCCAGCGCCCAGCAGAGCCAGGGACAGGGTGCCACGCGTGCGGTTACTTACACCATGGGCTCTTCTCGCCATAGAAGACACTGTAGGTGTCAGACGGGCTGGCCAGGCCTGCAGCAGGCACAGACAGGGGGTCAGCAGGGCACAGAAGTGCCATGGCATGCCCCCTTCTACTCTGCCCTGGCAGCATTTCCCCTCCAGGCTGGCACCGTGTGGGTCACTCCCCGGGAAAAGGAGCCCCCAGGGGGGTCTCTGGAAGCTGTGCTGGGTGCCAGTGCCCAGGGGACGATGCCAACAGGCAGAAGGGTGCATGCCAAGAGGAGACACGTCCCCATGGCAGCCCTGCTACCACTCACCCTCGTCCAGGGCAAAGCCCACGTTGAGTGCTCTGAACTCGGGGCGCTGCACAAACATCTCCATGCCTTTGTGTCCACCCACCTCCTCATCTGTGGGGGAGAGGCTGGTGTGGAGGAAGGAACTGGGGCATCCCCCAGCCCACCTTTCATGCCAGCCTGGGTGCTGCCAGCACACCCGATGTCTTTGGACAGGGAAACCCCTCCAGCCTTGACCTAGGTTGGCTCAAAATCTGGAGAGACTGGCAGGAGGGTGCCCAGCTGCCACGCTGTGGGGAACTTCAGAGCAGCCCCTCCTGTTCCCCTGAGAGGTGACACCCTGGGGACTCACCAGGCACAAAGGTGAGGTGGATGGTGCGGGCAAAACACTTTCCCTCTGCCTTCAGCCTCCGGATGGCCTCAAGGTATCTGTGGGGAGAAGGTGGTGCCTGGTCATCATGGAGGAGAGGGGCTGGTGTGCTCTGAGACACCCCAGGCAGGGTCAAGGGGTAGCACCTTCAGCCCCAGAGACTCTGGGGATGGCAGCATCCTGTCGTGCATCATTCAGAGGCACCCCCACCACCGTGCCCACCGTGCAAAGCCCTCCACTCACTGGATGGAGACACACTTCATGTCCTGTGCACCCCGGGCATAGATGTTGCCTTGCGAGTCCTTAATAGCCTCAAAGGGTGGGTAGGTCCAGTGTTCCTGTGGGGAAGAGTGGCTGTGATGGCATAGGGGCACAGCAGGCACCAGCTCCCATTCCCCTGCCACCCACCCCATCCTGCCCACCCCTTGCCCTGTCCCAGCACCTCGAAGACAGGCACGACGTCGGTGTGGGAGTTGAGGAGGATGGAGCGCAGGTGGGGCTTTGTGCCTTGCCACGTCAGGATCAGCACCACGCGGCCCTGGCACACCTGTGGGGCAAGGGCAGGATGTCACCAAGGTCGAGGCTGAGGGGCTGGGACTGGCAGGCTGCAGCCAAAAAGCATCAGACTGGGAAAAGTTTCTTGATGCCACCCAGCAGGTCACCCCTTTCTCTGCTGGGAGAGGGCAGGCAGCAGGAGCAGGCATGCCTGCACTCCCCCAAAGCTAGACGGAGCCTGGACGAAGGCACGAGACCTGGCTGCAATTCAGATGGAGGAGGGGAGACAAACCCAGCATCTTCCCCGGGTGCCTGGGGACACCCTGGGACAGCTGGTGCCCAGCAGGAAGGATGTCCCCAGCCAACACGACCCTGCCAGGTCCCCAGCTAATCATAGCACGGGCGGCTGCAAAGGTCAGCAGGGACTAGCCGGAATACAGGCTTAAGGAAGGGCTCAGGTCAGCAAAGGATTACAGGCAGAGGGGATTCACTCCTACCCAGCTCCAGGGTGGCAGGCAGGGGAACAGCCCAGTCACTAAGGACCTGGCACAGATGGGTGGATGGGTGGATGGATGGACGGACTGGGGGCTGCTCCTCGCCTCACTCACCTCCACTTTCTGACAGGCCAAGCCCAAGTCGGTGCCAACACGCTCCAGAAACTGGACAGCCGCATCTGGGGAGGAGCAGGGATGCCCAGAGTTATGTCAGGATCTCCCACCCCTCACTACAACTCACAAGGCTCTCCGGGGCTCCCAGGCCAAGGAAAGAGGTGACCAGAGAGGGCAGGTGATGGAGGTCCTGGGCACAAGAGGTGGCTGGGAGTGGGGACAGGAGCAGCTTGTCACCATCCCTTTGGTGCAAGGACTAGGGGAACAGGAAAAAATAAGAATTGAAGGAGGCAAGTTCAGGGAGGACAGTCCTCCACAGAAGTTTCGGGAGCTTTCTACCAATAAAAAAATCTTGATGTACTCTAGTGGGAGGATGAAAATTTTAACAGAAGATCTGCACGGGGTTACCACAATCAGCTGTCCCAGAGCCAGGGCAGCATGGAAACAAGGACCCTGAGGCACAGGGCTGGAGGAAGCAAACAGCAGCTCTGGGTGCAGTCAAGACATCCATGGATGTCCTCGCCCCAAACAAAGGCACCAGCAGAGATAAGGCACAAAGGTGCTCGCTCCTTAACACCTCGATCAAAACAGCCCCAGCCCAGGACTTGGGCATCCGGGTCCAAAGACCGGAGCTTCAAAGCCACATTGCTGGATCTCTGCATGGCTCCCCGTCCATTTCCCCCCATCCTCACCATAGTCAGGTTTAGGGTGGACGGTGTCAATCCTCAGGTACTCCCGAAAAAGTGTAACCGAGGGGTCCTCCGAGGCCCCGGTGCTCTTCCCAGGCTTCCCAGGTGCCATGTCAGGGACTGGGGCTGCAAAGCCCTGGGGGAAGAGCGGTGAGATGGTTAATCACCCACCGGCCCCTCCAAAGTCCATCGGCAAGCTCGGTCGTCACAGAAACCAAAGCAGGATGGGGCAAAGGTCTCCCAGTTATGAGTCCTGGGATGCTGCCACCACCAGAGAAATTCCCCCACCTGGGTGCAGGGGCAGGATGGGGTGTGCCCCCCATGCCATCCTTTCATTCTCCCCCCAAAAGCACATGTTGTCACCCCAGACGCAGTGCCAGGGCAAGCAATGGGGTGAGGGTGTGACCCACAGAAGGGCTAGCTGGGGCATAGGGGGCTAGCAGGGAGGAAAGGGGGGCAACGAGGCAAGGGAGGGGGTTATGGGGGGGAAGAAGGGTGTGTAGGGCAGGGGCACATGGTAGCTGGGGTTAGTCAGTGGTTAGAGGTCCAGCAGCATGCTAGGGGAGTGCAGGTGGGGAAAGAAGGGTGCTGATGTGAGGAGGTGCAGGTAAGGAAAGGGGGGCATGGCTTGCTTAGGGGGTACTGGAGACGTACAAGGGTAGACACTGGGGGTGCAAGGAAATGGGGATGGTGAAGGGGGATTGAGTGCTTACAGAGGACGGGGGGGGCTGGGGGGGCCTACAGAAGGGTGACAGGCTACTGGGTATTTGAGGGGTGCTGGGCAGCTGGAGGAGCAGGAGGATGTGGGGTGCTTAGGAGCACGTGGAGCTACAGCAGGAGGGGTTGAAGGGGAACACTGGGCAAGCTATGGGAGCAAGGGGGTGCAGAGAGACTCTGAGGGGGGCACAAGGGGACCGTGGTTAGGGGTGCAGGGGTACTGTGGCTAGGGGTGCAAACGGGCACAGGTGGGGTATAGGGGTACCTGGCTGAGGTGCAAGGGAGGGTGCACAGTGGGGTGTAGCGGTACTGCAGTTAGGGTCCCACGGTTAGAGTTGTGGGGAGTGCAGCGTACCATGGGTAGGGGTGCAGGTGTATTGGGGGGGGGGGCAGGACACCATGTTTGGGAGTGCAGGGGTGTGCAGGGTACCGTGGTTAGGGGTGCAGGGTGCTGCATGGGTTAGGGTGCAGCGGCTGTGTTGTTGGGGTGCAGGGGAAGCACAGGCAAGAGGGCAGAGGGGTGCTGGATGCCATGGTTGGGGGTGCAGGGGGGTGCAAGACACCATGATTAGGGGTGCGAGGGGGTACGGGGGGCTTTCAGAGTACCGCGGTGAGGGGTGCAGAGGGGTGAAGAGTACCGTGGTAGCGGGGGGCAGGAGGGCAGATGGGGGGTGCAAGGGGTACCGCGGATGCAGGGTACCGTGGTTAAGGGTGCAAGGCAGTACGGGGTGGGGAGGGAGGTGCAGGGTACCTCGGGGTATATACCGCGAGGGGTGCGGGCTTGCGGGGGGACGAAGGCACCAGGGCAGCCCCCCACGGGCTGCCGGGCGCTGCCGGCCCGCCCCAGCTCCTCGGACCCCCGCCCGGCCCGGCCCTACCTCCGCGCTGCTGCCGCCGGCGCCTGCCCGGCCCGGCCCCGCTCGGCCCCGCTCCGCTCCGCCCCGCAGCCGGCAGCGGGCAGGAGGCGGGCGGGGGGCGGGCAGGGGAGGAGCGGGGCCGCGGGGTGGGCTGAAGGCAGGGGGCAGGGAAGGGGAGGGGGGCAGGAGGCAGGAGACTGGCAGGGGCCGGGCCGGGCACCCTCCTGCCCCACACTAGAGGCCGAGAGATGGGGCTGGAGCCCAGGGAGCCCCGCGGCGCTTGGGGACACACGCAGAAACCAGAGCAGCATCAGTTTATTGGCCTCCTGACAGAGGACACCCTGTCCTGCCAGACAAGGAACACCCTCAGTGTGTCCCCCGCAGCCACCCTGGGGACACCCCAAAAGAGAACAGCACCTTTCACGCCAGCCACCTGTGTGTCCCAGTCCCACAGGATGCCCCAGCCTCTGTCCTTGCTCGGCAGCGCTCACTTTAGCTGGTGCAGGAAGCCCAGCAGGGCCCGGTGGAAGTCGTCTGGCTTGTCCAGGTAGCAGGCATGGCCGGCATCAGGCACCACAGCCACACGGTGCCCAGGGAGCTGCCGGAGGCTCTGCAGGGCCTGGGGAGCCAGGATTGTGTCACGGTCACCATACAGGATCAGGGTGGGCGTCTTGGTAAGGGCAGAGAGAAAACCAGAGTGGTTATCAGAGGGGGAAATGGCCACCACACTCCTTTTGTGCTGTGCCCACCTCCATCCATTATCATGGGGGCTGCAAAGCTGAGGGAAGGCAGGTGCCAGCCCCGCCACGAGCTGAGGGGAGCAAAGGTCCCCCTCACTGCTCCCCTCGCTCACCCCAAAACAGGGTCACCCTCCATGCCACCTTACAACCAGCTAGCCTACAAGGTTTGCCAGTACCCAGGGATATCCCCAGAGCCCACCAACCCAACTCACCTGGACCCGCCGGTACTGCTCAGCAGTGTAGTCCTTGGTGCCCACGGGTGCAATGGGCACAAAGCCAGCCAGCCGGTCCCCCTGCGCCAGGAGGAAGGGTAGGGCAAAGCGGCCGCTCATGGAGGGGCTGACAAGAACGGGCCTCCGGATGCCCAGCTCCTGGAGGACATGGTCCAGGAAAGCCACACGGTCCTGTGCTGTGGCCATCTCCGCCGGGGGTGAATCCCCATAGCCTAGGGCAGAGGGCATGGAGTGGGTGTGGGGTAGGGGGAACTGTGCAGCCTGCAATGATCTCTCCCCCTGAGGCTCAGCTAGCTTGGCAGAAAATAGGCACCCAGTCAAGCCTCAGCGGTTGTACAGCCACAGCCGTGCACCAGCCAGACCAAGCCAACTCCAGCCCAAGCGTTTGGGTGCCACGGAAGTCAATGCCCTGGGGCAAAGCCAAATACCCATGGGGACCACCATTAGCTGTCTAAAAAGGTCCAGAGCCCTCCCTAAAGAGGTCCAGACCCCAGCAGTGGCTAAGGTGATGGACTGGAGCTGACCAGAGGGATCAACTTCAGGGCAATGCCGTGGTCCTACCAGGCAGATCTATTGCAACTGCACGGTAGCCTTCTCCGGCAAGCAGCGCCAGTGTGCCCAAGGCCTCCCACGTCTTGGAGGTGAATGCCTGGCCGTGCAGGAACAGGACATCGGGCCTGTGGTGGGGAAAACAGGTGGGAAGGGGTTCAGGGAAGACAGCATGCCTACAGTCATCCATTGGCCACGAGGGCTAGGGAAGACCGACCACCTTCCTCTGCTACGGGAGCTGGCGGGCTGACCCACCTCCCGGGGCTGGCAGCGCCGCTGGCCTGGGGCCCTGCAGAAGCCTCCCTGTAGAAAACGGGGGGCTCTCCTGCAGCCATTCCGCTTCGTGCAGTGGTGTTGGCCACCCGCCGGCCCCGCTTCCCCTCCTCAGGCCGGGTACCCGCCAGGCGCCGCTCCTGCTGCGTGGCCGGCAGCAGCAGGTAGAGGAGGAAGGTGAGGAGCACCCCGAGGAGCAGCAGCCCCAGGCGGCCGCGGCCGACCGGCATCTCTGCTCCTCCTGGAGAAGGAAAATGGCAGCGAGGGGCTAGAAGCCCCAAACCCCACTGCTGCGGGGCAGGGTAGGCCTCAGACCGCGGTGCTCTCCTCTCTCCGGCCCGGCCCGCGTCTCCCACGCCCGGCGCTGGGAGCCCCACTCGGCTCCAGCCCCCCGAGCCCCCGCTGGCTCCGGCCGCCGCCCTCGCCGCCCCTCAGGCCCGGCCAGGACATGCAGCCCGCCCGGCCCCGGCCCTCACGGCGCCGCGCCCGCGGCCCGAGGCTCCGCCTGGCGGGAGGCCGCAGCCCTGCAGGCCCCGAGGGCTGTTAGCCGGGGGCCTGCCCGCCGCACCGACCCACCGGGCCGGGACCGAGGTCTCGGGAGAGAACGGCCGGTGCCGGGAGAGGAGCCCCGGCTTGGCGGGGCTCGGCTAGAGCTCGGCTCGGTTCGGCAAGAGCTCGGCAGAGCTCGGCCAGCTCGGCTAGCGCTCGGCTAAGGCTCGGCGGCGCTCGGCTCGGTTCGGCAACAGCTCGGCTAGGGCTCGGCAGCGCTCGGCCAGCTCGGCTAGGGCTCGGCTCGGTTCGGCAACGGCTCGGCGGCGCTCGGGAGAGCTCGGGTGACTCGGCAGAGCTCGGGTAGGGCTCTCGGCTTGACTCGGCTAGAGCTCGCTGGGGCTCGGCTCGGTGGGGCGGCGGCGGTTCCCAGGGCCGCCTCGGGCCCTGCGCTCCGTGAGGCGGTGCCGCCGCTTCCACTGCCCGCGCCCCGCCGGCCTTTGGACCCGCGGCGCGGCACCGCCAGCCCCGTGGTGCGGCGGGGAGCGGGCGGCGAGCGGCGGCCGGCAGTGGGGCGGAGGAGCAGGTAAGGGCCGCCGGCCCGGCGCAGGGCGGGGAAACTGAGGCAAAGGCAGGACCGTGAGCCTGCCTGCCGCGAGCGAGTGGCCCCGCACCCACCCCGGGGCCGGCCTCCCACCCGTGTCCCCCAGAAGGAGGGTGGTGCCAGTGTAACCACCCCTTCCCAGTGCCAGTGCCACAGCCTGCCAGCCCTCCTGCCGCCGCCGGGCCTCGAGGCCAGGACGAGGCCTGTGGCCCCTTCTGCTAGGCTGCACAGGGCCACCGTGGGCGCCGGGCCCACTTCCACCTCTCAACCCCCGCAACATCCCTCCCAACCCCAGCCATGGCCGCCCCGCGGCTCACCGAGAGCACCGTCACGGTGGACGGCCAAACCCTCTTCTACCGCCAAGCTGAGCCAGACCAGCAGGCGCCAAAGCTGACAGTGCTGCTGCTGCATGGCATTCGCTTCTCCTCCGACACCTGGCTTCAGCTGCAGACGCTTGCCACACTGGCCAAAAACGGCTACCGAGCTGTGGCTATTGACCTGCCGGGTAAGGGATGGTGGCAAGTGCAGCCCCGGAGCAAGGTGGGGGCCGGGGGGAGCTGTCACAGCCACTTGAGCTTGTGGTGGCAGGATGGCAGCCCCAGTGTCCTGCTGTGCTGGCTTCTCCTGGTCATCAGGCGGCAGGGAATATGACAGGGCAATTTCTGTCTCCCACGGCTCAGGGCTGGGGCTCTCGAAAGATGCCGTGGCGCCAGCACCAGTGGGCCAGCCAGCACCGGGGGCTTTCCTGAAAGCAGTTTCGGAGGCTTTGTGCCTGGGTCCAGCCGTCGTGATCAGCCCGTCGCTCAGCGGCATGTACTCCCTGCCCTTCCTCTTCCAGCACAACCACCTGCTTAAGGCGTATGTGCCCGTGGCACCCATCTGCACTGAGAAATTCACAGTGGAGCAGTACACCCAGATCAAAGTACGGCCTGGAGGGAGATTGCGGGAGGTCAAGGAACTGGGAGGGGATAGTGAGGAGGGGACCCTGGCACTGCATTTGGGCACGGGAAAACCCAAACAGGCCAGAAGCAATGTTGCCACTGGAAAAGGGGAATGTGATGGTGAAGGAATGTGACCGTAGGGTAGCAGGAGGGAAACAGGGAACGTGGGGAGACCCAGGATTCTGAGCCTGTTTCCCCTTCTCATGGTGGGTGGGGGAGAAGGGCAAGCACCTCCCCTCCATGTCCTGGTCCCAGGGTGTCCCTCGACCAGGAGGACCACGTGCCTGGGTGCTGTTGGCAAGCTCAGGGTGCGTTCCCCCTCTGCAGACCCCCACGCTGATCGTGTACGGGGACCAGGACGTGGAGCTGGGGCAGGCCAGCCTGAACAACCTGCGGCACCTCCCCAAGCACCGTGTGCTGGTGCTGCAGGGTGCCGGACATGCCTGCTACCTGGACAAGCCAAATGAGTGGCACCGCGAGCTCCTGACCTTCCTGCAGCAGCTGGAGTGAGCAGGACAGCTGTGTGGAGGGGCCCACAGGGCAGGGGGACATGGCCAACCCACCCGCCCCGCACCTGAGCACGCACCCTTGCACCAAGCCAGCTGCTCACCTGGTGTCCCCACCCAACCCTGCCATGCCATGCCAGGCCCGTGCCAGCACCACAACCTTCCTTGGGACCAAATAAAACCCCAGCTCTGCTACCACTTTCCTGCCACCTTCCTCCTGCTTCTTTCCATCCTTCCCGCCTCCGTCCCTGGTGCCCACCTCCTCCGTGGCCCCCATCCCACGCAGATTTTTGGGGGGTGACAGCAGGGCAGGTACAGCCCCTGAGGGATGGAACATTCGCAGAGTGTTGCCCTGTGGGTGGGCAAGTACTGGCTGTGAGGCCTCTGGAGCCCACCCATCACTTCTGGCAGGATCCCTGGGAGCCTTGGATGGTGTCCAGGGAGCCCTGGGGCTGTGTTCAGGAACAGGTAGGGCCCCTGGGGTAGTGGCACCTATGTCTCCAGCCTGCCCGCTTCCTCTTCATCCTCCTCTTCCTCCTCCCACCCCTCCTAGCGTGCATCCAAGTCCAGGGTAATCCACAGGGGCTTAAAAGGGAACTGCCAGCCTTGGCTGGCTCCCGCCCGTATTGGCCACAGCCTGGTGCCCCCAGGGAAGGTGGAGGGCGATTTACTGAATGAGTGGCTACCAAGAACAGATGAGGGGGCGGGTGGGGAGGCCTGAGAGATGGGGGGGACAAGCCCCCTGGCCACCACCTGCCTTTCTCCATCTTAGTGCTGCTGCACCAGGCACTCCGGGGCACAGATGGAGCCGGCAGCAGGGTGCCTCCCCAGTGCCCCCCTTCACCAAGGCTGCCTGGGCTTTAGCTGCTTACGCCAGGGCCCAGGAGGATTTAGTGGGGGAGGTAACAGCGGGGGTGGGGTGGCGGGGTGGCGGGGCACGCGTGGCTGCGGGTGGCACGGGGCAGTACCAGGGGGACAGAAGTTGGTCCCTGCCCTGGCAGTAAGGCAGGACCCTGGTCCAGAGCATCCCTTACCCCCCACCCGGTTCAGGTCACCTGTTGCAGCCACAGGGGTGCCTCCTGCCCCCCCAGCCCTCCAGGCGCTCCCCCCTAGCAGCAGCCCCAGGTGCCAGCGGGCCCTGGGGTGCCAGCTGCCCCGTCCCTGCCCGCTCCGGTGTCCTTGAGCCCTCGAGCCCTGCCAGCTGATCGGCTTCCAGGAAAAAAAAAAAAAAAAAAAAAAAAAAACACCACACCACCGCAATTACAAAGAGGGGTGATGTGTGAGCCAAAGGGGGGGGCAGGGGGGCCAGGAATGTCCCCAGCGGTGGCAGATGGCCTTACCCAGGGTGCATTGTTCCTTTTAGTGTCTCTTATCCGCTGTAATAGGATCCCGGAGGGAGGGATGTGGGAGAGGGGAAGAGCGAGGGGGGCCCCGGCGTGGACCGGGGTGGGGGCCGGGGCTGCCAGCCTGGCCCTGGCCTGTCAAGCGGCTCATTGTTCCTGCCCCGGGTGTCACTGGGCGCTGCCGGGGACAATGTGGCACTGAGCGGGGTGGCCGGCGGCGGAGGGACGAGGCGCACGGAAAGGTACCCGCCAGGCCCCCTCCCGCGGGGACCGGGGGGCTTGGGGCGGCCGGGAGGGCGAGCGGAGAGTGGTTCCCCCTGGGACGGGGTGGGGGCTTCCTCCTGTCCCCCCCGTCACCTCCCTTTGCCCCCCGAAGGTGCCCCGAAGGACGGGCGGTGCCCACCCTCGCGGCTGTCCCGCCGCCAGCCGTGGCACGGCGCCGGGGCAGGTGGCCTGTGCCCATCACCGGGGCCTTGGGCGTCCCTGCCCGCCCGGCTCACCTGGGGCAGCGCACCCCCCTGCCCGCCGCCCCCCGCACCGCCTGTGGCAGTGGGGGGACACTCGTGGCCCTGCCGCTTCCCCGCCCTGCCCCACCGCCAGCCTCATCCTTCTCTCCCGGCGGTTCTTTTGTCCCCGGCGGGTCCCCGCTGCCGTCCGTCCCCGGGGGATGGGGGACCCGGCAGGCTGCTGGCACTGCGCACGGCTCCGGGCGCTGCGGGGAGGGGGGATACAGGGGGGTACACCGCCCACCCCCACCCCCATTTCAGGCTCTTCTCCATCGGCAATGGGAATATCCCCCTTCCCCAGCCTTTCCACCTTTCTCCAGGCCCCGGTAACGGGGGGATGAAGATGGGGTGTCCAAATCACGCCGGGGGTGCAAGCCACAGCACTTAGGGGGTGCAGAGGCGACCAGCCTGCCCCCCTACCCCTCCACCCTGATGCAGGAGATGTGCCGTAGTGGTGGCGAGTCCTGCCAGCACCTAAAATAGCCGCCCCCCCCGCCGCCATGTCGGCAGACACGGGCCCCAGCCCCAACACGGGTGCTTTGTTTCAAAGCCGCTTGGCATCGGCCAGCTTGCCGGGAGCCAGCAGCGCCGCAGCCGCCCACCCGTGCCCGGACACACGGCGATTGTCCTCCTCCCAGCCCCGCGCTGGCACCGCAGGGCCCGGCCACCCCCGGCCCCAGGCACAAGGTCTGGGGGGGTCCCCGGGCTGCTCGGGCCGGGGGGACAGGGTGCAGCGGCGTCGTGCATTGGGCATCACCCTGCAGTTCACGTCAGGCTGGCACTCCCCGTCAGGGAGGTTGCCTCAGTTGCCCTGGGCTTTGTGCACAGGCAAGGGAGGGGAAGAGGAGGAGGAGGAGGAAGGCTCACACAGCCTGCAAGACCACCCAGGCCACCTCTGCTCCCCCTGCCCCACGTGCCACCACCCCAGCAAGCATCTGCAAAGCAAACCCCATCCCACAGCCACGCTCCCCACGTTTTCCACCCCACCCCGCCCCCAACACCCACCCAGCTCCTGGCTTCGGGAAGGTGCGCTGCCAGCTCCAACCCAGGCTGTGTGTGGGCCAGGTTGAAGGCAGCTGCCTGCAGGCTCAGGCAGACACATGGCGACCATTCATTTTGGGGAGCTCCTGGAAGGTGTGCAGGATGCCGGTGGGGTACCACGGGGCCGTGCAAGCCTCCCCTGCTGGAGAATGGCACTGTGCTGCCCCTGCCTCAGTTTCCCCACTTCCCAGCCATAGGTGCTTTTCGGGCTGCAGATTTAGCAGGAGGGTTTGTTGGTGCCTCCCCCTCTCTGGAGACCACTGTGTCCCACAGGCTCAGCTCGCCCTCCCGCCATGGCATCGCCAGACAGAGCCAGCGGCATGGGCCGGCAGCCCCGAGGAGACAGAGCTCAGCATCACACTGACCCTCCGCATGCTCATGCATGGCAAGGTAACAGCGGCGGGTTCGGCACTGCTTGGGGGGTTGGTAATGCCCGGGGTAGGGGGGCCCTGCTGGAGAACCAGCTCCTCACCAGCACCCTGTTCTCCTCCCCTGCTCCCAACCCCCCATCCTCCCCGGGAACAGCATTCCCAGAAGGATTTCTTCCCCCATCCTGAGCCATGGAGTGGCTTGTTCCCATGCTGCTGTGTCACCAGCAGGCCACCCACTGTCCCAGTGGCCACAGGGCAGGGTCTGGCTGTTGCCCATTGGTCTGGCTGTGGCAGAGGAGGGATGTGTCAGGCAGGGAGCTGCCTGCTGACAAGGCCACCCCTCTCTGCCTTTGCAGGAGATCGGCAGCATCATTGGCAAGGTAAGATTTGGGGACAGGGCGCTGCCAGCCCCAGGCTCCCCTGGACCTCACCACCCACCCTGTTCCTCTCCCCGCAGAAAGGAGAGACTGTTAAGAGGATACGAGAGCAGGTAAGGGCATGCTGGGGGGTTGCCAGGTCCTGCTGCTTGTCCTGCATGTACCTGGTGGCTCCCACATGCCCAGCCCTGGCCCCCCTCCAATCCCAGGTGGACCTATGGGAAACGTGGCTGCACCCCAGGGAAGGCTGCCTGGGGCAGGTGGGAGGGGGGAAAGCCCAGGTCTGCACTCATCAAGCCCCCCAGTGAGCCCTTCTCTGGGGGGGGACACATGGAGCACAGGGCCTGTGATGTCCCTGATGGGGTGTCACACTGTCCCCAGAGCAGTGCGCGCATCACCATCTCGGAGGGGTCCTGCCCTGAGCGCATCACCACCATCACCGGCTCCACTGACGCTGTATTCCGCGCTGTGTCCATGATCGCCTTCAAGCTGGAGGAGGTAGGCATCTCTCCCCCCACTGTGGGTGCCCCCATGCCTACAGGTTCCTGGGGGTCTGACACTGCATCGCCCCTCCCCTCACAGGACCTGGGAGCAGGGGGTGATGGGGCAGCAGGCAGATCGCCAGTGACACTGCGCCTCGTCATCCCGGCCAGCCAGTGTGGCTCACTCATCGGCAAGGCAGGAACTAAGATCCGGGAGATCCGGGAGGTGAGGCTGAGGGTGCCCTGGGTGCAGGCTCCCCTTTTCCCCTGGGGGGCACAGAGCCGTGGGCATGTGGGCTGCCACGGCTGCGCAGGGGCTGTGGGAGTTGATGCAGGAGTGGAGCATCATCCTGTGGGTCCTGCAAAGGTCCCTGTGGCCCAGGGGAGATGTGAGCTACTGAGCCCTGGAGGGGAGTGGCTGAGGCACCCCAGCATCTCCCTTTGCCCCCCGCCAGAGCACAGGGGCGCAGGTGCAGGTGGCCGGTGACCTGCTGCCCAACTCCACCGAACGGGCCGTCACCGTCTCAGGGGTGCCGGACACCATCATCCAGTGCGTGAGGCAGATCTGCGCCGTTATCCTGGAGGTACCCACTGAACCCCATGCCCAGCCCAGGGGGTCATGAGCTGCCTGCCTCCCCCCTCCCCAGGGCTTACCATGCCCACCTGGACCCAGGCACTGAGGTCCCCCTGCATGGAAGCCCATAAGAGCACCCTGCCTTGGCAGTGTTGGGGGCTGTGCCCAGCTGCTGGGGGCATGAGAGGGCAGAGGAGGTCTGGGGGGACCCGTGGGGCTACGGGACATTCAGCCTCATCTCTCATCCCCTTCACCTCCTTCCCTCCCTCTCCAGTCGCCTCCAAAGGGGGCCACCATCCCCTACCACCCTGGCCTCTCCCTCGGCACCATCCTGCTCTCTGCCAACCAGGTAAGGGGTGCAGCCCCCCCAGGGGCATGGGGTGGCCAGAGGGCCCGGCCTCTGCCAGCAAGGGGCAACTTTGGTGGGCTTGGGGTGGCCTCCCTGCTCTGGGGGGGGGGTGGCCTGAGGCAGGGGTCTGCACCTGGCTCCCCACTGATGCCCCTTCCTTCCCCTCTGCCCCCAGGGCTTCTCCATGCAGGGCCAGTACAGTGGGGTCTCTCCCGCGGAGGTGAGTCTGTCCCTGTGGCAGCCCACCCCTGCTCCCAGGGGCACCAGATCTGTGCCCACCAGGATGGGTGCTGCTGGGGATGCCTCTCCTGGGAGGTGCTGGGTGCCAGTGTCCGGCCCCAGGAGGGACAGGGGACCCTCTGCAGTCACCTCTAATGCCTTCTTCCTCTTCCTCCCACTGCCTGGGCAGGTGACGAAGCTGCAGCAGCTGTCGGGGCACACGCTCCCCTTTGCCTCCCTGGGCCACGCACCCTCCATGGTGCCAGGTGAGCACCTCCCGTGCCTCCGCAGGGCTGGCGGTATGGAGTGCCCCTCCTGACCCACCCAGCCACCTGGCCCTGATGGGGGGAGGGCATCCCAGTCCCTTGCACCCTCTCCGATCCCAGCACCCCTGGCACGACTACCTGACCCCCAGAATTCTTGATTTCCTGGGGTCCCTGCACCCACTAGAGCCCCTCAGCCCTGCAGTGGGGGAGCACTGGCACCAAATCACAACTGGTGCCTATGTCCCGTCCTCCCTGCCTCTCCCCAGGTTTGTCCCTGGGGTGACTGACTGTTCCAGCATGGGGCTGGTGTGGGGGCACGGAGCTGCTGGAGACCCCACACTCCCACCACTAACATCCCTGTTTCTCCCTCCAGGCCTGGACACCAGCTCCCAGAGCAGCTCCCAGGAGTTCCTGGTGCCCAATGACGTACGTGTGGGTCCTGGGGATGGCGAGGCAGACCACAGCTTGCCCCCACCCATGTGTTCCACCCCACAGCCTCTTTGTAGGGGCCAGCACCCACCACCCTGCACAGGGGAGGTTCTGCCTCGGCTGCCAGAGCTCAGGGGCAAGAGGGGCTGCTGGGCCAGAAGCAGTTGGAGTAAAAGGGAAACTGAGGCACAGAAGGGGGAAAGGGCTTGGTCAACACCAAGGAAGAGCCTTGGGATGTGGCAGCCCAACAATGCCAGCTTGTGGGGGGGTGTGGGGCTTGAGTAAGACCAAAAAGTAGAGTCTGCCCAAGGAAAGCAGCACCCTGCCCTCACAGTGTCTGCCTCAGTTTCCCCAATCCTCCCAGGCACAGAGCGTGGCCAGGTGAGCCCCTGGGAGCTCCCTGCTTGACGAGGCTCCAGCTGCCCCCAGCTCACCCTGGTCCCTGCCCCTCCAGCTCATTGGCTGCATCATTGGCCGTCACGGCAGCAAGATCAGCGAGATCCGGCAGATGTCAGGTGCCCACATCAAGATCGGGAACCAGACTGAGGGCTCCAGCGAGAGGCATGTGACCATCACGGGGACCCCCGTCAGCATCACCCTGGCTCAGTACCTCATCACAGCCTGGTAGGTGCCAGCTGGGGGGCACGCAGGCTGGCTGCTAGCAAGGAGCGGCACCTCCCCAGTGCCCCAGCACAGCTTTTAGGGGATACTCACTCCAGCATCCTCAGGAAGGATGAGCTGGGATAGTGCTGTGAGGTCCCCAGATGGTGGGTGCAGGACCTGAGACGCCACAGGGTTTGAGCCCCAGCTTTTTAGTCCTCACCAGATGTGCTACAGAGATGTGTGCCAGAAGGGATGGGGTGTATGGTCCTTGCACCCTACGATGGGCACATTGCAGTGGGAGACTGTCTGTCACTGTGGTTTTCACCTTGTTGCTTGCTTCTCCAGCTTAGAGACGGCCAAATCTACCTCCCAGGCGTCACCAGGCCCTGGCTCCATGGACCTCGGTATGGGCTTCTCCCAGCCCCTCGCCCCAGGCTCTGGTGCAGCACTGCCTGCCGTCGCTCCAGCCCCCCCAGCCCTGCTGGGCACCCCCTACACCATCTCCCTCTCCAACTTCATCGGCCTGAAGCCGGTGTCCTTCCTGGCACTATCCCCATCCTCTGTGGCGGGTCCCAATGGTGGCACTGCCACCTACACGACCAAGATCTCGGCAGCCAATGGCACCAAGAAAGCTGACCGGCAGAAGTTCTCACCCTATTGAGCCCCACCAGTGGGTGGGCAAGGGGGTCTGGTGTGCCACCCTGTGCCAGGGACACCTCCCCGCTGCCCACCCTGTCCTCAGCTGCTGCCAGGTGCCCCATGCCCAGGTGGACCCCCTTGCTCCCCACCCCAGGGAAGGGAAGGGTCTTCCCAGCAGTGATGCCTGCTGGAGGAATGAGCTGCTCCGCTGCCTGCTGCCTGTTCCAGCAGTGCTGTGCCCCCCTCCCTGATCTTCCTGCATGGGGACCATGTGCCCTGGTATTGGCGGGGGGGCTGTCTCTGCTGGCTCAGGGTCCCTTCTCCCATTGCCCTGTGCTGAGGTGGGACCCCCACCTCCTGCCCCTTGCCCTGCCCACCCTGCTGTCCTCCTGCTCACCCCCTGGCTAGCACCCAAAAGCCAGGTCCCACTGGATGAGGGGCTGCCTGGCCTCTCTGGGGGTCCCCCTTCCCTTGGCTCTGGTGGGGGGCCCTCCCTGGGCCACCCTGGGGCACTCTCCTCCCAGCAACCCCATCCAAGAGCCAGTCCCTGCTGGCTTGGAAATGCTGTACATATAAGTATATTTTTTCCTCCTTTGTAACTTATCAATGGTTTAATAAAAAGATAAAATTTACAAGAAAAAAATAATAATATACCCCACCCTGGGTGGAGACACCCCTCCACGTCAAGGGCATGGGGTGGTGGCTGGAGGGGCATCCCTGCGGCCAGAGGGGTGCTGGCCCTCAGCCGCAGTCTTTCTGGGGGTCTTCCTAGAGCCCCCTCCCTGCCATGAGGCAGTTTGAGAGGCCATGGGGCAGTTCTCCCCCAGCCCCCCAGTTATCACTGGGGCAAGGGCATCTCCAACCCACTGTGCCAGCACCAACCCTGGGACCTTTGTGGGTGGGCTGGGGGTGATGTGCCCCTCCAGCATCCCTCAACAGGGTCCAGTCCTTTTTCTTGCACTAGGGACCCCATGAGGGGGGCCTCAAACACCACAGAAGCGATGACACTGAAGGGGGACAGCAGGTCCTGGTACCCTCCAGCTGCCGCTGCCCAGGGGCACCCCACATGCCCACCCACCCACTCACCCCTGTGCCACCACATCTACCCCAGCGCACCCCTGGCTGGCAGCCCAGTTTGGCTGGCACGTGGCACCACTGGCTGGGCTTCAGCTGGGCAGCTGTGTCCATAAACAGCCTGGCACAGACCCCCGGCCGGCCAGCATCCCTCCCTGGAGGGGCAGCCCCTACCAGCTGTGGGGGGACAGAGAACACGGCTGGGCATGGCCACGGCACCACATGCTGCCGCACCAGCCCAAAAACCAGACGTGGCCAGAGCCAGCCCCATGGGTGCTTGTCCCCCTGATAAGTACCACAGGTGACAGGAGCTTCTCCAGCCAGAGGTTAGTTTTGGGTTAAAGAGCTAAGGACAGGGGGCTCCACATAATCTCAGCAGGGTGCCCCGCGCCCTGGTGTTACTGGTGTTAGTGGTGTTAGCTGACCCACTGCTCCTGGGTAAGGTGCAATGGACATCTACTTTTCCCCACTGGCCACAAGTGGTCCCAACAGGCGATGGATATGCAGGTGCTCCCTCCTCTGCCCTGTGTAGGAGCCCCTTAGCATCCTGTGTCCTGGGGAGAGCCCATCCATGCAACTGGACTGAGCTGGTGGAGCCAGAGACAATCCCAGCCCATAGAAGGGAGATGAGGCTTCCCCAGATCTGCTGCCTTCTCCTGAACAGAGAAACTACCTTCCACCATAGGCTCAGAGAAGAGGCAAAACCTGAACAAGAACTCCTCCAAATCCAAGAGACTGAGCCCAAGCAGGTCCAATGGGGGTCCCTGACAGGTCCCCTGCCCACCCTCCTTCCCAGCATGGTGGGACAAGGCCTCTTGCTTCTCAGGTGCTTTCTTCAGGAACTTGACCTGGGATGGGGAAGCCCATCTTGGTCTGGTCCAGCCTGTTCCTGGGGCTGGGGCTGATGCAGCTGGCATGGGTCTCCAGCGTGCAAGTCGCTCTCTGAAGGAACTGCAAGAAGTTTTCCTGGATGGAAGCCTCCGAGACAGAAAGGCAGAGCTCCTGGCCCAGCGGCCGGTTGAGACAGCTGCGCCGGAGCCGGGCCAGCTCCTCCCGGATCTGGCGGTTCAGCAGCCCATAGAAGAAGGGATTGATGGCAAAGGAGGAGTAGGCAATCCAGGTGACCACCATTTCCCCATGCCCACCACCCACTGTGCCAGTTGTGACAGAGGAGTGCAAGTGGAAAGCAAAAAAGGGCAGCCAGCAGCACAAGAACTGCCCCACAATGAGGACCAAGGTGAGGATGGCCTTGTTGCTTCCCAGAAAGCGCTCTGGCATCAGCCTGGGCAGTGGCAGGTTCCTGGTGGTGATGATGGTCACTTGGCTGGCGATGGAGTCAGATCGGTGCCTCGGTGCAGCTGCCTGTGCTGGTGCAGGCATGTGCTGCAGGGATGCCATCCGGGCCACGCGGTAGACACTGCAGTAGACAGCCAAGATGATGATGGTAGGCAGAACAAAGCAGACAATGCTGAAGATGATCATAAAAATCTTCTTGTGAGCCCCAGGGCTCCAGTAGACTGTACAGCGGCTGGCACTGGTGGCCCCGTTGCCTTGAGGCCAACCCACCAGTGCCAAGACAGTGATGAGAACAGACTTGACCCAAATGAAGATCACTCCGGCCACCGCCAGCCTGATGGTCATCTTGACCTCATACCTCATGGGGTGGACAATGTAGTAGTACCGCTCCACGCTGATGATCGAGATGGTGAGGATGGAGGCACTGATGAAACAGATATTCAGGAATATCAAGCCCTGGCACTCGGCAATGCTGTAGATCACCCTGTTGAAGCAGGAGGAGCTGGAGATGATCCCCAAGGGCATGAGGAAAATGGCAGAGAGGAGGTCGACCACACAGAGGTGGCAGACGAAGATGAACTTCCTGAGAAGGGGGGTTTTGAGAATGACGACCATCACCACCGTGTTGGCCACCAGGGCGGTGAGGGTGAGCAGGACCATGCAGAGGAGGCCCACCACCTCCTGGGCAATGGACTGCTCGGGGACGGAGAGCAGCTCTAGGCTGTCCGTGGTGTTCAGCCCCATTCGGCTCGCCATCCCCACCAAGGACTAAGGCAGCAGCTCCAGTGCCTGGGCAGCAAGGGCTCTTCTCCTGCGTCCCTTAGAGGGAAACCCCACCACAACCATGGCTGCTGTCTTCTCTTTGCCTGTTGGGGAGGGGAGCAGGATGTGAAGAAGAATCAAAATGAGGAAGAGCCACAGAGAAACCCAGAGACGACCTGAAGCCCTCCAAGATGCTGGAGCAGGTGAGGTCCTGCCTACCCCAGAGCGGGCATCTGGGCTGTGCCCAACCTGGCCAGGGCTGGCACTGCTGGGACCCGCTGTGCTGTGCCAGGCTGACGCCCTGTGCCCCTGCCCCAGCCACACCAGCACACCCCGAGGGGGGACAGCATGAACCCGCCTGCTCCATCCCTGCTCCTTGCTCTGGCTGCGGGGGACCCTGGGGTGGGGGCGGGGGACCCAGCGCACCTTTGCTCCTGGGGAGGTGGGTGATGCTCCCCTCCTCGCTGGGGATCCTTCCTGCCGGCGTCGCTCCTGCAGCAGAACAGGGGCTGCTGCCCCCGTGCAAGGCCACGCTCCCCCTTCCCTGCACCCGTCACCCGTCACCCGCTCGTCATCCTGTTTGCCTGCAGCCTGCCAGCTGCGGATGGCACCAGCTGTCACTCCCGGGCGCTGCCTGCGCTGTGCGGTCCCACGGGGACAGCTGCTGGGTCCTAGCAGCCGGCGGGGGCTCAGGAAGGGGGGACTGGGGTCCCCGAGCCCTATGCCCCCCCAGCATGGCCACCCACTGCTCCAGGCCCGGTCCTGCTGCAAGGACAGCTTAGCCCTGAGGTCCCTGGGGCGTGGGGGACAGACCTCCAGGCAGGTCTGTGGCATCTCCTCCCCCACTGGCACGCAGATGGTCTAGAACTTCCATGGGGCAACCAGGGTAATGCAGCTGGGTGTTGCCCTTCCCTGGTACCCTGGGGACCCGGACTTGTGCTCAGGGGGCACACATGGGCGTGGAGAGGGACTTGGCATGGTCACCAGGCTGGGGCAGGGCAGCAGGCATGGCAGCAAGCATGGCACCAGAGGGAGGGCAGGCACTCACCCCCAGGACAGATAGATGAGCTCCTCCGTGCCCAGGCAGGGCAACGCATCTTGCTCATCCTCTGCAGCCCTGATGCCACGGTGATGGGCATGAGGCACACAACTTGCTAGGGTGACACGGGCAGCTGGCTCACAAAGCCACCAGCTTTCACCTGAAGGCTGCCAGCACCAGGTGACCACAACAGGCTGCAGTCCCTCCACAGCCACCCACTGCCATCCCTGCAGGGACCTACCATCACCCTTCCCTACTCCGCGCTCACCTCACTGGGCAGGAGAGCATGGGAACCACTTGGTACAAGGCACATTGGTTTTATTCACGGTCAAAACAAGCTCTGTCCCCATGCCAGCCTGTCTCTTGCCCAGCCTCAGGTAGGGTGGCTGGAGAGTCCGGAGCACGGTGCTCCAGGCTGGGGAGCATCACCAGCTGGTGCTGGGATGGGGCTGCTGGGTGCCCAGGCACCCTCAGAAGCGGAGCTGGACAAGGTAGCGGATCCGGCACTGGCTTTCCTGGTAGATGAGGTACTCGCTCTGGCTGAAGGAGGAGTTCTTGTAGGCAGGCATGGGGATGGGCTTGCCCTGGCACACCAGCACCTTCCTGCCGTCCAGCAGCACCTCCTGATCCTGCGCAGGATCTGGGTGAGAAGACACCCACACACACTATGTCAAACCTGAAATCTGACCTCTCTTCCCCCCACCCTGTGCCTACCCCAGCCCCACAGACCCCACACTCCCTCCTGACCCAGGCTTACCCGGCTCTGTCTGGCCGCAGGCCAGGACACTGTCGTATCCGGTGGGTGGCTGACACAGCGTGGGGTCATCACAGGTGATGCGGTAGGGCTTGCCCAGGGCCACCTCTGTCAGGAACATGATGCCAACCTTCTTGGACGTGCAGCCCACTGCCATGGGAGAAGGCGATGGGGATGATGTCACCAGCCCTGGCATTCCCACCTGGCTGTGTCCAGGCCACCCCAACATGCAGGGACTGGCTGCCATGCCAGGGAAGGGGCTTGGCCCACACACAGCTGTCTGGCAGGAGGTACGCAAAGGCAGATGGACTCATACAGACCCTGCAGACATCCCCCAGCAGCCCTGCCCGTCCCAGCACCCTCACCATAGCAGGCTGACTTGCTGTTCTCAGAGGCAAAGTAGATGCCCCTGCCCACACGCCCGCCTGAGTGGGGCATGATGCGCAGCCCACTCTTCAGGATGGCTGCGATCACCGCCACGTTGGTGCCATGCCAAAGCAGGCGCCGGTTCTCCAGGAGGTCATGGGCTTTGAAGCGCTCATCCTGGAGAGATGCAGAGGTAAGAGCTGTCCATGGAGGGAGATGTGGGTGCCCAGGGGTGAGGGATGGACCCAACCCCCCCCAGCCCAACCCCAGTGCAAGGCTGGAGGGGCAGGGGAGCAGGTGCCTTTTTTCCCCTGGCCAGCTGGGCTGAAGCCTCCCCTGGGTGGAAAAGCCCAGAGCCCTAATGCAGCCCTGGGGTGCAACCAGGGCTTCCCCACTGCAGGACAGGGATAATCATCTCCTCACCTCGCCATCTCGGGCCACCTGCCAGATGTTGAGGATGTGGAGCTTGTGCCCAGTCTGTGTCACGTAGTTTTGGATCAGCTGCCAGGGAGGAAGGCAGGAAAGCGGTCACCACAGGCAGCCATCCCAACAATGCCCATGGTCCCCCTGGGACAGCGGAGACCTTTGGGGTGCCCACAGGCCTGGCACGGTTGCTCCCTGTCATGGGGCACTGTGGCACAAGCAGCACCTGGTATTCCCAGGAAGCTGGGTCCAGGAGGGAGAGCTGGCAGCAGAGCAGGGCGTAATCCTGATCCAGTGGATGGGCAACTTCCTCCTCCTCCTTCACCTTCTGCGCCTGCAGGCTCTGTGCCACCTCAATGTCAGCCAGCACCTGGCAGGCACAGACCGAGGACATCCTCACCACCAGTGCTGGGCACTGTGCCAGGGGGACCACGGCAAGCCTAGACCCCTGCCTGCACCCCCCTGCCCCACAGGCAGGAGCACTCCTTGGGGCAGGATGCCACCTGCCAGGTGCCCTGGCATCTCACCAACAGCATGTCCTTCTTGGCACGCAGCAGGTCGGGGGAGTTGATGGGAGGTGGCCGTGCCCGCCCAAAGTTATGCGGGATGATGGTGTAGAATCGGGAGGAGAGGTCCTCCAGCAGGGCAGCCTGGGAGGGCTGTTCCCGCAGTGCTGCCTCCAGCTCCTCCAGTACCTCAAAGCCCCTCGCAATCTGCTGCTTGCTCAGCTTTCCCAGCGGCATCTTCTTCACATCTGGCCAGAGAGACAGGGGAGGACACAGATGAACCCACCTGCCACACTTGCCCCACAGCTACTTCTAACAATCTCCAGCATCACCACAGGCACATGCAGGCACCTGGCATGGAAAATCCACAGTCCCACCAGGTGTCAGGCTGCCAGTGAGGATGCTCTAAAATCCACCAGCACCTCTGCCCTGTTCACCTCCCCACCTGCACCCCCAGCCACAGCCCCCAGACCCACCCCATGCCACTCATCACCCCCTACTGATATTCATGGTCTGCATGGCATCCTGGAACATGTCGCTGCTGAAGATGAGAGACACCAGGTCCTGTGTGGCTTTGTCCAGGGTGCAGGGCAGCACCCGCTGCTTGCAGACCTTGTCCCTGTCCACACCATCCACCTGCAGACCCAAAATATCACTATGCCACCTGTGAGCCCGTGGGAGGCTGTGGGAGCATGGCAGTGGGGCTGCCTGTCTCAGTGGGGAGTGCCTGACCCCCACGCAGCAAGGCAACGGGGAGGCACTGCCTCCGCTTTCCATGACTGATGCCACTCAGATGCCAGTGGCTCTTGCTTGGGACGCCCTCCCACTCCACCTCAACCCATCAGCACCAAATCTCTGCCCATGAGCTGTTTCAGCTCACATCCAGACTTCTCCGGAAACCCAACCCATTCTAGTGACCCGCTTGAATGTCCTGGTGCTCAGTGGGCCAGGGGTGAGATGTAAGGACCACCCCACCATGGTGACACCCCAGCAGTCTGACATACCTTGAGGGCAACCTCCATCTCCTGCCCAGCTCCTGACTGCACCTCGATGAGTGTGTACTTCCCCGGCTGGGCAATGAAGTTCTCCCTTGCTGCCCAGCTGTTTTTGGTCTTCTCGTGAAATTTCTTCTCAAAGTCCTTCTTGGCAGCCTCCAGGGAGGCGTAGGGCATGAGCTTGGACTGGCCCACCTCGCCCTGGCAGTGGACAGCAGTGGTCAGGACCCCCCCTGCATCCCTGCTTTACCAGCCCCATGCCAGGAGGAGCAGCCTGGGGGGGGGGGGGGGGGGGGGGGGGCTGTGATGGCAGGGCTGCAGGGCAGCAAACAGGAACATGCCAAGCCGTTAGTACCAGATTTGGGGGTCCCTCCAGCTCACGGAGGCGGCCCAGGACTCCTTGCTGGAGTGTCATGTTCACTGTCACTGCAGTGACATGTGCCATGTCTCCCCAGCCAGGCTCACCCCATTGTGTGGGGGCAAGTCCTTGAAGCTCCCCCAACAAGGGGCTGTAGCAGGGCCACTTGATTGCTTGCTTTGGGACCAGGAACAAGGGACGGGGACCACCAGGTTCATCCCCAAGCTCTGGAGGTCCCAAGACAGGGTGGGGACAACCATGGGGAGGGGGACAAGTGGTGTTGGGGTGGACTCACCACACGGCCCCAGCGGGTCCAGACACTGTAGGCACCATCGTGCTCGATGAGCTGGATGATATAGAATTTGTTGTTGTTGGCATTGATGTTGGTCTGGTTCAGGGTGCAGTCATAGTCTTCATAGACCTACAGCGAGTGGCATGGCCTGGGCTGGCACCTGGGCAGCATTTGGGGATGGGAGAGGGTGCAGAGCTTTCCCAGTGGGAATGCAGTGGGGTCTGCAAGGGTAACTGGGGCCGCCCCTGTACCAGCAGAGCAAGGGGAGCCCTGGGACTCCCCCACCCCCCTGCCCACGTCCCCCTATCCCAGCCTCCCTGGTACCCCAGCCCCGCTCTCACCAGGGCACCCAGTGCTGTGCTCAGGGGGCACAGCCCATCAATGATGGCAGGGGGCTTCTCCTTGGGGGCAGTTTTCAGGGCTGCCAAGGTGGAGCTCCAGGTATCTTCCTCCTCTCCCCCCCTCACTTTCTTTTCCCTGTGGTCTGGCTGCTTCAGGGCCAATGCATGGCGCTTGAGGGCCATGGCTGAGCTGCTCCTGTGGGGCCAGTGCAGCCTTAACCCCCCAGCAAAACCCTTGGGGAGAGCAGAGCGGGAGGCGAGAGACACTGTGCAGCCCTTCCAGGACAGTCTGGCTGGACTGTGCCTTGCTTTCCCCACGCCTCCAGCCCACAGCCAGGCTGGAAGAGGAGATGGGGCCTCTGCCCCAAAAATGTCCCAGCCTTGTCCCTCTACTCAGGGTGGGGGACAGAGGCCCTCAGCATCCTCCAGCCCCTGAGGGAGCCCAAAGGGGAGACATAGCCCAGTGACACAGAGCCGAGGGGGAGCGTGGGGAGGAGCACAGCCACTTACGCAGCAAACTTGGGTCAGAAGAGCTGGAAGAGGGTGAGGGTCTGCTGGAGGGGCAGGGGGAGCTCAGAGAGCCCTGCCTGGCCCCCATGTCCCCTCACCTGGGACTGCCAATCCACAGCAGTGTGTCCCCAAGGCTTCCCCAGCCCTGTGCCCCCAGGGTTGTACAGGAGAGAAAAGCATGCAATGCCCCCCCATCAAACAGGCAGTGCTCCCCCACCAAGCCCAGTGAAGGGGTGCTTTTATTGGGGCACAGCGGGGGCTCAGGCAGCCCCTCATTTCCTGAGCCCCCCCGGCTTCCAGCCGAGCAGGGGGTGCCAGGGGCAGCAAAGGATGCAGAAGAGCAGGAAGCAGCCGTGTCCTACCTGCTCCGACTGCCCAGGGCCAGCGAGCCTGGTGCCACGCACAGCTGCTCCCTGCTAAGGAGCCTTTGGCCTTTGGGAGCCTTCAGGAAGGTTGGGCAGCCTGCCTGGAGGCAACACTTTCTCCTTAGGCAAGAGCAGGCAGGGACAACAGCGGAAACAGCTGTCACACCCTCGATAGCACATGCACACTGTGGCAAGCCTGCCTGCCTCCTGCCTGCCTGCTAGGAGGTCCCTGGGTGCGGGGTGACCCTGCTGCAGGCTGCCCCTCCAGCCAGTCCCCCTCTGCCATGCTCTGGGGCAGAGAAAACAATCTTGAAAAGGTTAAAGCCTGCGTCATTTTGCATGTTAAATCTCTTTTCTTGGTTCACTGCCAAAGAGGCGGTCTAAGGGTCAGCCAGGGAGGAGGACCTGATTCTGGCATTTGAACATGGCTTGAAGGGTTCACAGCAATTGGTGCCTTCTGCATGCAAGCTGCCTCGCTATGAGGTGCCGATCCCAGGCAGGAGGGGCTGGGCAGCCACTGGGAATGGGTGGCAGGGGCAGGAGGCAGAGCTGCCCATCCTGCTGGGGACATGGAGGGGCCTGTGCTGCTGGAGCCAGAGCATCGGCGGCTTGGTAGCCCCTGGGCTCAGCCACGTCAGCCCCAGGCAGTACAGGCTGCTCAGACAGTGGGTGGCAGAAAAAGTCATTTATTCCGGCAGCGTGGCCCTGGAGAGGGGAAGGAAGGCATTGCTTTCAAGTTCTGCTTCGGCTCCACCTTGGGCTTCTCCCCTCTGCTTCACAGCCCAGTGGAGCAGCTGGCACTTTATGGCAAAGGCGAAGCATGAGGGCACGTCTTTGCCCTGGACCACTGGAAAGAGCAGTTGTCCTGCCGCTCTCCAGAGGACGCCAGCTCCTCTGGGGCTGAGGTGTCTTCTTCCCTGTTAGCCTTCAGGAAGAGAAGCCTGCAGAGCATCCTCGGGCTGGGGCTGCTGCTTCGTCTCTGCCTGAGCAGAGCACTCGCTGGGGGTCGAGTGCCACCTCCCCCATGTCCTTGGCAGCCTTAAACGCAGTAGTCATAGGTTAAACCACCCCTTACAGCCTTCGTCATCAAAGGATGTGGAGTGTCTGAGTTGCCAGGGAGGAGACCAGGGGGCTGGTGTCTTTCATTGCGCCTTTAAGGACTGTGGGGACAAAGCAGCAGAGGTGAGGTGACAGCCCTGTGTCCCCTCCAGGCAGGGCACACTGCACCCTGTGATTGCCAGGGCCAGGAGGCAGCCAGGGGACAGGTGGCTCGGCTGGAAGCTGCTTCTCAGGAATAGCCCCCTGCAGAAACACCCCGTCCCCCCTAGGCACGCTGGGAGCAGATCCCCCCTTGCCCAGGTTGCGGGGGGGGAGCTCCGTGCTAGCTCCTTCCTCCTCCCCACTGCCCTCGCTCACCATGTCGGATGTACTCCAGGTACCACTGCTCACGCACGCACCGCCCAACGAGCCCTGGAGCAACACAGTGTGTCAAGGATGCTGCTGCCGCTCAGAGACCCTTGCAGCCAGCCCACCTGGCTGCACGGTCCCCCCGGGAGGGCTGACCCCGGAGTGCAGCATCAGGGAGGGGATGGATGAGCCTCCTGCCAGCCCCACCTGTGCAGGCAGGGGCAGGAGGGGGTAAAGGGGTGCCCCATAGGTCCTGTGCTGGGACACAGGGACCCTGGGAGTCATGGCTCACCGATGAACCTGACAGCCTCGCATCGCAGGGGCTCCTGCGAGCTGTGCAGGTAATGCAGGCTCCGGCGCAGGTAGGCCATGGCCCTGCTCCCCTTCTTGGCCAGCTGGAGAGAGGAGAAGGGTGCAGGGTCGGCGCAGAGCTGCCCCCGCGTTTGGCCATCCCTCCACCCAGGGCCATCCCCCTTCCCCCCAGCAGGACATCCCCAGCTCCCCACTGTGTGGCACCGGGGTTCAGAGGGAGCATCAGGCTCCCAGGGATGCAGGGGTGCCATCCTAGTGGCAGGGTCCCCTTGGGGACCCCAGGGGCAAAGGCAATGCGGAGCAGAGCCTGCTCCAGGAGGGTGTGTGCAGCCAAGGGGGCACAGCCTTCCACCCCCACCCCCCGCAGGGCACAGGGCAGGGCTTGCCCGGGGAAGATCCCAGGGGTGTTGGGGCTCTGCTTACCAGGCACTCGCTGATCCTCCATGCCTGCCCGGTCTCAGCCATGTGCACCAGCTGCCTCCACTTCAGGAACAGGCCAGCACTGCGGAGGGCTTCCTGGGAGGCCTGGTGAGCAACAGAGATGCCACCACCACCATCGAGGGCGCAGGACCCTGTGTCCTCCCTCTTGGCGGGGCTCAGAACCTCTTCTACCCCATGCCAGGAAGTCGCTCCAGCTGGGAACTGGTGCTGTCACCATGTTCAGCACCCCGGGGAAGAGAAGGACAATCACCCTCTCTGACTGGAAGGCCGTCAGGGCTTCAGTGCTTTGGCCCTGGGGGCCCCAGGCTGTTGTGGAGCTATAGCTCAGTCTCTGGGGCTGCAGGACCCATGCCAGGGGCTGTGCGGAGGGAGCTGGGTGGGAAAGGGACCCACCGCCCCGTCCACCTGGGCAGCAGCAGGAGAAGGGCAGCAGTGGGCAGGGAGGGGGGCTCTGCCTGGCCCTAGGGACTCAGCAAGCTAGACCTCCCAGTGGCACACATTTGAAGGGTCCAGTGTCAGCATTGCCGGGCCCAAAGGACCGGTCAGGCTAAGAATCCCACCTTGGCCACACTTTTGTTCTGATCGTGCAGGTGCAAGAGCAGTGGCAGCAGGCTGCTCCACACCTTCTTCTTCATCTTCTTCTTTTCAGCGCCCACCACGAGCCACATCAAGCTTTGGAAGAGGTGGATGGATTGCTCCCGCACAGTGTCCAAATGCTGGGGAAGGAGGGGAGGAGGACCTCAGCCCCAAGCGCAAGCCCATGGCAAGCGAGGGGCTGACGTGGAGGTGAACTTCCCCCAGATGGCTGCAGGCAGCCCTGCTCCATAAGGGAGTGCATGAGCCGTGGCATGCAGAATGTCTGTGCAGAGGGGCTGGGGGCCGGAGAGGGAGACCCTGTGGAGGACTGGGGGATGCTGCCAGGGCAGGGTGCACATTGGTGTTGCTCAGCACACCGGCTGCTGTCCTGCCATCCCCGTCCGCCCTGCGGCAAGGAGGCCGAGCCAGGGTGAGTCCACGCTGGGGGTTTGGGGTGCAGCACGGAGTCACCGAGGGCAGCGACAGTGCCTGGGGGCTGCAGGGCAAAGCATCCTCCTGCAGAGCATGGGGGCTGCGGTGGGAGACGCGAGCGAGGTGCTGAATGAGGGGAGCATGGGGCTCTCCGCCAGCCTTACATTGTCAAAGAGTGGCTGGAGCTTGTCAGCCAGCGCAGGGGCAATGAGGCTGGGCAACTTCCCCGCCGAAGCTGGAGCATGTTGTCAAGCACGGAGAGGGCCACGGCGCTGCCGTCGCTGTCATCAGCCCTGCAGCCGCTCCATGACGTACGGCAGCAGGACAAGGGTTTTCCATACCTGTGTGAGACACGCCACCTCATTTTTGTAAAGCGGCAAGTGACCGCAGGGCTGAAAACCCTCCCCGTGAGCACTGGCCTCCCCGCTGGCTTCTCAGCAGGCAGCATGGGTTAGGAGGGCAAGCGCCTGGCAGACAGGGCTCCCTGGCACGGCCATGGGAAGAGCAGGGTGTGCAGGGGGAGGACAGACAGCTCTGGCTCCTTGCCAGACCCTCGGCTGCCCCCTTTTGCAGCAGACCCCCTGAGCAGCCTGGTGGGTGACCAGCACTGCTTGGAAAGCTGCGCGAGCCGCCAGCAGGCCCTGCGTTTCATCCCAGGGCTCATCACCCCACGGCCTCGCTCTGCAGACCCCACACTCGGGCTGGTGGCTCTGCTGCCATCATCCCTGCTGGGACGTGCTGTTCCCCTCGGCACTGCTGCCTCTCCCCTTGCCATGGGGCAGTGGGCCAGGGACACGGGAGAGCTGGCTGCAGCTGGCTCAGCTCCCCATGCCCAGAAAAGCCCAAGCCGCCACGTTACCTACCACCCACAGCTCTGCCATGGGCTGTTGTCCTGGCTGCCCCAGCTGCCCCCTACTCACTGTGTCAGGCCTCTCGGTGAGCCTGAGGATGGCCCTGAGCACCAGGGTGGGCATCCCCAGGCACTGGCTCTGCAGATACGTGGGGAAGATTGCCAGGGCACAGTCCAGCTCTTCACTGAGGCCAATGCAGCCCACCATCTGAAAACACACGCAACGGGAGCTGGAGAGGTGCAGCGCTGGCTCCAGCCGTCAGCTCAGGCAGGGCAAGGCCAAGCCTGAATGGAGGCAGCAGGGACTGCGGAGAGCCCCTGTGCCCACACCACACTGGTTGCTCGCCTTGCTCCTCCGTGGTACCAGCCAGAGCCCACCTGCTGCCCCAGCTCCCGCTGCAGCAGCGGGCATGGGAGATCTGAGCATCGGAGGGAGCTTGGAGCAGTGCCATCAGGCTCACCTCAACAAAGAAGACCATGGCGACCATCTCCCAGGAGGGGTTCTCCACATAGAGGAGCTCTGCCAGATGGCAGAAGATGGTGGAGCGCAGGGATCTTGGGGTCTTCATCATCTCCCTGGAAGGGGGAAGGAAGCACTGTCAGGCCTGAGCCAGGCGGGCACATCTCTGGGGTTCGCACCAGTGTGGTCATCACTGGACTGCAGCACTTTCTGCAAGCAGTGGGGACCCCCTGCCATCAGCCCCAAGGGAGGGGGTGGGGTGGGGTGCACAGTCCCCCAGGAGTGTGGAGAAGGGGCTCTCACCTGGCCACGATGCGCACTCCCATGAGGTGGGTCTGGGCACTGAGCAGCATGTCCCAGCCACCCTGCGCCTCGATGGCCAGCATGTGGCTCTCAAGGCCCATCCTGCAGAGCAGCACTGTCATGGCCCGCACCACAGACCTGCACGAGGAGGAAATGCTCAGCTCCCACCGGGACCCCTGGCTTGGCTCCAGGTGGCTGGCAGGGACGAGCGGACAGGGATGGCGCACCTGATAGGAGCAATCAGACCCTGTTGGTGGCCCTTCCAGAAGATTTGCACCTCCTTTGGCGCCAGCTCTGTGGTGAATGACACTTGGAAAAGCAGTGCCAGGAAAAGCCGGGGAAAATGGCTTCCACGTCCCATGGGCAGCTGGACTGCAGGAGGATCTTGCTTATGGTCCTGGCTGCCTGCAGAAGACACCAGACACGGACATCTCCCTGACCCCTGGGGAGGCAAGGCTTGGGGCGGGCATGGAAGGGAAGGGGTGGCCCCAGAGAGCTGAGAGCAGCCCCGGAGGTCAGTGAGGCCTCATCCAGACAACTCACAGCCAGGGAGAGGATGCGCGGGTTGTCCTTGGTAGAGGCGGAGGTCTTGTGCAGCGACTGGTTCATCATCACGTTGATGAGCTCCTGCAGCACCTTCTTCGCAGCCTGGGGCTCAAAGAGCATCACCGTCCACATGGTCATGGCGACACTGTGGAGAACCAGGGCTCTGTCAGTGGGGACACCCAGGAGTAAGGCCGGCCTGAAGTCCCTTGGGAGGGTATTGGGGCCCCTCTGCCAGTGTGAGAGCAGCCCTAAAGTCTGGTGAGCCCCGTACTAGGTGCATGTTGGGGAGCACTGCAGCAGGCCGGCCACCACCCTCGCTGGGGTGTTTGTCTGCCAGCACGCGCAGGGCCCTGTCCAGGCTGTTGATGGCTACCAGCATCCTGATGGAGGGCAGGTTTGTGTAGATGGCGCGCACGATCTTCAAGACCTGGAGAGGAGACACAGGAGGGAGTGGGGATGTCAGTCGGGTGAGCGCGGCTGTTTCCCCAGCTCCCACTGGGAGCTGCTTCTGTTCCCGTTGTGGTATGCCAGCTGGAGATGGTGTCAGCGCTGGCCAGGTGCAGAGCCGGGGGAGGAACGGTGCCCCGGGGGGCTGGAGCATCAGCTGTGCCACCCCTGGGCGACTCACCTGCCCCGGCTGGAAGGCAGGACCCAGCACAAGGACATCCACCATGTGGGCAGCCATGCGGATGCTGTAGGTGCTTGGGTCTCTCATGTTCTTGATGGCTAGGAGGATGATGTCTGCCCGGTCAGAGGGACGGAGGTATTTCGTGAACTTCTGCGGCATGAAGGAGAGGAAGGGAGATTTGTCACCTAGAGCATCCCCCAGAGCATCTTGGCTGTGCAGGGAGTGGGACGCAGAGCCAGGCTGCACTGGGCAGATGGACGGTGGGGGTCAGGGTGCCATGGGGAACCAGAGCTCACTGGAGGCCTTTGCCTCGCCCCTGCTCAGGATCGGCGCAAGCCCCCGCTATCGCCATGCATCGGGTGTCCCTTCGCTCATGCTGATCCCGCCAGCCAGGAGCTGAAGGCCCTTCTTACCAAGAAGATTTCTCTGGCACTGCTGGTTTGCAAAAGCTGCTGGGGCTGCCTCGCTTGCCAGACCTCCTGGTGCTCCAGCTGCCCTCTGTCATGCGGCCAGCGCTGCCTGCCTGGGGAGGAGAAAACCCGGGGTGCTGAGAGAGAGGGTGCAGAGCTGGAGGTGCAGTCTGAGTGCTGGGCAGAAAAGGCACTGGCAAAGGACTGGGACGCCCTGACAGGTCTGTGGAGCAGATACGCAGGGAGGGTCCAGGGCTATTGTGAGCAGGGCTGAGAGGAAATGGCTCTTCAGACTGCAGGCAGGCAGGCAGGTTGTATGCGGCTTTCTCTGGCCAAGGAGGGTGGCCACTGGCTGCCCATGCTGGGGGGGACCAAGCCCGACACGGCCTCTCTTACTTCTCTGCTGCAGGATGAAGGTGTGCAGGTGATGGAGAGCGACTGCAGCCTCGTGGCGGGTCCTCTCATGCTTGCAGGTGCAGCAGAGAATGAGGTGCCCCACCAGCAGCCCCAGTATGGCAAACTGATGACTCTTGGAGCACTGGTGTCTGAGGACTATAGTTTGTGCAAAGCAGGAGCAGACCTGGGGGAAGAGAGGCAGTGCAGGCACAAGGTGAGGCCGGTCACAAGGTGAGCCCCAGCTGCTCCCAGAGCAGCCGGGCACCAGGCCGGAGCAGGGAAGCCAAGTTCCTGCCTGTGCCTGCGGCAGCCCTGCCCTGCCCGGCCCTGCCCTGCCCTGGGAGAGAGCGTGGACAGGGCAGGGACAGGGCAAAGACTCCTGCTCCCAGCCTCCTGCTGACTGGGTGCCCAACTTCCCCAGGAGGTGCCAGGGCTCCGGGCTGCAGGGACAGGGCAGTGGGACTGCCCAGACCAGGAGCTCGGTACCTGTGGCATGGAGCAGGTGGTGGTGAATTCGATCAGCGTGGCAATCCGCGCCATGGCCCTCTCCTGCACTGCTTCCCTCTGGGACTTGGTGAAGGGCAGCAGGACCTGGGAGGAGAAAAGCTGCTGGTGTGCCAGGGAGGTGGCATGGCGCAGCACGGCAGAGGCAGGCTTGCTCCGGGGCAATGCCTGGGATGGGGCATGTGTCCTTCTTGCCTCTCGCAGCAACCTGCTGCGGCCAGGCAGGTCGCCGCATCCCGCTCCTGCTGCTGCCTCTGCTGCCTTCCACTCCTTCCCCCTCAAACAACGTCCCTCCACCCCCCACCCAGGGACCCCAAGGCTTTGTGGTGACCAGCTCCCTGGGGAAGGGTGGTGGGGGCTCTGGGATATGTGCCGTGGTAAAGCTGGAGGGGGAAAGCCCCAGGGCTGGGCTCCCCTTGCCAAGCCAGACAGGCAGGTCTGTCTGGGCGGGAGTGTTGGGCAGGATGGGCAAGCAAGCACGGCTGCAGAGGTGGGGTGAGCTGTGGCAGGAGAAGGGGCTCTGGCAGCAGCCAGGAGGCAAGGGGCTAGTGGGAGGGGCATGGCGGGGAAGGAGGGACATTGCCTGCCCCATTCCTTGCACCAGGCGCTGGGTGGGTCACCGCTGGAGCCGGGGGTCACTGCCCATAGGGACCCTGTGCCAAGGCCAGACCTGCAAGATGTTCTGCAGCTCCAGGATGCCAAGCGTGCCAGCACTGCATACCAGCACCTGCAGCATGCTGTCCATCACGGCCATGGTCTGCGAGGGAGACAGAGTCTTGGGGGCAGCCCTGGAAGCCAGGGAGGGACGGCCATGGCCCTGCGGTGCCCAGGAAGGGACCCTGGGGCAGGGGATCTCCCCGTGGTTCACCCTGTGGCATACCATGGAGTAGAGGGAAGCCTCGGGGTCCTGGGTGTCCTCCTGTGGGTGCTGGTAGAAGATGCTGCAGAAGCAGGCTTGGAGGAGGCTGCTTGTCTTCTCCTCCAGAAGCAGTCCCACTCTGCTGCAGGGACAAAGGGGTGCTCTTGGGGCCCAGCCAGGGAGAGGCAGACTCTGGGGCTGGAGACCTGGCTCGGCTCCCACGCCGCAGGGGTCATGTCAAGCCCCACGCTACTGACACTCAAGTTGAGGGGGAAAACCCTGTACCGCCCCCTGCCCCTCCCTCTCAGACCCAGCACTGGGGATGCCCCCCATATGGGACGAGTGCTGTCGGGGCCACCTGGCACCGAGGAGGCCAAGCTGGGGGCCGGGGCAGGTACCTCATGGAGGTGATGGCCAACATGGCTTGCTGCCGCACCGTGGTGCCCAGGTCGTCAGTGGGCTCCTGTTGCAGCAGCACCTGGGGAGCACAGCAGGGTGAGTCACGTCAGGATGGGGCAGTCTCCTTCACCCAGCAAGAGCCTGCGGGGCTGGCAGAGCCCCGGCTGCCCCCATCCTGGCACCCCCTCCCAACCCAGCACTCAGTGGTCCCAGGCCCCGTGGTGGCAAGTTCTGTGCCCATCACGGAGCCACAGGCTGGCCAAGGGACCTGCAAACATCATTGGGTCCAACCCCCAGCTCCAGTCGGGCCACGCCAGTGGCTTTAGAACATCTCCAAGGAGAGAAACCTGGAGCAGCGCTCCTTCGCACCCCCCTACCCGGCCAAGCCCTCTCCTGCCCCCAGGGCTGTGCCACTGCCCACTGCCCCTGGGCCTGCCTCTTGAGGCCTGACTGCTTGTCCCCTCACCTGGATGGTGTCCACCACCTCGCACTGAAAGTCGTTAAGCTCGTCCCACACGCTGGAGTCCATGCTGGCGGTGCCGCAGACGGTGCAGATGGAGGCCAGAAACTTCAGCTTCTGGTCTGCTTGCTGCCAGCCGAGGAGGGGACAGAGGGACAGACAGCGCTGATGTCTAGCTATGCATTCGATCCCCGTTATCACATTGTAGTCAACATGAAGTGATTCACTTCTGCTTGTGAAGTTAGGGTCGCCATACGCCTGTAACTTTGTCCTAATGACAAGTGCCCTTGAAGGAGAACTCCAAGCCTGACAAGGGGAACACCTCACCCCAGGAGGTGTCAACAGCCCGTTACTTGCAACAAAGGCAAGAAGCCAGCGGAACGAGACTGTAACTAGGGGCAAGGTAAAGGCAGCGGGGGGAGGATCGCAACCACCCACTCCGTTCAGGACTAAAGGACTCACCCTCACCCCTCCCTCAGACATGCAGTAAATGAAAAACACACTGTAACTTGAAATCAAAGCGAGAGATATATAGACCAACGGAAAGCTACCGCGCGTACTAATTACCAATAGCATCTTTTAGGCAGAGTTTGGAAAATACGTATGTATAACTAGACTGCATAAATGTTAATCTTGTTCTTCTGAGCTTTGGGCTTGCTTCGTAGAGCATCATCACCTAAGCCCCAGCTTTGCGCGAATCTGTAATAAAGAAATGCCTGGACTCTGTGCGTCGGCTGGCTCTTGCCCAACGGGCGAAGGTGCACACTTTTTGGATAACAGTGTCAGTGGGGAGAGATAGTTGGGAGGGGGCAAAATCCCCGGCACCTTGTGAGCAGGGCATGTGGGCAGAAAGACTGGCCAGGAGGTAGGGGCACAGCCTCGTAGAAGTGGCCACACATACCTTTGGTCTGATCCTGAGGAAGCCTCGGATGATGTCCAGGGTATTCTCTTCCTCCATGGGCGCAGCCAAGTCCGAGTGGCAGGAATCTGGCAGGCACAGAGCAGGCAGGGCTGGGGTCAGGCCGTGGGGGAAAGCATGAGCCCTCCGCCCAGCTCCTGGGGATGTCCCCAGCCCCAGCTCAAGGCTGGGACACTGGTGTCCCCTGCGCGTCCCAGGGGTGAGGGTGCGATGCTGGAGGGCAGCACCAGGAGGGGGGCGCGGTGTGCCTGGGTGAAGGATGCACTGGTACCAGGGGCAGGGAGGGTCCCTGCCCCAGGGATGCTGTGGCAGGGCCGGGTCTTTGGCTGCTGCCCCATGGGAGCCTGGCTGCCAGCCTGGCCGGGGGCTGCGAGTCTGGGGCAGGGCAGGGCAGGGTGAGCAGCGTGGGCAGCCCCCTGCCCACGATGCCCTCACACTCACGCGCATGCAGCAGCGGGAACTTACAATTGTTGGGCTTCAGCCGTGAGCTGGGAGCTGGGGCAGCTCTGTCCTTCTCCTGTGGGGGCAGCACTGGGTGACACGGCACGTCACAAAGTGACCCTTCCTGATGCCCCAGGGCCCCACTGACCGCTCCTTGCCCCAGGGGGTTGGGACTGACTCCCTCTTCCTCCTTCTCCCTCTATGGGGCTGGGGTTCATCTAGACTGGGGGCATGCCACTTGTCGTAGGGACCCCTCTGTCACCTCGCTCCTGGGGCCGCACCCGCTTGTGGCCAGGCTGAGCTGGGGCTCAGCCCCCACACCGTCAGGCACGCCGAGGCTCTTCTCTCTTCCACCTGGGGCTCGGGACAAGGCCTACGCGGCTCCCCTTGCTCCAAGGCTGGTGGGCACACAGGGACGACAGACACCCTCCCGTGCGCTCAGCCGCAGCCGCACAGACTGGCACTGGTGGGGTCACTCGAGTTACCCTGGTCACTGTTGCCATGGTGCAGGGCACTGTTCCATCATCCCTTGGCTGGAAGCCGGGCGGGGGCGGGGGGAGTCCCCCTGCTCCTCACCCCAGCCCCACTGGGCCCAGCCCAGGCCTGCTGGGCCAACCTGGCGAGGCGAGCTTTAAAGCGAAGGATGCAGGGGGAGGGCTGCAGTGCGGCAATGCTCGTGCCATCACCTGCGCCTGGGGCCTAGGCCAGGCCAAGCAGAGCAGCGATATGTGTTCCTTAGCTGCCTCCCGAGATGAGTCCCAGAAGGCCAACCGCCTCCAGGCTGTGCATGGCGGCGGTGGATCCTCTTGCACCCCTCCCGGGAAACCTGTGTGCTCGATCGCCTCTCTGCAGTGCCCATACACCCACACACGCGGCACAGGGAATCACCAGGAAGAATAAAAGATCTGTGTGCGGTCGCAGGGCCATGATCTCATTGCGGTTACGGAGACATGGCGGGATAGCCTCCACGGCTGGGATGCTGTCGTGGGTGGCTGTGTACTTTTTAGAAAAGAGGCCAGCAGGGAGAGGTGGTGGAGTTGCTCTTTGTGTGAGGGAGCAACGGGAAGGTCTCGAGCTCTCCCTTGGGGTGGGTGCAGGACGAGTCAAGAGGTTACGGGTAAAGATGAAGGGGCCCGCCAACACGCGGGATGCCGTTGTAGGTGTTTGCTACGGGCCACCTGATGAGGGAGGGGAAGCCAGTGAGGCCTTCTACAGACAATGGCAGGCAGCCTCACGATGCCAGGCCCTGGTTCTCACGGGGGACTTCAGCCTCCCTGATACCTGCTGGAAAGACAACCCAGCTAGGCTCACACAGTCCAGGAGGTTCCTGCAGAGCACCGACGGTAACTTTTTGACGCAGGTGGTGGAGGAGCCAACGAGGCAAGGTGTGCTCTTAGAGCCTGTCTTCGCAAGCAGAGGGCTGGTTGGGGATGTGAAAGTTGAAGGCAGCCTTGGCCGCAATGACCATGAGATGGCGGAGTTCAGGGTCCTGTGCTGAGGAAGCGAGCCGACAAGTAGGATTGCCGCCCTGGCCTTCAGGAGAGCTAACGCTGGCTTCTTCAAGGACCTCCTTGGAGGAATGCCATGGGTGAGGGCTCCAGAAGGTACTCCCCAGTTCAAGAGAGACAAGGAAGTACTGGAGAGGGGCCAGCAGAGGGCTACAAAGATGGTGAGGGGACTGGAGCATCTCCCTTAGGAGGACAGGCTGAGGGGGCTGGGCCTGTTCAGCCTGCAGGAGGGAAGACTCAGGGGGGATCTGTCACATCCCAGCTATGAGGAGGGAGAGAGCGACTCAGACTCGCAAATGCCCTTGGTGTGGGTTGCGCTGAGGTAACACCCAAGGTCCGTACCTAAACATCAACTTTAATGGAACAAACACCCAGTAAACATTGACCCTTTCACAATTATATCCAACCAAGCTATGTGGCTTTAGGAGAAGCTGGGGTAGGCCTTGTATTACTTTAGGAGAAAAAGCTGAGGCGGCAGGGGCGCGACATCGGGCAAGACAGCTAGAGAGAGAGGGAGATCACCACTCCTGGATCCAGCGCCGGAGCTGCCAGCAGGGCTGTTGGACAAAGAGTCCCAGAGGCTTCTACGTGTGCCTAGTTGGGAGCCCCAGTCCCTGGGCTCCTGGAGCCTTCTCTCGCCCCAGCTGCAGGAGTGGCTGAGGCCAGGCGGCCAGGGGAAGGGCCACCAGCCCCCGTGCCTGTCACTGCCTCCGGCACCTTCCCTCAGGGCGCTGCCTGGGCTCTGGGCACCGCACCTGGGCCTCGGCCCGACGGGATCTTATCAACGGGACAAGGGGCAACGGGCACAAACGGCCACACAGGGAGCTCCTTCCCTTCCGAGCAGGAGGAGATGGGCTTTGCTGTGGGGGTGTCACGGCCTGGGGTGGGCTGCCCCGGGGCTGGGCAGTCTCTGGAGGCTCTCAAACCCCACCTGGCCGTGACCCTGAGCGGCCGGCTCCTGGGGGAGCTGCTTTCGCAGGGCCTTGGGCTGGATGGTCTCCAGAGGTCCCTGCCAGCCCTGGCCAGTCTGATTCTGCCGCTCTGTGTGGAGGCGCGGGGCCGGCCCGCGGTGCTGAGGGGCGGTGGGGCCGCAGGGGCAGCGGGGTCGGGAAGGCGGTGGCGTGGGCTCTGAGGGGCCGGTGTGCGGGACAGCCGGGAGCGGGCAGCCCGGCGGGCAGCGGGAGCGCCCTTCGGCCGGCCTCTGTGCCGCCACAGGCTCACCGCCCTGGCCATAGGTGGCCAAAGTCTGTTGCCGTGCATGCCCGGGGCATCGTGGAGGGGCTGCTGGCTGCCCGCAGGTGGTCTCCCCTTTGGAGACTGGTCAAAGGCTTGGCCTTTGTTTGTTGGGCTTTGTTGATGGCTCAACAGAGGGCTTGGTTTTGCAGTGTGCCCTCTTACTGCTGCTCTCGTGACGTGCTGGGCAGCAGTGGCTGCAGGGCAGGTGGGGACAAGCGGCACGGGCAGGAGGCAGAGCTGCCCATCCTGCTGGGGACATGGAGGGGCCTGTGCTGCTGGAGCCAGAGCATCGGCGGCTTGGTAGCCCCTGGGCTCGGCCACGTCAGCCCCAGGCAGTACAGGCTGCTCAGACAGTGGGTGGCAGAAAAAGTCATTTATTCCGGCAGCGTGGCCCTGGAGAGGGGAAGGAAGGCATTGCTTTCAAGTTCTGCTTCGGCTCCACCTTGGGCTTCTCCCCTCTGCTTCACAGCCCAGTGGAGCAGCTGGCACTTTATGGCAAAGGCGAAGCATGAGGGCACGTCTTTGCCCTGGACCACTGGAAAGAGCAGTTGTCCTGCCGCTCTCCAGAGGACGCCAGCTCCTCTGGGGCTGAGGTGTCTTCTTCCCTGTTAGCCTTCAGGAAGAGAAGCCTGCAGAGCATCCTCGGGCTGGGGCTGCTGCTTCGTCTCTGCCTGAGCAGAGCACTCGCTGGGGGTCGAGTGCCACCTCCCCCATGTCCTTGGCAGCCTTAAACGCAGTAGTCATAGGTTAAACCACCCCTTACAGCCTTCGTCATCAAAGGATGTGGAGTGTCTGAGTTGCCAGGGAGGAGACCAGGGGGCTGGTGTCTTTCATTGCGCCTTTAAGGACTGTGGGGACAAAGCAGCAGAGGTGAGGTGACAGCCCTGTGTCCCCTCCAGGCAGGGCACACTGCACCCTGTGATTGCCAGGGCCAGGAGGCAGCCAGGGGACAGGTGGCTCGGCTGGAAGCTGCTTCTCAGGAATAGCCCCCTGCAGAAACACCCCGTCCCCCCTAGGCACGCTGGGAGCAGATCCCCCCTTGCCCAGGTTGCGGGGGGGAGCTCCGTGCTAGCTCCTTCCTCCTCCCCACTGCCCTCGCTCACCATGTCGGATGTACTCCAGGTACCACTGCTCACGCACGCACCGCCCAACGAGCCCTGGAGCAACACAGTGTGTCAAGGATGCTGCTGCCGCTCAGAGACCCTTGCAGCCAGCCCACCTGGCTGCACGGTCCCCCCGGGAGGGCTGACCCCGGAGTGCAGCATCAGGGAGGGGATGGATGAGCCTCCTGCCAGCCCCACCTGTGCAGGCAGGGGCAGGAGGGGGTAAAGGGGTGCCCCATAGGTCCTGTGCTGGGACACAGGGACCCTGGGAGTCATGGCTCACCGATGAACCTGACAGCCTCGCATCGCAGGGGCTCCTGCGAGCTGTGCAGGTAATGCAGGCTCCGGCGCAGGTAGGCCATGGCCCTGCTCCCCTTCTTGGCCAGCTGGAGAGAGGAGAAGGGTGCAGGGTCGGCGCAGAGCTGCCCCCGCGTTTGGCCATCCCTCCACCCAGGGCCATCCCCCTTCCCCCCAGCAGGACATCCCCAGCTCCCCACTGTGTGGCACCGGGGTTCAGAGGGAGCATCAGGCTCCCAGGGATGCAGGGGTGCCATCCTAGTGGCAGGGTCCCCTTGGGGACCCCAGGGGCAAAGGCAATGCGGAGCAGAGCCTGCTCCAGGAGGGTGTGTGCAGCCAAGGGGGCACAGCCTTCCACCCCCACCCCCCGCAGGGCACAGGGCAGGGCTTGCCCGGGGAAGATCCCAGGGGTGTTGGGGCTCTGCTTACCAGGCACTCGCTGATCCTCCATGCCTGCCCGGTCTCAGCCATGTGCACCAGCTGCCTCCACTTCAGGAACAGGCCAGCACTGCGGAGGGCTTCCTGGGAGGCCTGGTGAGCAACAGAGATGCCACCACCACCATCGAGGGCGCAGGACCCTGTGTCCTCCCTCTTGGCGGGGCTCAGAACCTCTTCTACCCCATGCCAGGAAGTCGCTCCAGCTGGGAACTGGTGCTGTCACCATGTTCAGCACCCCGGGGAAGAGAAGGACAATCACCCTCTCTGACTGGAAGGCCGTCAGGGCTTCAGTGCTTTGGCCCTGGGGGCCCCAGGCTGTTGTGGAGCTATAGCTCAGTCTCTGGGGCTGCAGGACCCATGCCAGGGGCTGTGCGGAGGGAGCTGGGTGGGAAAGGGACCCACCGCCCCGTCCACCTGGGCAGCAGCAGGAGAAGGGCAGCAGTGGGCAGGGAGGGGGGCTCTGCCTGGCCCTAGGGACTCAGCAAGCTAGACCTCCCAGTGGCACACATTTGAAGGGTCCAGTGTCAGCATTGCCGGGCCCAAAGGACCGGTCAGGCTAAGAATCCCACCTTGGCCACACTTTTGTTCTGATCGTGCAGGTGCAAGAGCAGTGGCAGCAGGCTGCTCCACACCTTCTTCTTCATCTTCTTCTTTTCAGCGCCCACCACGAGCCACATCAAGCTTTGGAAGAGGTGGATGGATTGCTCCCGCACAGTGTCCAAATGCTGGGGAAGGAGGGGAGGAGGACCTCAGCCCCAAGCGCAAGCCCATGGCAAGCGAGGGGCTGACGTGGAGGTGAACTTCCCCCAGATGGCTGCAGGCAGCCCTGCTCCATAAGGGAGTGCATGAGCCGTGGCATGCAGAATGTCTGTGCAGAGGGGCTGGGGGCCGGAGAGGGAGACCCTGTGGAGGACTGGGGGATGCTGCCAGGGCAGGGTGCACATTGGTGTTGCTCAGCACACCGGCTGCTGTCCTGCCATCCCCGTCCGCCCTGCGGCAAGGAGGCCGAGCCAGGGTGAGTCCACGCTGGGGGTTTGGGGTGCAGCACGGAGTCACCGAGGGCAGCGACAGTGCCTGGGGGCTGCAGGGCAAAGCATCCTCCTGCAGAGCATGGGGGCTGCGGTGGGAGACGCGAGCGAGGTGCTGAATGAGGGGAGCATGGGGCTCTCCGCCAGCCTTACATTGTCAAAGAGTGGCTGGAGCTTGTCAGCCAGCGCAGGGGCAATGAGGCTGGGCAACTTCCCCGCCGGAAGCTGGAGCATGTTGTCAAGCACGGAGAGGGCCACGGCGCTGCCGTCGCTGTCATCAGCCTGCAGCCGCTCCATGACGTACGGCAGCAGGACAAGGGTTTTCCATACCTGTGTGAGACACGCCACCTCATTTTTGTAAAGCGGCAAGTGACCGCAGGGCTGAAAACCCTCCCCGTGAGCACTGGCCTCCCCGCTGGCTTCTCAGCAGGCAGCATGGGTTAGGAGGGCAAGCGCCTGGCAGACAGGGCTCCCTGGCACGGCCATGGGAAGAGCAGGGTGTGCAGGGGGAGGACAGACAGCTCTGGCTCCTTGCCAGACCCTCGGCTGCCCCCTTTTGCAGCAGACCCCCTGAGCAGCCTGGTGGGTGACCAGCACTGCTTGGAAAGCTGCGCGAGCCGCCAGCAGGCCCTGCGTTTCATCCCAGGGCTCATCACCCCACGGCCTCGCTCTGCAGACCCCACACTCGGGCTGGTGGCTCTGCTGCCATCATCCCTGCTGGGACGTGCTGTTCCCCTCGGCACTGCTGCCTCTCCCCTTGCCATGGGGCAGTGGGCCAGGGACACGGGAGAGCTGGCTGCAGCTGGCTCAGCTCCCCATGCCCAGAAAAGCCCAAGCCGCCACGTTACCTACCACCCACAGCTCTGCCATGGGCTGTTGTCCTGGCTGCCCCAGCTGCCCCCTACTCACTGTGTCAGGCCTCTCGGTGAGCCTGAGGATGGCCCTGAGCACCAGGGTGGGCATCCCCAGGCACTGGCTCTGCAGATACGTGGGGAAGATTGCCAGGGCACAGTCCAGCTCTTCACTGAGGCCAATGCAGCCCACCATCTGAAACACACGCAACGGGAGCTGGAGAGGTGCAGCGCTGGCTCCAGCCGTCAGCTCAGGCAGGGCAAGGCCAAGCCTGAATGGAGGCAGCAGGGACTGCGGAGAGCCCCTGTGCCCCACACCACACTGGTTGCTCGCCTTGCTCCTCCGTGGTACCAGCCAGAGCCCACCTGCTGCCCCAGCTCCCGCTGCAGCAGCGGGCATGGGAGATCTGAGCATCGGAGGGAGCTTGGAGCAGTGCCATCAGGCTCACCTCAACAAAGAAGACCATGGCGACCATCTCCCAGGAGGGGTTCTCCACATAGAGGAGCTCTGCCAGATGGCAGAAGATGGTGGAGCGCAGGGATCTTGGGGTCTTCATCATCTCCCTGGAAGGGGGAAGGAAGCACTGTCAGGCCTGAGCCAGGCGGGCACATCTCTGGGGTTCGCACCAGTGTGGTCATCACTGGACTGCAGCACTTTCTGCAAGCAGTGGGGACCCCCTGCCATCAGCCCCAAGGGAGGGGGTGGGGTGGGGTGCACAGTCCCCCAGGAGTGTGGAGAAGGGGCTCTCACCTGGCCACGATGCGCACTCCCATGAGGTGGGTCTGGGCACTGAGCAGCATGTCCCAGCCACCCTGCGCCTCGATGGCCAGCATGTGGCTCTCAAGGCCCATCCTGCAGAGCAGCACTGTCATGGCCCGCACCACAGACCTGCACGAGGAGAAATGCTCAGCTCCCACCGGGACCCCTGGCTTGGCTCCAGGTGGCTGGCAGGGACGAGCGGACAGGGATGGCGCACCTGATAGGAGCAATCAGACCCTGTTGGTGGCCCTTCCAGAAGATTTGCACCTCCTTTGGCGCCAGCTCTGTGGTGAATGACACTTGGAAAAGCAGTGCCAGGAAAAGCCGGGGGAAAATGGCTTCCACGTCCCATGGGCAGCTGGACTGCAGGAGGATCTTGCTTATGGTCCTGGCTGCCTGCAGAAGACACCAGACACGGACATCTCCCTGACCCCTGGGGAGGCCAAGGCTTGGGGCGGGCATGGAAGGGAAGGGGTGGCCCCAGAGAGCTGAGAGCAGCCCCGGAGGTCAGTGAGGCCTCATCCAGCAACTCACAGCCAGGGAGAGGATGCGCGGGTTGTCCTTGGTAGAGGCGGAGGTCTTGTGCAGCGACTGGTTCATCATCACGTTGATGAGCTCCTGCAGCACCTTCTTCGCAGCCTGGGGCTCAAAGAGCATCACCGTCCACATGGTCATGGCGACACTGTGGAGAACCAGGGCTCTGTCAGTGGGGACACCCAGGAGTAAGGCCGGCCTGAAGTCCCTTGGGAGGGTATTGGGGCCCCTCTGCCAGTGTGAGAGCAGCCCTAAAGTCTGGTGAGCCCCGTACTAGGTGCATGTTGGGGAGCACTGCAGCAGGCCGGCCACCACCTCGCTGGGGTGTTTGTCTGCCAGCACGCGCAGGGCCCTGTCCAGGCTGTTGATGGCTACCAGCATCCTGATGGAGGGCAGGTTTGTGTAGATGGCGCGCACGATCTTCAAGACCTGGAGAGGAGACACAGGAGGGAGTGGGGATGTCAGTCGGGTGAGCGCGGCTGTTTCCCCAGCTCCCACTGGGAGCTGCTTCTGTTCCCGTTGTGGTATGCCAGCTGGAGATGGTGTCAGCGCTGGCCAGGTGCAGAGCCGGGGGAGGAACGGTGCCCCGGGGGGCTGGAGCATCAGCTGTGCCACCCCTGGGCGACTCACCTGCCCCGGCTGGAAGGCAGGACCCAGCACAAGGACATCCACCATGTGGGCAGCCATGCGGATGCTGTAGGTGCTTGGGTCTCTCATGTTCTTGATGGCTAGGAGGATGATGTCTGCCCGGTCAGAGGGACGGAGGTATTTCGTGAACTTCTGCGGCATGAAGGAGAGGAAGGGAGATTTGTCACCTAGAGCATCCCCCAGAGCATCTTGGCTGTGCAGGGAGTGGGACGCAGAGCCAGGCTGCACTGGGCAGATGGACGGTGGGGGTCAGGGTGCCATGGGGAACCAGAGCTCACTGGAGGCCTTTGCCTCGCCCCTGCTCAGGATCGGCGCAAGCCCCCGCTATCGCCATGCATCGGGTGTCCCTTCGCTCATGCTGATCCCGCCAGCCAGGAGCTGAAGGCCCTTCTTACCAAGAAGATTTCTCTGGCACTGCTGGTTTGCAAAAGCTGCTGGGGCTGCCTCGCTTGCCAGACCTCCTGGTGCTCCAGCTGCCCTCTGTCATGCGGCCAGCGCTGCCTGCCTGGGGAGGAGAAAACCCGGGGTGCTGAGAGAGAGGGTGCAGAGCTGGAGGTGCAGTCTGAGTGCTGGGCAGAAAAGGCACTGGCAAAGGACTGGGACGCCCTGACAGGTCTGTGGAGCAGATACGCAGGGAGGGTCCAGGGCTATTGTGAGCAGGGCTGAGAGGAAATGGCTCTTCAGACTGCAGGCAGGCAGGCAGGTTGTATGCGGCTTTCTCTGGCCAAGGAGGGTGGCCACTGGCTGCCCATGCTGGGGGGGACCAAGCCCGACACGGCCTCTCTTACTTCTCTGCTGCAGGATGAAGGTGTGCAGGTGATGGAGAGCGACTGCAGCCTCGTGGCGGGTCCTCTCATGCTTGCAGGTGCAGCAGAGAATGAGGTGCCCCACCAGCAGCCCCAGTATGGCAAACTGATGACTCTTGGAGCACTGGTGTCTGAGGACTATAGTTTGTGCAAAGCAGGAGCAGACCTGGGGGAAGAGAGGCAGTGCAGGCACAAGGTGAGGCCGGTCACAAGGTGAGCCCCAGCTGCTCCCAGAGCAGCCGGGCACCAGGCCGGAGCAGGGAAGCCAAGTTCCTGCCTGTGCCTGCGGCAGCCCTGCCCTGCCCGGCCCTGCCCTGCCCTGGGAGAGAGCGTGGACAGGGCAGGGACAGGGCAAAGACTCCTGCTCCCAGCCTCCTGCTGACTGGGTGCCCAACTTCCCCAGGAGGTGCCAGGGCTCCGGGCTGCAGGGACAGGGCAGTGGGACTGCCCAGACCAGGAGCTCGGTACCTGTGGCATGGAGCAGGTGGTGGTGAATTCGATCAGCGTGGCAATCCGCGCCATGGCCCTCTCCTGCACTGCTTCCCTCTGGGACTTGGTGAAGGGCAGCAGGACCTGGGAGGAGAAAAGCTGCTGGTGTGCCAGGGAGGTGGCATGGCGCAGCACGGCAGAGGCAGGCTTGCTCCGGGGCAATGCCTGGGATGGGGCATGTGTCCTTCTTGCCTCTCGCAGCAACCTGCTGCGGCCAGGCAGGTCGCCGCATCCCGCTCCTGCTGCTGCCTCTGCTGCCTTCCACTCCTTCCCCCTCAAACAACGTCCCTCCACCCCCCACCCAGGGACCCCAAGGCTTTGTGGTGACCAGCTCCCTGGGGAAGGGTGGTGGGGGCTCTGGGATATGTGCCGTGGTAAAGCTGGAGGGGGAAAGCCCCAGGGCTGGGCTCCCCTTGCCAAGCCAGACAGGCAGGTCTGTCTGGGCGGGAGTGTTGGGCAGGATGGGCAAGCAAGCACGGCTGCAGAGGTGGGGTGAGCTGTGGCAGGAGAAGGGGCTCTGGCAGCAGCCAGGAGGCAAGGGGCTAGTGGGAGGGGCATGGCGGGGAAGGAGGGACATTGCCTGCCCCATTCCTTGCACCAGGCGCTGGGTGGGTCACCGCTGGAGCCGGGGGTCACTGCCCATAGGGACCCTGTGCCAAGGCCAGACCTGCAAGATGTTCTGCAGCTCCAGGATGCCAAGCGTGCCAGCACTGCATACCAGCACCTGCAGCATGCTGTCCATCACGGCCATGGTCTGCGAGGGAGACAGAGTCTTGGGGGCAGCCCTGGAAGCCAGGGAGGGACGGCCATGGCCCTGCGGTGCCCAGGAAGGGACCCTGGGGCAGGGGATCTCCCCGTGGTTCACCCTGTGGCATACCATGGAGTAGAGGGAAGCCTCGGGGTCCTGGGTGTCCTCCTGTGGGTGCTGGTAGAAGATGCTGCAGAAGCAGGCTTGGAGGAGGCTGCTTGTCTTCTCCTCCAGAAGCAGTCCCACTCTGCTGCAGGGACAAAGGGGTGCTCTTGGGGCCCAGCCAGGGAGAGGCAGACTCTGGGGCTGGAGACCTGGCTCGGCTCCCACGCCGCAGGGGTCATGTCAAGCCCCACGCTACTGACACTCAAGTTGAGGGGGAAAACCCTGTACCGCCCCCTGCCCCTCCCTCTCAGACCCAGCACTGGGGATGCCCCCCATATGGGACGAGTGCTGTCGGGGCCACCTGGCACCGAGGAGGCCAAGCTGGGGGCCGGGGCAGGTACCTCATGGAGGTGATGGCCAACATGGCTTGCTGCCGCACCGTGGTGCCCAGGTCGTCAGTGGGCTCCTGTTGCAGCAGCACCTGGGGAGCACAGCAGGGTGAGTCACGTCAGGATGGGGCAGTCTCCTTCACCCAGCAAGAGCCTGCGGGGCTGGCAGAGCCCCGGCTGCCCCCATCCTGGCACCCCCTCCCAACCCAGCACTCAGTGGTCCCAGGCCCCGTGGTGGCAAGTTCTGTGCCCATCACGGAGCCACAGGCTGGCCAAGGGACCTGCAAACATCATTGGGTCCAACCCCCAGCTCCAGTCGGGCCACGCCAGTGGCTTTAGAACATCTCCAAGGAGAGAAACCTGGAGCAGCGCTCCTTCGCACCCCCCTACCCGGCCAAGCCCTCTCCTGCCCCCAGGGCTGTGCCACTGCCCACTGCCCCTGGGCCTGCCTCTTGAGGCCTGACTGCTTGTCCCCTCACCTGGATGGTGTCCACCACCTCGCACTGAAAGTCGTTAAGCTCGTCCCACACGCTGGAGTCCATGCTGGCGGTGCCGCAGACGGTGCAGATGGAGGCCAGAAACTTCAGCTTCTGGTCTGCTTGCTGCCAGCCGAGGAGGGGACAGAGGGACAGACAGCGCTGATGTCTAGCTATGCATTCGATCCCCGTTATCACATTGTAGTCAACATGAAGTGATTCACTTCTGCTTGTGAAGTTAGGGTCGCCATACGCCTGTAACTTTGTCCTAATGACAAGTGCCCTTGAAGGAGAACTCCAAGCCTGACAAGGGGAACACCTCACCCCAGGAGGTGTCAACAGCCCGTTACTTGCAACAAAGGCAAGAAGCCAGCGGAACGAGACTGTAACTAGGGGCAAGGTAAAGGCAGCGGGGGGAGGATCGCAACCACCCACTCCGTTCAGGACTAAAGGACTCACCCTCACCCCTCCCTCAGACATGCAGTAAATGAAAAACACACTGTAACTTGAAATCAAAGCGAGAGATATATAGACCAACGGAAAGCTACCGCGCGTACTAATTACCAATAGCATCTTTTAGGCAGAGTTTGGAAAATACGTATGTATAACTAGACTGCATAAATGTTAATCTTGTTCTTCTGAGCTTTGGGCTTGCTTCGTAGAGCATCATCACCTAAGCCCCAGCTTTGCGCGAATCTGTAATAAAGAAATGCCTGGACTCTGTGCGTCGGCTGGCTCTTGCCCAACGGGCGAAGGTGCACACTTTTTGGATAACAGTGTCAGTGGGGAGAGATAGTTGGGAGGGGGCAAAATCCCCGGCACCTTGTGAGCAGGGCATGTGGGCAGAAAGACTGGCCAGGAGGTAGGGGCACAGCCTCGTAGAAGTGGCCACACATACCTTTGGTCTGATCCTGAGGAAGCCTCGGATGATGTCCAGGGTATTCTCTTCCTCCATGGGCGCAGCCAAGTCCGAGTGGCAGGAATCTGGCAGGCACAGAGCAGGCAGGGCTGGGGTCAGGCCGTGGGGAAAGCATGAGCCCTCCGCCCAGCTCCTGGGGATGTCCCCAGCCCCAGCTCAAGGCTGGGACACTGGTGTCCCCTGCGCGTCCCAGGGGTGAGGGTGCGATGCTGGAGGGCAGCACCAGGAGGGGGGCGCGGTGTGCCTGGGTGAAGGATGCACTGGTACCAGGGGCAGGGAGGGTCCCTGCCCCAGGGATGCTGTGGCAGGGCCGGGTCTTTGGCTGCTGCCCCATGGGAGCCTGGCTGCCAGCCTGGCCGGGGGCTGCGAGTCTGGGGCAGGGCAGGGCAGGGTGAGCAGCGTGGGCAGCCCCCTGCCCACGATGCCCTCACACTCACGCGCATGCAGCAGCGGGAACTTACAATTGTTGGGCTTCAGCCGTGAGCTGGGAGCTGGGGCAGCTCTGTCCTTCTCCTGTGGGGGCAGCACTGGGTGACACGGCACGTCACAAAGTGACCCTTCCTGATGCCCCAGGGCCCCACTGACCGCTCCTTGCCCCAGGGGGTTGGGACTGACTCCCTCTTCCTCCTTCTCCCTCTATGGGGCTGGGGTTCATCTAGACTGGGGGCATGCCACTTGTCGTAGGGACCCCTCTGTCACCTCGCTCCTGGGGCCGCACCCGCTTGTGGCCAGGCTGAGCTGGGGCTCAGCCCCCACACCGTCAGGCACGCCGAGGCTCTTCTCTCTTCCACCTGGGGCTCGGGACAAGGCCTACGCGGCTCCCCTTGCTCCAAGGCTGGTGGGCACACAGGGACGACAGACACCCTCCCGTGCGCTCAGCCGCAGCCGCACAGACTGGCACTGGTGGGGTCACTCGAGTTACCCTGGTCACTGTTGCCATGGTGCAGGGCACTGTTCCATCATCCCTTGGCTGGAAGCCGGGCGGGGGCGGGGGGAGTCCCCCTGCTCCTCACCCCAGCCCCACTGGGCCCAGCCCAGGCCTGCTGGGCCAACCTGGCGAGGCGAGCTTTAAAGCGAAGGATGCAGGGGGAGGGCTGCAGTGCGGCAATGCTCGTGCCATCACCTGCGCCTGGGGCCTAGGCCAGGCCAAGCAGAGCAGCGATATGTGTTCCTTAGCTGCCTCCCGAGATGAGTCCCAGAAGGCCAACCGCCTCCAGGCTGTGCATGGCGGCGGTGGATCCTCTTGCACCCCTCCCGGGAAACCTGTGTGCTCGATCGCCTCTCTGCAGTGCCCATACACCCACACACGCGGCACAGGGAATCACCAGGAAGAATAAAAGATCTGTGTGCGGTCGCAGGGCCATGATCTCATTGCGGTTACGGAGACATGGCGGGATAGCCTCCACGGCTGGGATGCTGTCGTGGGTGGCTGTGTACTTTTTAGAAAAGAGGCCAGCAGGGAGAGGTGGTGGAGTTGCTCTTTGTGTGAGGGAGCAACGGGAAGGTCTCGAGCTCTCCCTTGGGGTGGGTGCAGGACGAGTCAAGAGGTTACGGGTAAAGATGAAGGGGCCCGCCAACACGCGGGATGCCGTTGTAGGTGTTTGCTACGGGCCACCTGATGAGGGAGGGGAAGCCAGTGAGGCCTTCTACAGACAATGGCAGGCAGCCTCACGATGCCAGGCCCTGGTTCTCACGGGGGACTTCAGCCTCCCTGATACCTGCTGGAAAGACAACCCAGCTAGGCTCACACAGTCCAGGAGGTTCCTGCAGAGCACCGACGGTAACTTTTTGACGCAGGTGGTGGAGGAGCCAACGAGGCAAGGTGTGCTCTTAGAGCCTGTCTTCGCAAGCAGAGGGCTGGTTGGGGATGTGAAAGTTGAAGGCAGCCTTGGCCGCAATGACCATGAGATGGCGGAGTTCAGGGTCCTGTGCTGAGGAAGCGAGCCGACAAGTAGGATTGCCGCCCTGGCCTTCAGGAGAGCTAACGCTGGCTTCTTCAAGGACCTCCTTGGAGGAATGCCATGGGTGAGGGCTCCAGAAGGTACTCCCCAGTTCAAGAGAGACAAGGAAGTACTGGAGAGGGGCCAGCAGAGGGCTACAAAGATGGTGAGGGGACTGGAGCATCTCCCTTAGGAGGACAGGCTGAGGGGGCTGGGCCTGTTCAGCCTGCAGGAGGGAAGACTCAGGGGGGATCTGTCACATCCCAGCTATGAGGAGGGAGAGAGCGACTCAGACTCGCAAATGCCCTTGGTGTGGGTTGCGCTGAGGTAACACCCAAGGTCCGTACCTAAACATCAACTTTAATGGAACAAACACCCAGTAAACATTGACCCTTTCACAATTATATCCAACCAAGCTATGTGGCTTTAGGAGAAGCTGGGGTAGGCCTTGTATTACTTTAGGAGAAAAAGCTGAGGCGGCAGGGGCGCGACATCGGGCAAGACAGCTAGAGAGAGAGGGAGATCACCACTCCTGGATCCAGCGCCGGAGCTGCCAGCAGGGCTGTTGGACAAAGAGTCCCAGAGGCTTCTACGTGTGCCTAGTTGGGAGCCCCAGTCCCTGGGCTCCTGGAGCCTTCTCTCGCCCCAGCTGCAGGAGTGGCTGAGGCCAGGCGGCCAGGGGAAGGGCCACCAGCCCCCGTGCCTGTCACTGCCTCCGGCACCTTCCCTCAGGGCGCTGCCTGGGCTCTGGGCACCGCACCTGGGCCTCGGCCCGACGGGATCTTATCAACGGGACAAGGGGCAACGGGCACAAACGGCCACACAGGGAGCTCCTTCCCTTCCGAGCAGGAGGAGATGGGCTTTGCTGTGGGGGTGTCACGGCCTGGGGTGGGCTGCCCCGGGGCTGGGCAGTCTCTGGAGGCTCTCAAACCCCACCTGGCCGTGACCCTGAGCGGCCGGCTCCTGGGGGAGCTGCTTTCGCAGGGCCTTGGGCTGGATGGTCTCCAGAGGTCCCTGCCAGCCCTGGCCAGTCTGATTCTGCCGCTCTGTGTGGAGGCGCGGGGCCGGCCCGCGGTGCTGAGGGGCGGTGGGGCCGCAGGGGCAGCGGGGTCGGGAAGGCGGTGGCGTGGGCTCTGAGGGGCCGGTGTGCGGGACAGCCGGGAGCGGGCAGCCCGGCGGGCAGCGGGAGCGCCCTTCGGCCGGCCTCTGTGCCGCCACAGGCTCACCGCCCTGGCCATAGGTGGCCAAAGTCTGTTGCCGTGCATGCCCGGGGCATCGTGGAGGGGCTGCTGGCTGCCCGCAGGTGGTCTCCCCTTTGGAGACTGGTCAAAGGCTTGGCCTTTGTTTGTTGGGCTTTGTTGATGGCTCAACAGAGGGCTTGGTTTTGCAGTGTGCCCTCTTACTGCTGCTCTCGTGACGTGCTGGGCAGCAGTGGCTGCAGGGCAGGTGGGGACAAGCGGCACGGGCAGGAGGCAGAGCTGCCCATCCTGCTGGGGACATGGAGGGGCCTGTGCTGCTGGAGCCAGAGCATCGGCGGCTTGGTAGCCCCTGGGCTCGGCCACGTCAGCCCCAGGCAGTACAGGCTGCTCAGACAGTGGGTGGCAGAAAAAGTCATTTATTCCGGCAGCGTGGCCCTGGAGAGGGGAAGGAAGGCATTGCTTTCAAGTTCTGCTTCGGCTCCACCTTGGGCTTCTCCCCTCTGCTTCACAGCCCAGTGGAGCAGCTGGCACTTTATGGCAAAGGCGAAGCATGAGGGCACGTCTTTGCCCTGGACCACTGGAAAGAGCAGTTGTCCTGCCGCTCTCCAGAGGACGCCAGCTCCTCTGGGGCTGAGGTGTCTTCTTCCCTGTTAGCCTTCAGGAAGAGAAGCCTGCAGAGCATCCTCGGGCTGGGGCTGCTGCTTCGTCTCTGCCTGAGCAGAGCCCTCGCTGGGGGTCGAGTGCCACCTCCCCCATGTCCTTGGCAGCCATAAACGCAGTAGTCATAGGTTAAACCACCCCTTACAGCCTTCGTCATCAAAGGATGTGGAGTGTCTGAGTTGCCAGGGAGGAGACCAGGGGGCTGGTGTCTTTCATTGCGCCTTTAAGGACTGTGGGGACAAAGCAGCAGAGGTGAGGTGACAGCCCTGTGTCCCCTCCAGGCAGGGCACACTGCACCCTGTGATTGCCAGGGCCAGGAGGCAGCCAGGGGACAGGTGGCTCGGCTGGAAGCTGCTTCTCAGGAATAGCCCCCTGCAGAAACACCCCGTCCCCCCTAGGCACGCTGGGAGCAGATCCCCCCTTGCCCAGGTTGCGGGGGGGAGCTCCGTGCTAGCTCCTTCCTCCTCCCCACTGCCCTCGCTCACCATGTCGGATGTACTCCAGGTACCACTGCTCACGCACGCACCGCCCAACGAGCCCTGGAGCAACACAGTGTGTCAAGGATGCTGCTGCCGCTCAGAGACCCTTGCAGCCAGCCCACCTGGCTGCACGGTCCCCCCGGGAGGGCTGACCCCGGAGTGCAGCATCAGGGAGGGGATGGATGAGCCTCCTGCCAGCCCCACCTGTGCAGGCAGGGGCAGGAGGGGGTGAAGGGGTGCCCCATAGGTCCTGTGCTGGGACACAGGGACCCTGGGAGTCATGGCTCACCGATGAACCTGACAGCCTCCCATCGCAGGGGCTCCTGCGAGCTGTGCAGGTAATGCAGGCTCCGGCGCAGGTAGGCCATGGCCCTGCTCCCCTTCTTGGCCAGCTGGAGAGAGGAGAAGGGTGCAGGGTCGGCGCAGAGCTGCCCCCGCGTTTGGCCATCCCTCCACCCAGGGCCATCCCCCTTCCCCCCAGCAGGACATCCCCAGCTCCCCACTGTGTGGCACCGGGGTTCAGAGGGAGCATCAGGCTCCCAGGGATGCAGGGGTGCCATCCTAGTGGCAGGGTCCCCTTGGGGACCCCAGGGGCAAAGGCAATGCGGAGCAGAGCCTGCTCCAGGAGGGTGTGTGCAGCCAAGGGGGCACAGCCTTCCACCCCCACCCCCCGCAGGGCACAGGGCAGGGCTTGCCCGGGGAAGATCCCAGGGGTGTTGGGGCTCTGCTTACCAGGCACTCGCTGATCCTCCATGCCTGCCCGGTCTCAGCCATGTGCACCAGCTGCCTCCACTTCAGGAACAGGCCAGCACTGCGGAGGGCTTCCTGGGAGGCCTGGTGAGCAACAGAGATGCCACCACCACCATCGAGGGCGCAGGACCCTGTGTCCTCCCTCTTGGCGGGGCTCAGAACCTCTTCTACCCCATGCCAGGAAGTCGCTCCAGCTGGGAACTGGTGCTGTCACCATGTTCAGCACCCCGGGGAAGAGAAGGACAATCACCCTCTCTGACTGGAAGGCCGTCAGGGCTTCAGTGCTTTGGCCCTGGGGGCCCCAGGCTGTTGTGGAGCTGTAGCTCAGTCTCTGGGGCTGCAGGACCCATGCCAGGGGCTGTGCGGAGGGAGCTGGGTGGGAAAGGGACCCACCGCCCCGTCCACCTGGGCAGCAGCAGGAGAAGGGCAGCAGTGGGCAGGGAGGGGGGCTCTGCCTGGCCCTAGGGACTCAGCAAGCTAGACCTCCCAGTGGCACACATTTGAAGGGTCCAGTGTCAGCATTGCCGGGCCCAAAGGACCGGTCAGGCTAAGAATCCCACCTTGGCCACACTTTTGTTCTGATCGTGCAGGTGCAAGAGCAGTGGCAGCAGGCTGCTCCACACCTTCTTCTTCATCTTCTTCTTTTCAGCGCCCACCACGAGCCACATCAAGCTTTGGAAGAGGTGGATGGATTGCTCCCGCACAGTGTCCAAATGCTGGGGAAGGAGGGGAGGAGGACCTCAGCCCCAAGCGCAAGCCCATGGCAAGCGAGGGGCTGACGTGGAGGTGAACTTCCCCCAGATGGCTGCAGGCAGCCCTGCTCCATAAGGGAGTGCATGAGCCGTGGCATGCAGAATGTCTGTGCAGAGGGGCTGGGGGCCGGAGAGGGAGACCCTGTGGAGGACTGGGGGATGCTGCCAGGGCAGGGTGCACATTGGTGTTGCTCAGCACACCGGCTGCTGTCCTGCCATCCCCGTCCGCCCTGCGGCAAGGAGGCCGAGCCAGGGTGAGTCCACGCTGGGGGTTTGGGGTGCAGCACGGAGTCACCGAGGGCAGCGACAGTGCCTGGGGGCTGCAGGGCAAAGCATCCTCCTGCAGAGCATGGGGGCTGCGGTGGGAGACGCGAGCGAGGTGCTGAATGAGGGGAGCATGGGGCTCTCCGCCAGCCTTACATTGTCAAAGAGTGGCTGGAGCTTGTCAGCCAGCGCAGGGGCAATGAGGCTGGGCAACTTCCCCGCCGGAAGCTGGAGCATGTTGTCAAGCACGGAGAGGGCCACGGCGCTGCCGTCGCTGTCATCAGCCTGCAGCCGCTCCATGACGTACGGCAGCAGGGCAAGGGTTTTCCATACCTGTGTGAGACACGCCACCTCATTTTTGTAAAGCGGCAAGTGACCGCAGGGCTGAAAACCCTCCCCGTGAGCACTGGCCTCCCCGCTGGCTTCTCAGCAGGCAGCATGGGTTAGGAGGGCAAGCGCCTGGCAGACAGGGCTCCCTGGCACGGCCATGGGAAGAGCAGGGTGCGCAGGGGGAGGACAGACAGCTCTGGCTCCTTGCCAGACCCTCGGCTGCCCCCTTTTGCAGCAGACCCCCTGAGCAGCCTGGTGGGTGACCAGCACTGCTTGGAAAGCTGCGCGAGCCGCCAGCAGGCCCTGCGTTTCATCCCAGGGCTCATCACCCCACGGCCTCGCTCTGCAGACCCCACACTCGGGCTGGTGGCTCTGCTGCCATCATCCCTGCTGGGACGTGCTGTTCCCCTCGGCACTGCTGCCTCTCCCCTTGCCATGGGGCAGTGGGCCAGGGACGCGGGAGAGCTGGCTGCAGCTGGCTCAGCTCCCCATGCCCAGAAAAGCCCAAGCCGCCACGTTACCTACCACCCACAGCTCTGCCATGGGCTGTTGTCCTGGCTGCCCCAGCTGCCCCCTACTCACTGTGTCAGGCCTCTCGGTGAGCCTGAGGATGGCCCTGAGCACCAGGGTGGGCATCCCCAGGCACTGGCTCTGCAGATACGTGGGGAAGATTGCCAGGGCACAGTCCAGCTCTTCACTGAGGCCAATGCAGCCCACCATCTGAAACACACGCAACGGGAGCTGGAGAGGTGCAGCGCTGGCTCCAGCCGTCAGCTCAGGCAGGGCAAGGCCAAGCCTGAATGGAGGCAGCAGGGACTGCGGAGAGCCCCCGTGCCCCACACCACACTGGTTGCTCGCCTTGCTCCTCCGTGGTACCAGCCAGAGCCCACCTGCTGCCCCAGCTCCCGCTGCAGCAGCAGGCATGGGAGATCTGAGCATCGGAGGGAGCTTGGAGCAGTGCCATCAGGCTCACCTCAACAAAGAAGACCATGGCGACCATCTCCCAGGAGGGGTTCTCCACATAGAGGAGCTCTGCCAGATGGCAGAAGATGGTGGAGCGCAGGGATCTTGGGGTCTTCATCATCTCCCTGGAAGGGGGAAGGAAGCACTGTCAGGCCTGAGCCAGGCGGGCACATCTCTGGGGTTCGCACCAGTGTGGTCATCACTGGACTGCAGCACTTTCTGCAAGCAGTGGGGACCCCCTGCCATCAGCCCCAAGGGAGGGGGTGGGGTGGGGTGCACAGTCCCCCAGGAGTGTGGAGAAGGGGCTCTCACCTGGCCACGATGCGCACTCCCATGAGGTGGGTCTGGGCACTGAGCAGCATGTCCCAGCCACCCTGCGCCTCGATGGCCAGCATGTGGCTCTCAAGGCCCATCCTGCAGAGCAGCACTGTCATGGCCCGCACCACAGACCTGCACGAGGAGAAATGCTCAGCTCCCACCGGGACCCCTGGCTTGGCTCCAGGTGGCTGGCAGGGACGAGCGGACAGGGATGGCGCACCTGATAGGAGCAATCAGACCCTGTTGGTGGCCCTTCCAGAAGATTTGCACCTCCTTTGGCGCCAGCTCTGTGGTGAATGACACTTGGAAAAGCAGTGCCAGGAAAAGCCGGGGGAAAATGGCTTCCACGTCCCATGGGCAGCTGGACTGCAGGAGGATCTTGCTTATGGTCCTGGCTGCCTGCAGAAGACACCAGACACGGACATCTCCCTGACCCCTGGGGAGGCCAAGGCTTGGGGCGGGCATGGAAGGGAAGGGGTGGCCCCAGAGAGCTGAGAGCAGCCCCGGAGGTCAGTGAGGCCTCATCCAGCAACTCACAGCCAGGGAGAGGATGCGCGGGTTGTCCTTGGTAGAGGCGGAGGTCTTGTGCAGCGACTGGTTCATCATCACGTTGATGAGCTCCTGCAGCACCTTCTTCGCAGCCTGGGGCTCAAAGAGCATCACCGTCCACATGGTCATGGCGACACTGTGGAGAACCAGGGCTCTGTCAGTGGGGACACCCAGGAGTAAGGCCGGCCTGAAGTCCCTTGGGAGGGTATTGGGGCCCCTCTGCCAGTGTGAGAGCAGCCCTAAAGTCTGGTGAGCCCCGTACTAGGTGCATGTTGGGGAGCACTGCAGCAGGCCGGCCACCACCTCGCTGGGGTGTTTGTCTGCCAGCACGCGCAGGGCCCTGTCCAGGCTGTTGATGGCTACCAGCATCCTGATGGAGGGCAGGTTTGTGTAGATGGCGCGCACGATCTTCAAGACCTGGAGAGAAGACACAGGAGGGAGTGGGGATGTCAGTCAGGTGAGCGCGGCTGTTTCCCCAGCTCCCACTGGGAGCTGCTTCTGTTCCCGTTGTGGTATGCCAGCTGGAGATGGTGTCAGCGCTGGCCAGGTGCAGAGCCGGGGGAGGAACGGTGCCCCGGGGGGCTGGAGCATCAGCTGTGCCACCCCTGGGCGACTCACCTGCCCCGGCTGGAAGGCAGGACCCAGCACAAGGACATCCACCATGTGGGCAGCCATGCGGATGCTGTAGGTGCTTGGGTCTCTCATGTTCTTGATGGCTAGGAGGATGATGTCTGCCCGGTCAGAGGGACGGAGGTATTTCGTGAACTTCTGCGGCATGAAGGAGAGGAAGGGAGATTTGTCACCTAGAGCATCCCCCAGAGCATCTTGGCTGTGCAGGGAGTGGGACGCAGAGCCAGGCTGCACTGGGCAGATGGACGGTGGGGGTCAGGGTGCCATGGGGAACCAGAGCTCACTGGAGGCCTTTGCCTCGCCCCTGCTCAGGATCGGCGCAAGCCCCCGCTATCGCCATGCATCGGGTGTCCCTTCGCTCATGCTGATCCCGCCAGCCAGGAGCTGAAGGCCCTTCTTACCAAGAAGATTTCTCTGGCACTGCTGGTTTGCAAAAGCTGCTGGGGCTGCCTCGCTTGCCAGACCTCCTGGTGCTCCAGCTGCCCTCTGTCATGCGGCCAGCGCTGCCTGCCTGGGGAGGAGAAAACCCGGGGTGCTGAGAGAGAGGGTGCAGAGCTGGAGGTGCAGTCTGAGTGCTGGGCAGAAAAGGCACTGGCAAAGGACTGGGACGCCCTGACAGGTCTGTGGAGCAGATACACAGGGAGGGTCCAGGGCTATTGTGAGCAGGGCTGAGAGGAAATGGCTCTTCAGACTGCAGGCAGGCAGGCAGGTTGTATGCGGCTTTCTCTGGCCAAGGAGGGTGGCCACTGGCTGCCCATGCTGGGGGGGACCAAGCCCGACACGGCCTCTCTTACTTCTCTGCTGCAGGATGAAGGTGTGCAGGTGATGGAGAGCGACTGCAGCCTCGTGGCGGGTCCTCTCATGCTTGCAGGTGCAGCAGAGAATGAGGTGCCCCACCAGCAGCCCCAGTATGGCAAACTGATGACTCTTGGAGCACTGGTGTCTGAGGACTATAGTTTGTGCAAAGCAGGAGCAGACCTGGGGGAAGAGAGGCAGTGCAGGCACAAGGTGAGGCCGGTCACAAGGTGAGCCCCAGCTGCTCCCAGAGCAGCCGGGCACCAGGCCGGAGCAGGGAAGCCAAGTTCCTGCCTGTGCCTGCGGCAGCCCTGCCCTGCCCTGCCCGGCCCTGCCCTGGGAGAGCGCGTGGACAGGGCAGGGACAGGGCAAAGACTCCTGCTCCCAGCCTCCTGCTGACTGGGTGCCCAACTTCCCCAGGAGGTGCCAGGGCTCCGGGCTGCAGGGACAGGGCAGTGGGACTGCCCAGACCAGGAGCTCGGTACCTGTGGCATGGAGCAGGTGGTGGTGAATTCGATCAGCGTGGCAATCCGCGCCATGGCCCTCTCCTGCACTGCTTCCCTCTGGGACTTGGTGAAGGGCAGCAGGACCTGGGAGGAGAAAAGCTGCTGGTGTGCCAGGGAGGTGGCATGGCGCAGCACGGCAGAGGCAGGCTTGCTCCGGGGCAATGCCTGGGATGGGGCATGTGTCCTTCTTGCCTCTCGCAGCAACCTGCTGCGGCCAGGCAGGTCGCCGCATCCCGCTCCTGCTGCTGCCTCTGCTGCCTTCCACTCCTTCCCCCTCAAACAACGTCCCTCCACCCCCCACCCAGGGACCCCAAGGCTTTGTGGTGACCAGCTCCCTGGGGAAGGGTGGTGGGGGCTCTGGGATATGTGCCGTGGTAAAGCTGGAGGGGGAAAGCCCCAGGGCTGGGCTCCCCTTGCCAAGCCAGACAGGCAGGTCTGTCTGGGCGGGAGTGTTGGGCAGGATGGGCAAGCAAGCACGGCTGCAGAGGTGGGGTGAGCTGTGGCAGGAGAAGGGGCTCTGGCAGCAGCCAGGAGGCAAGGGGCTAGTGGGAGGGGCATGGCGGGGAAGGAGGGACATTGCCTGCCCCATTCCTTGCACCAGGCGCTGGGTGGGTCACCGCTGGAGCCGGGGGTCACTGCCCATAGGGACCCTGTGCCAAGGCCAGACCTGCAAGATGTTCTGCAGCTCCAGGATGCCAAGCGTGCCAGCACTGCATACCAGCACCTGCAGCATGCTGTCCATCACGGCCATGGTCTGCGAGGGAGACAGAGTCTTGGGGGCAGCCCTGGAAGCCAGGGAGGGACGGCCATGGCCCTGCGGTGCCCAGGAAGGGACCCTGGGGCAGGGGATCTCCCCGTGGTTCACCCTGTGGCATACCATGGAGTAGAGGGAAGCCTCGGGGTCCTGGGTGTCCTCCTGTGGGTGCTGGTAGAAGATGCTGCAGAAGCAGGCTTGGAGGAGGCTGCTTGTCTTCTCCTCCAGAAGCAGTCCCACTCTGCTGCAGGGACAAAGGGGTGCTCTTGGGGCCCAGCCAGGGAGAGGCAGACTCTGGGGCTGGAGACCTGGCTCGGCTCCCACGCCGCAGGGGTCATGTCAAGCCCCACGCTACTGACACTCAAGTTGAGGGGGAAAACCCTGTACCGCCCCCTGCCCCTCCCTCTCAGACCCAGCACTGGGGATGCCCCCCATATGGGACGAGTGCTGTCGGGGCCACCTGGCACCGAGGAGGCCAAGCTGGGGGCCGGGGCAGGTACCTCATGGAGGTGATGGCCAACATGGCTTGCTGCCGCACCGTGGTGCCCAGGTCGTCAGTGGGCTCCTGTTGCAGCAGCACCTGGGGAGCACAGCAGGGTGAGTCACGTCAGGATGGGGCAGTCTCCTTCACCCAGCAAGAGCCTGCGGGGCTGGCAGAGCCCCGGCTGCCCCCATCCTGGCACCCCCTCCCAACCCAGCACTCAGTGGTCCCAGGCCCCGTGGTGGCAAGTTCTGTGCCCATCACGGAGCCACAGGCTGGCCAAGGGACCTGCAAACATCATTGGGTCCAACCCCCAGCTCCAGTCGGGCCACGCCAGTGGCTTTAGAACATCTCCAAGGAGAGAAACCTGGAGCAGCGCTCCTTCGCACCCCCCTACCCGGCCAAGCCCTCTCCTGCCCCCAGGGCTGTGCCACTGCCCACTGCCCCTGGGCCTGCCTCTTGAGGCCTGACTGCTTGTCCCCTCACCTGGATGGTGTCCACCACCTCGCACTGAAAGTCGTTAAGCTCGTCCCACACGCTGGAGTCCATGCTGGCGGTGCCGCAGACGGTGCAGATGGAGGCCAGAAACTTCAGCTTCTGGTCTGCTTGCTGCCAGCCGAGGAGGGGACAGAGGGACAGACAGCGCTGATGTCTAGCTATGCATTCGATCCCCGTTATCACATTGTAGTCAACACGAAGTGATTCACTTCTGCTTGTGAAGTTAGGGTCGCCATACGCCTGTAACTTTGTCCTAATGACAAGTGCCCTTGAAGGAGAACTCCAAGCCTGACAAGGGGAACACCTCACCCCAGGAGGTGCCAACAGCCCGTTACTTGCAACAAAGGCAAGAAGCCAGCGGAACGAGACTGTAACTAGGGGCAAGGTAAAGGCAGCGGGGGGAGGATCGCAACCACCCACTCCGTTCAGGACTAAAGGACTCACCCTCACCCCTCCCTCAGACATGCAGTAAATGAAAAACACACTGTAACTTGAAATCAAAGCGAGAGATATATAGACCAACGGAAAGCTACCGCGCGTACTAATTACCAATAGCATCTTTTAGGTAGAGTTTGGAAAATACGTATGTATAACTAGACTGCATAAATGTTAATCTTGTTCTTCTGAGCTTTGGGCTTGCTTCGTAGAGCATCATCACCTAAGCCCCAGCTTTGCGCGAATCTGTAATAAAGAAATGCCTGGCCTCTGTGCGTCGGCTGGCTCTTGCCCAACGGGCGAAGGTGCACACTTTTTGGATAACAGTGTCAGTGGGGAGAGATAGTTGGGAGGGGGCAAAATCCCCGGCACCTTGTGAGCAGGGCATGTGGGCAGAAAGACTGGCCGGGAGGTAGGGGCACAGCCTCGTAGAAGTGGCCACACATACCTTTGGTCTGATCCTGAGGAAGCCTCGGATGATGTCCAGGGTATTCTCTTCCTCCATGGGCGCAGCCAAGTCCGAGTGGCAGGAATCTGGCGGGCACAGAGCAGGCAGGGCTGGGGTCAGGCCGTGGGGAAAGCGTGAGCCCTCCGCCCAGCTCCTGGGGATGTCCCCAGCCCCAGCTCAAGGCTGGGACACTGGTGTCCCCTGCGCGTCCCAGGGGTGAGGGTGCGATGCTGGAGGGCAGCACCAGGAGGGGGGCGCGGTGTGCCTGGGTGAAGGATGCACTGGTACCAGGGGCAGGGAGGGTCCCTGCCCCAGGGATGCTGTGGCAGGGCCGGGTCTTTGGCTGCTGCCCCATGGGAGCCTGGCTGCCAGCCTGGCCGGGGGCTGCGAGTCTGGGGCAGGGCAGGGCAGGGTGAGCAGCGTGGGCAGCCCCCTGCCCACGATGCCCTCACACTCACGCGCATGCAGCAGCGGGAACTTACAATTGTTGGGCTTCAGCCGTGAGCTGGGAGCTGGGGCAGCTCTGTCCTTCTCCTGTGGGGGCAGCACTGGGTGACACGGCACGTCACAAAGTGACCCTTCCTGATGCCCCAGGGCCCCACTGACCGCTCCTTGCCCCAGGGGGTTGGGACTGACTCCCTCTTCCTCCTTCTCCCTCTATGGGGCTGGGGTTCATCTAGACTGGGGGCATGCCACTTGTCGTAGGGACCCCTCTGTCACCTCGCTCCTGGGGCCGCACCCGCTTGTGGCCAGGCTGAGCTGGGGCTCAGCCCCCACACCGTCAGGCACGCCGAGGCTCTTCTCTCTTCCACCTGGGGCTCGGGACAAGGCCTACGCGGCTCCCCTTGCTCCAAGGCTGGTGGGCACACAGGGACGACAGACGCCCTCCCGTGCGCTCAGCCGCAGCCGCACAGACTGGCACTGGTGGGGTCACTCGAGTTACCCTGGTCACTGTTGCCATGGTGCAGGGCACTGTTCCATCATCCCTTGGCTGGAAGCCGGGCGGGGGCGGGGGGAGTCCCCCTGCTCCTCACCCCAGCCCCACTGGGCCCAGCCCAGGCCTGCTGGGCCAACCTGGCAAGGCGAGCTTTAAAGCGAAGGATGCAGGGGGAGGGCTGCAGTGCGGCAATGCTCGTGCCATCACCTGCGCCTGGGGCCTAGGCCAGGCCAAGCAGAGCAGCGATATGTGTTCCTTAGCTGCCTCCCGAGATGAGTCCCAGAAGGCCAACCGCCTCCAGGCTGTGCATGGCGGCGGTGGATCCTCTTGCACCCCTCCCGGGAAACCTGTGTGCTCGATCGCCTCTCTGCAGTGCCCATACACCCACACACGCGGCACAGGGAATCACCAGGAAGAATAAAAGATCTGTGTGCGGTCGCAGGGCCATGATCTCATTGCGGTTACGGAGACATGGCGGGATAGCCTCCACGGCTGGGATGCTGTCGTGGGTGGCTGTGTACTTTTTAGAAAAGAGGCCAGCAGGGAGAGGTGGTGGAGTTGCTCTTTGTGTGAGGGAGCAACGGGAAGGTCTCGAGCTCTCCCTTGGGGTGGGTGCAGGACGAGTCAAGAGGTTACGGGTAAAGATGAAGGGGCCTGCCAACACGCGGGATGCCGTTGTAGGTGTTTGCTACGGGCCACCTGATGAGGGAGGGGAAGCCAGTGAGGCCTTCTACAGACAATGGCAGGCAGCCTCACGATGCCAGGCCCTGGTTCTCACGGGGGACTTCAGCCTCCCTGATACCTGCTGGAAAGACAACCCAGCTAGGCTCACACAGTCCAGGAGGTTCCTGCAGAGCACCGACGGTAACTTTTTGACGCAGGTGGTGGAGGAGCCAACGAGGCAAGGTGTGCTCTTAGAGCCTGTCTTCGCAAGCAGAGGGCTGGTTGGGGATGTGAAAGTTGAAGGCAGCCTTGGCCGCAATGACCATGAGATGGCGGAGTTCAGGGTCCTGTGCTGAGGAAGCGAGCCGACAAGTAGGATTGCCGCCCTGGCCTTCAGGAGAGCTAACGCTGGCTTCTTCAAGGACCTCCTTGGAGGAATGCCATGGGTGAGGGCTCCAGAAGGTACTCCCCAGGGGTTCAAGAGAGACAAGGAAGTACTGGAGAGGGGCCAGCAGAGGGCTACAAAGATGGTGAGGGGACTGGAGCATCTCCCTTAGGAGGACAGGCTGAGGGGGCTGGGCCTGTTCAGCCTGCAGGAGGGAAGACTCAGGGGGGATCTGTCACATCCCAGCTATGAGGAGGGAGAGAGCGACTCAGACTCGCAAATGCCCTTGGTGTGGGTTGCGCTGAGGTAACACCCAAGGTCCGTACCTAAACATCAACTTTAATGGAACAAACACCCAGTAAACATTGACCCTTTCACAATTATATCCAACCAAGCTATGTGGCTTTAGGAGAAGCTGGAGTAGGCCTTGTATTACTTTAGGAGAAAAAGCTGAGGCGGCAGGGGCGCGACATCGGGCAAGACAGCTAGAGAGAGAGGGAGATCACCACTCCTGGATCCAGCGCCGGAGCTGCCAGCAGGGCTGTTGGACAAAGAGTCCCAGAGGCTTCTACGTGTGCCTAGTTGGGAGCCCCAGTCCCTGGGCTCCTGGAGCCTTCTCTCGCCCCAGCTGCAGGAGTGGCTGAGGCCAGGCGGCCAGGGGAAGGGCCACCAGCCCCCGTGCCTGTCACTGCCTCCGGCACCTTCCCTCAGGGCGCTGCCTGGGCTCTGGGCACCGCACCTGGGCCTCGGCCCGACGGGATCTTATCAACGGGACAAGGGGCAACGGGCACAAACGGCCACACAGGGAGCTCCTTCCCTTCCGAGCAGGAGGAGATGGGCTTTGCTGTGGGGGTGTCACGGCCTGGGGTGGGCTGCCCCGGGGCTGGGCAGTCTCTGGAGGCTCTCAAACCCCGCCTGGCCGTGACCCTGAGCGGCCGGCTCCTGGGCGAGCTGCTTTCGCAGGGCCTTGGGCTGGATGGCCTCCAGAGGTCCCTGCCAGCCCTGGCCAGTCTGATTCTGCCGCTCTGTGCGGAGGCGCGGGGCCGACCCGCGGTGCTGAGGGGCGGTGGGGCCGCAGGGGCAGCGGGGTCGGGAAGGCGGTGGCGTGGGCTCTGAGGGGCCGGTGTGCGGGACAGCCGGGAGCGGGCAGCCCGGCGGGCAGCGGGAGCGCCCTTCGGCCGGCCTCTGTGCCGCCACAGGCTCACCGCCCTGGCCATAGGTGGCCAAAGTCTGTTGCCGTGCATGCCCGGGGCATCGTGGAGGGGCTGCTGGCTGCCCGCAGGTGGTCTCCCCTTTGGAGACTGGTCAAAGGCTTGGCCTTTGTTTGTTGGGCTTTGTTGATGGCTCAACAGAGGGCTTGGTTTTGCAGTGTGCCCTCTTACTGCTGCTCTCGTGACGTGCTGGGCAGCAGTGGCTGCAGGGCAGGTGGGGACAAGCGGCACGGGCAGGAGGCAGAGCTGCCCATCCTGCTGGGGACATGGAGGGGCCTGTGCTGCTGGAGCCAGAGCATCGGCGGCTTGGTAGCCCCTGGGCTCGGCCACGTCAGCCCCAGGCAGTACAGGCTGCTCAGACAGTGGGTGGCAGAAAAAGTCATTTATTCCGGCAGCGTGGCCCTGGAGAGGGGAAGGAAGGCATTGCTTTCAAGTTCTGCTTCGGCTCCACCTTGGGCTTCTCCCCTCTGCTTCACAGCCCAGTGGAGCAGCTGGCACTTTATGGCAAAGGCGAAGCATGAGGGCACGTCTTTGCCCTGGACCACTGGAAAGAGCAGTTGTCCTGCCGCTCTCCAGAGGACGCCAGCTCCTCTGGGGCTGAGGTGTCTTCTTCCCTGTTAGCCTTCAGGAAGAGAAGCCTGCAGAGCATCCTCGGGCTGGGGCTGCTGCTTCGTCTCTGCCTGAGCAGAGCCCTCGCTGGGGGTCGAGTGCCACCGCCCCCATGTCCTTGGCAGCCATAAACGCAGTAGTCATAGGTTAAACCACCCCTTACAGCCTTCGTCATCAAAGGATGTGGAGTGTCTGAGTTGCCAGGGAGGAGACCAGGGGGCTGGTGTCTTTCATTGCGCCTTTAAGGACTGTGGGGACAAAGCAGCAGAGGTGAGGTGACAGCCCTGTGTCCCCTCCAGGCAGGGCACACTGCACCCTGTGATTGCCAGGGCCAGGAGGCAGCCAGGGGACAGGTGGCTCGGCTGGAAGCTGCTTCTCAGGAATAGCCCCCTGCAGAAACACCCCGTCCCCCCTAGGCACGCTGGGAGCAGATCCCCCCTTGCCCAGGTTGCGGGGGGGAGCTCCGTGCTAGCTCCTTCCTCCTCCCCACTGCCCTCGCTCACCATGTCGGATGTACTCCAGGTACCACTGCTCACGCACGCACCGCCCAACGAGCCCTGGAGCAACACAGTGTGTCAAGGATGCTGCTGCCGCTCAGAGACCCTTGCAGCCAGCCCACCTGGCTGCACGGTCCCCCCGGGAGGGCTGACCCCGGAGTGCAGCATCAGGGAGGGGATGGATGAGCCTCCTGCCAGCCCCACCTGTGCAGGCAGGGGCAGGAGGGGGTGAAGGGGTGCCCCATAGGTCCTGTGCTGGGACACAGGGACCCTGGGAGTCATGGCTCACCGATGAACCTGACAGCCTCCCATCGCAGGGGCTCCTGCGAGCTGTGCAGGTAATGCAGGCTCCGGCGCAGGTAGGCCATGGCCCTGCTCCCCTTCTTGGCCAGCTGGAGAGAGGAGAAGGGTGCAGGGTCGGCGCAGAGCTGCCCCCGCGTTTGGCCATCCCTCCACCCAGGGCCATCCCCCTTCCCCCCAGCAGGACATCCCCAGCTCCCCACTGTGTGGCACCGGGGTTCAGAGGGAGCATCAGGCTCCCAGGGATGCAGGGGTGCCATCCTAGTGGCAGGGTCCCCTTGGGGACCCCAGGGGCAAAGGCAATGCGGAGCAGAGCCTGCTCCAGGAGGGTGTGTGCAGCCAAGGGGGCACAGCCTTCCACCCCCACCCCCCGCAGGGCACAGGGCAGGGCTTGCCCGGGGAAGATCCCAGGGGTGTTGGGGCTCTGCTTACCAGGCACTCGCTGATCCTCCATGCCTGCCCGGTCTCAGCCATGTGCACCAGCTGCCTCCACTTCAGGAACAGGCCAGCACTGCGGAGGGCTTCCTGGGAGGCCTGGTGAGCAACAGAGATGCCACCACCACCATCGAGGGCGCAGGACCCTGTGTCCTCCCTCTTGGCGGGGCTCAGAACCTCTTCTACCCCATGCCAGGAAGTCGCTCCAGCTGGGAACTGGTGCTGTCACCATGTTCAGCACCCCGGGGAAGAGAAGGACAATCACCCTCTCTGACTGGAAGGCCGTCAGGGCTTCAGTGCTTTGGCCCTGGGGGCCCCAGGCTGTTGTGGAGCTGTAGCTCAGTCTCTGGGGCTGCAGGACCCATGCCAGGGGCTGTGCGGAGGGAGCTGGGTGGGAAAGGGACCCACCGCCCCGTCCACCTGGGCAGCAGCAGGAGAAGGGCAGCAGTGGGCAGGGAGGGGGGCTCTGCCTGGCCCTAGGGACTCAGCAAGCTAGACCTCCCAGTGGCACACATTTGAAGGGTCCAGTGTCAGCATTGCCGGGCCCAAAGGACCGGTCAGGCTAAGAATCCCACCTTGGCCACACTTTTGTTCTGATCGTGCAGGTGCAAGAGCAGTGGCAGCAGGCTGCTCCACACCTTCTTCTTCATCTTCTTCTTTTCAGCGCCCACCACGAGCCACATCAAGCTTTGGAAGAGGTGGATGGATTGCTCCCGCACAGTGTCCAAATGCTGGGGAAGGAGGGGAGGAGGACCTCAGCCCCAAGCGCAAGCCCATGGCAAGCGAGGGGCTGACGTGGAGGTGAACTTCCCCCAGATGGCTGCAGGCAGCCCTGCTCCATAAGGGAGTGCATGAGCCGTGGCATGCAGAATGTCTGTGCAGAGGGGCTGGGGGCCGGAGAGGGAGACCCTGTGGAGGACTGGGGGATGCTGCCAGGGCAGGGTGCACATTGGTGTTGCTCAGCACACCGGCTGCTGTCCTGCCATCCCCGTCCGCCCTGCGGCAAGGAGGCCGAGCCAGGGTGAGTCCACGCTGGGGGTTTGGGGTGCAGCACGGAGTCACCGAGGGCAGCGACAGTGCCTGGGGGCTGCAGGGCAAAGCATCCTCCTGCAGAGCATGGGGGCTGCGGTGGGAGACGCGAGCGAGGTGCTCAGTGAGGGGAGCATGGGGCTCTCCGCCAGCCTTACATTGTCAAAGAGTGGCTGGAGCTTGTCAGCCAGCGCCGGGGCAATGAGGCTGGGCAACTTCCCCGCCGGAAGCTGGAGCATGTTGTCAAGCACGGAGAGGGCCACGGCGCTGCCGTCGCTGTCATCAGCCTGCAGCCGCTCCATGACGTACGGCAGCAGGGCAAGGGTTTTCCATACCTGTGTGAGACACGCCACCTCATTTTTGTAAAGCGGCAAGTGACCGCAGGGCTGAAAACCCTCCCCGTGAGCACTGGCCTCCCCGCTGGCTTCTCAGCAGGCAGCATGGGTTAGGAGGGCAAGCGCCTGGCAGACAGGGCTCCCTGGCACGGCCATGGGAAGAGCAGGGTGCGCAGGGGGAGGACAGACAGCTCTGGCTCCTTGCCAGACCCTCGGCTGCCCCCTTTTGCAGCAGACCCCCTGAGCAGCCTGGTGGGTGACCAGCACTGCTTGGAAAGCTGCGCGAGCCGCCAGCAGGCCCTGCGTTTCATCCCGGGGCTCATCACCCCACGGCCACGCTCTGCAGACCCCACACTCGGGCTGGTGGCTCTGCTGCCATCATCCCTGCTGGGACGTGCTGTTCCCCTCGGCACTGCTGCCTCTCCCCTTGCCATGGGGCAGTGGGCCAGGGACGCGGGAGAGCTGGCTGCAGCTGGCTCAGCTCCCCATGCCCAGAAAAGCCCAAGCCGCCACGTTACCTACCACCCACAGCTCTGCCATGGGCTGTTGTCCTGGCTGCCCCAGCTGCCCCCTACTCACTGTGTCAGGCCTCTCGGTGAGCCTGAGGATGGCCCTGAGCACCAGGGTGGGCATCCCCAGGCACTGGCTCTGCAGATACGTGGGGAAGATTGCCAGGGCACAGTCCAGCTCTTCACTGAGGCCAATGCAGCCCACCATCTGAAACACACGCAACGGGAGCTGGAGAGGTGCAGTGCTGGCCGCAGCCGTCAGCTCAGGCAGGGCAAGGCCAAGCCTGAATGGAGGCAGCAGGGACTGCGGAGAGCCCCCGTGCCCCACACCACACTGGTTGCTCGCCTTGCTCCTCCGTGGTACCAGCCAGAGCCCACCTGCTGCCCCAGCTCCCGCTGCAGCAGCGGGCATGGGAGAACTGAGCATCGGAGGGAGCTTGGAGCAGTGCCATCAGGCTCACCTCAACAAAGAAGGCCATGGCGACCATCTCCCAGGAGGGGTTCTCCACATAGAGGAGCTCTGCCAGATGGCAGAAGATGGTGGAGCGCAGGGATCTTGGGGTCTTCATCATCTCCCTGGAAGGGGGAAGGAAGCACTGTCAGGCCTGAGCCAGGCGGGCACATCTCTGGGGTTCGCACCAGTGTGGTCATCACTGGACTGCAGTACTTTCTGCAAGCAGTGGGGACCCCCTGCCATCAGCCCCAAGGGAGGGGGTGGGGTGGGGTGCACAGTCCCCCAGGAGTGTGGAGAAGGGGCTCTCACCTGGCCACGATGCGCACTCCCATGAGGTGGGTCTGGGCACTGAGCAGCATGTCCCAGCCACCCTGCGCCTCGATGGCCAGCATGTGGCTCTCAAGGCCCATCCTGCAGAGCAGCACCGTCATGGCCCGCACCACAGACCTGCACGAGGAGAAATGCTCAGCTCCCACCGGGACCCCTGGCTTGGCTCCAGGTGGCTGGCAGGGACGAGCGGACAGGGATGGCGCACCTGATAGGAGCAATCAGACCCTGTTGGTGGCCCTTCCAGAAGATTTGCACCTCCTTTGGCGCCAGCTCTGTGGTGAATGACACTTGGAAAAGCAGTGCCAGGAAAAGCCGGGGGAAAATGGCTTCCACGTCCCATGGGCAGCTGGACTGCAGGAGGATCTTGCTTATGGTCCTGGCTGCCTGCAGAAGACACCAGACACGGACATCTCCCTGACCCCTGGGGAGGCCAAGGCTTGGGGCGGGCATGGAAGGGAAGGGGTGGCCCCAGAGAGCTGAGAGCAGCCCCGGAGGTCAGTGAGGCCTCATCCAGCAACTCACAGCCAGGGAGAGGATGCGCGGGTTGTCCTTGGTAGAGGCGGAGGTCTTGTGCAGCGACTGGTTCATCATCACGTTGATGAGCTCCTGCAGCACCTTCTTCGCAGCCTGGGGCTCAAAGAGCATCACCGTCCACATGGTCATGGCGACACTGTGGAGAACCAGGGCTCTGTCAGTGGGGACACCCAGGAGTAAGGCCGGCCTGAAGTCCCTTGGGAGGGTATTGGGGCCCCTCTGCCAGTGTGAGAGCAGCCCTAAAGTCTGGTGAGCCCCGTACTAGGTGCATGTTGGGGAGCACTGCAGCAGGCCGGCCACCACCTCGCTGGGGTGTTTGTCTGCCAGCACGCGCAGGGCCCTGTCCAGGCTGTTGATGGCTACCAGCATCCTGATGGAGGGCAGGTTTGTGTAGATGGCGCGCACGATCTTCAAGACCTGGAGAGGAGACACAGGAGGGAGTGGGGATGTCAGTCGGGTGAGCGCGGCTGTTTCCCCAGCTCCCACTGGGAGCTGCTTCTGTTCCCGTTGTGGTATGCCAGCTGGAGATGGTGTCAGCGCTGGCCAGGTGCAGAGCCGGGGGAGGAACGGTGCCCCGGGGGCTGGAGCATCAGCTGTGCCACCCCTGGGCGACTCACCTGCCCCGGCTGGAAGGCAGGACCCAGCACAAGGACATCCACCATGTGGGCAGCCATGCGGATGCTGTAGGTGCTTGGGTCTCTCATGTTCTTGATGGCTAGGAGGATGATGTCTGCCCGGTCAGAGGGACGGAGGTATTTCGTGAACTTCTGCGGCATGAAGGAGAGGAAGGGAGATTTGTCACCTAGAGCATCCCCCAGAGCATCTTGGCTGTGCAGGGAGTGGGACGCAGAGCCAGGCTGCACTGGGCAGATGGACGGTGGGGGTCAGGGTGCCATGGGGAACCAGAGCTCACTGGAGGCCTTTGCCTCGCCCCTGCTCAGGATCGGCGCAAGCCCCCGCTATCGCCATGCATCGGGTGTCCCTTCGCTCATGCTGATCCCGCCAGCCAGGAGCTGAAGGCCCTTCTTACCAAGAAGATTTCTCTGGCACTGCTGGTTTGCAAAAGCTGCTGGGGCTGCCTCGCTTGCCAGACCTCCTGGTGCTCCAGCTGCCCTCTGTCATGCGGCCAGCGCTGCCTGCCTGGGGAGGAGAAAACCCGGGGTGCTGAGAGAGAGGGTGCAGAGCTGGAGGTGCAGTCTGAGTGCTGGGCAGAAAAGGCACTGGCAAAGGACTGGGACGCCCTGACAGGTCTGTGGAGCAGATACGCAGGGAGGGTCCAGGGCTATTGTGAGCAGGGCTGAGAGGAAATGGCTCTTCAGACTGCAGGCAGGCAGGCAGGTTGTATGCGGCTTTCTCTGGCCAAGGAGGGTGGCCACTGGCTGCCCATGCTGGGGGGGACCAAGCCCGACACGGCCTCTCTTACTTCTCTGCTGCAGGATGAAGGTGTGCAGGTGATGGAGAGCGACTGCAGCCTCGTGGCGGGTCCTCTCATGCTTGCAGGTGCAGCAGAGAATGAGGTGCCCCACCAGCAGCCCCAGTATGGCAAACTGATGACTCTTGGAGCACTGGTGTCTGAGGACTATAGTTTGTGCAAAGCAGGAGCAGACCTGGGGGAAGAGAGGCAGTGCAGGCACAAGGTGAGGCCGGTCACAAGGTGAGCCCCAGCTGCTCCCAGAGCAGCCGGGCACCAGGCCGGAGCAGGGAAGCCAAGTTCCTGCCTGTGCCTGCGGCAGCCCTGCCCTGCCCTGCCCGGCCCTGCCCTGGGAGAGCGCGTGGACAGGGCAGGGACAGGGCAAAGACTCCTGCTCCCAGCCTCCTGCTGACTGGGTGCCCAACTTCCCCAGGAGGTGCCAGGGCTCCGGGCTGCAGGGACAGGGCAGTGGGACTGCCCAGACCAGGAGCTCGGTACCTGTGGCATGGAGCAGGTGGTGGTGAAGTGGATCAGCGTGGCAATCCGCGCCATGGCCCTCTCCTGCACTGCTTCCCTCTGGGACTTGGTGAAGGGCAGCAGGACCTGGGAGGAGAAAAGCTGCTGGTGTGCCAGGGAGGTGGCATGGCGCAGCACGGCAGAGGCAGGCTTGCTCCGGGGCAATGCCTGGGATGGGGCATGTGTCCTTCTTGCCTCTCGCAGCAACCTGCTGCGGCCAGGCAGGTCGCCGCATCCCGCTCCTGCTGCTGCCTCTGCTGCCTTCCACTCCTTCCCCCTCAAACAACGTCCCTCCACCCCCCACCCAGGGACCCCAAGGCTTTGTGGTGACCAGCTCCCTGGGGAAGGGTGGTGGGGGCTCTGGGATATGTGCCGTGGTAAAGCTGGAGGGGGAAAGCCCCAGGGCTGGGCTCCCCTTGCCAAGCCAGACAGGCAGGTCTGTCTGGGCGGGAGTGTTGGGCAGGATGGGCAGCAAGCACGGCTGCAGAGGTGGGGTGAGCTGTGGCAGGAGAAGGGGCTCTGGCAGCAGCCAGGAGGCAAGGGGCTAGTGGGAGGGGCATGGCGGGGAAGGAGGGACATTGCCTGCCCCATTCCTTGCACCAGGCGCTGGGTGGGTCACCGCTGGAGCCGGGGGTCACTGCCCATAGGGACCCTGTGCCAAGGCCAGACCTGCAAGATGTTCTGCAGCTCCAGGATGCCAAGCGTGCCAGCACTGCATACCAGCACCTGCAGCATGCTGTCCATCACGGCCATGGTCTGCGAGGGAGACAGAGTCTTGGGGGCAGCCCTGGAAGCCAGGGAGGGACGGCCATGGCCCTGCGGTGCCCAGGAAGGGACCCTGGGGCAGGGGATCTCCCCGTGGTTCACCCTGTGGCATACCATGGAGTAGAGGGAAGCCTCGGGGTCCTGGGTGTCCTCCTGTGGGTGCTGGTAGAAGATGCTGCAGAAGCAGGCTTGGAGGAGGCTGCTTGTCTTCTCCTCCAGAAGCAGTCCCACTCTGCTGCAGGGACAAAGGGGTGCTCTTGGGGCCCAGCCAGGGAGAGGCAGACTCTGGGGCTGGAGACCTGGCTCGGCTCCCACGCCGCAGGGGTCATGTCAAGCCCCACGCTACTGACACTCAAGTTGAGGGGGAAAACCCTGTACCGCCCCCTGCCCCTCCCTCTCAGACCCAGCACTGGGGATGCCCCCCATATGGGACGAGTGCTGTCGGGGCCACCTGGCACCGAGGAGGCCAAGCTGGGGGCCGGGGCAGGTACCTCATGGAGGTGATGGCCAACATGGCTTGCTGCCGCACCGTGGTGCCCAGGTCGTCAGTGGGCTCCTGTTGCAGCAGCACCTGGGGAGCACAGCAGGGTGAGTCACGTCAGGATGGGGCAGTCTCCTTCACCCAGCAAGAGCCTGCGGGGCTGGCAGAGCCCCGGCTGCCCCCATCCTGGCACCCCCTCCCAACCCAGCACTCAGTGGTCCCAGGCCCCGTGGTGGCAAGTTCTGTGCCCATCACGGAGCCACAGGCTGGCCAAGGGACCTGCAAACATCATTGGGTCCAACCCCCAGCTCCAGTCGGGCCACGCCAGTGGCTTTAGAACATCTCCAAGGAGAGAAACCTGGAGCAGCGCTCCTTCGCACCCCCCTACCCGGCCAAGCCCTCTCCTGCCCCCAGGGCTGTGCCACTGCCCACTGCCCCTGGGCCTGCCTCTTGAGGCCTGACTGCTTGTCCCCTCACCTGGATGGTGTCCACCACCTCGCACTGAAAGTCGTTAAGCTCGTCCCACACGCTGGAGTCCATGCTGGCGGTGCCGCAGACGGTGCAGATGGAGGCCAGAAACTTCAGCTTCTGGTCTGCTTGCTGCCAGCCGAGGAGGGGACAGAGGGACAGACAGCGCTGATGTCTAGCTATGCATTCGATCCCCGTTATCACATTGTAGTCAACACGAAGTGATTCACTTCTGCTTGTGAAGTTAGGGTCGCCATACGCCTGTAACTTTGTCCTAATGACAAGTGCCCTTGAAGGAGAACTCCAAGCCTGACAAGGGGAACACCTCACCCCAGGAGGTGCCAACAGCCCGTTACTTGCAACAAAGGCAAGAAGCCAGCGGAACGAGACTGTAACTAGGGGCAAGGTAAAGGCAGCGGGGGGAGGATCGCAACCACCCACTCCGTTCAGGACTAAAGGACTCACCCTCACCCCTCCCTCAGACATGCAGTAAATGAAAAACACACTGTAACTTGAAATCAAAGCGAGAGATATATAGACCAACGGAAAGCTACCGCGCGTACTAATTACCAATAGCATCTTTTAGGTAGAGTTTGGAAAATACGTATGTATAACTAGACTGCATAAATGTTAATCTTGTTCTTCTGAGCTTTGGGCTTGCTTCGTAGAGCATCATCACCTAAGCCCCAGCTTTGCGCGAATCTGTAATAAAGAAATGCCTGGCCTCTGTGCGTCGGCTGGCTCTTGCCCAACGGGCGAAGGTGCACACTTTTTGGATAACAGTGTCAGTGGGGAGAGATAGTTGGGAGGGGGCAAAATCCCCGGCACCTTGTGAGCAGGGCATGTGGGCAGAAAGACTGGCCGGGAGGTAGGGGCACAGCCTCGTAGAAGTGGCCACACATACCTTTGGTCTGATCCTGAGGAAGCCTCGGATGATGTCCAGGGTATTCTCTTCCTCCATGGGCGCAGCCAAGTCCGAGTGGCAGGAATCTGGCGGGCACAGAGCAGGCAGGGCTGGGGTCAGGCCGTGGGGAAAGCGTGAGCCCTCCGCCCAGCTCCTGGGGATGTCCCCAGCCCCAGCTCAAGGCTGGGACACTGGTGTCCCCTGCGCGTCCCAGGGGTGAGGGTGCGATGCTGGAGGGCAGCACCAGGAGGGGGGCGCGGTGTGCCTGGGTGAAGGATGCACTGGTACCAGGGGCAGGGAGGGTCCCTGCCCCAGGGATGCTGTGGCAGGGCCGGGTCTTTGGCTGCTGCCCCATGGGAGCCTGGCTGCCAGCCTGGCCGGGGGCTGCGAGTCTGGGGCAGGGCAGGGCAGGGTGAGCAGCGTGGGCAGCCCCCTGCCCACGATGCCCTCACACTCACGCGCATGCAGCAGCGGGAACTTACAATTGTTGGGCTTCAGCCGTGAGCTGGGAGCTGGGGCAGCTCTGTCCTTCTCCTGTGGGGGCAGCACTGGGTGACACGGCACGTCACAAAGTGACCCTTCCTGATGCCCCAGGGCCCCACTGACCGCTCCTTGCCCCAGGGGGTTGGGACTGACTCCCTCTTCCTCCTTCTCCCTCTATGGGGCTGGGGTTCATCTAGACTGGGGGCATGCCACTTGTCGTAGGGACCCCTCTGTCACCTCGCTCCTGGGGCCGCACCCGCTTGTGGCCAGGCTGAGCTGGGGCTCAGCCCCCACACCGTCAGGCACGCCGAGGCTCTTCTCTCTTCCACCTGGGGCTCGGGACAAGGCCTACGCGGCTCCCCTTGCTCCAAGGCTGGTGGGCACACAGGGACGACAGACGCCCTCCCGTGCGCTCAGCCGCAGCCGCACAGACTGGCACTGGTGGGGTCACTCGGGTTACCCTGGTCACTGTTGCCATGGTGCAGGGCACTGTTCCATCATCCCTTGGCTGGAAGCCGGGCGGGGGCGGGGGGAGTCCCCCTGCTCCTCACCCCAGCCCCACTGGGCCCAGCCCAGGCCTGCTGGGCCAACCTGGCGAGGCGAGCTTTAAAGCGAAGGATGCAGGGGGAGGGCTGCAGTGCGGCAATGCTCGTGCCATCACCTGCGCCTGGGGCCTAGGCCAGGCCAAGCAGAGCAGCGATATGTGTTCCTTAGCTGCCTCCCGAGATGAGTCCCAGAAGGCCAACCGCCTCCAGGCTGTGCATGGCGGCGGTGGATCCTCTTGCACCCCTCCCGGGAAACCTGTGTGCTCGATCGCCTCTCTGCAGTGCCCATACACCCACACACGCGGCACAGGGAATCACCAGGAAGAATAAAAGATCTGTGTGCGGTCGCAGGGCCATGATCTCATTGCGGTTACGGAGACATGGCGGGATAGCCTCCACGGCTGGGATGCTGTCGTGGGTGGCTGTGTACTTTTTAGAAAAGAGGCCAGCAGGGAGAGGTGGTGGAGTTGCTCTTTGTGTGAGGGAGCAACGGGAAGGTCTCGAGCTCTCCCTTGGGGTGGGTGCAGGACGAGTCAAGAGGTTACGGGTAAAGATGAAGGGGCCCGCCAACACGCGGGATGCCGTTGTAGGTGTTTGCTACGGGCCACCTGATGAGGGAGGGGAAGCCAGTGAGGCCTTCTACAGACAATGGCAGGCAGCCTCACGATGCCAGGCCCTGGTTCTCACGGGGGACTTCAGCCTCCCTGATACCTGCTGGAAAGACAACCCAGCTAGGCTCACACAGTCCAGGAGGTTCCTGCAGAGCACCGACGGTAACTTTTTGACGCAGGTGGTGGAGGAGCCAACGAGGCAAGGTGTGCTCTTAGAGCCTGTCTTCGCAAGCAGAGGGCTGGTTGGGGATGTGAAAGTTGAAGGCAGCCTTGGCCGCAATGACCATGAGATGGCGGAGTTCAGGGTCCTGTGCTGAGGAAGCGAGCCGACAAGTAGGATTGCCGCCCTGGCCTTCAGGAGAGCTAACGCTGGCTTCTTCAAGGACCTCCTTGGAGGAATGCCATGGGTGAGGGCTCCAGAAGGTACTCCCCAGTTCAAGAGAGACAAGGAAGTACTGGAGAGGGGCCAGCAGAGGGCTACAAAGATGGTGAGGGGACTGGAGCATCTCCCTTAGGAGGACAGGCTGAGGGGGCTGGGCCTGTTCAGCCTGCAGGAGGGAAGACTCAGGGGGGATCTGTCACATCCCAGCTATGAGGAGGGAGAGAGCGACTCAGACTCGCAAATGCCCTTGGTGTGGGTTGCGCTGAGGTAACACCCAAGGTCCGTACCTAAACATCAACTTTAATGGAACAAACACCCAGTAAACATTGACCCTTTCACAATTATATCCAACCAAGCTATGTGGCTTTAGGAGAAGCTGGGGTAGGCCTTGTATTACTTTAGGAGAAAAAGCTGAGGCGGCAGGGGCGCGACATCGGGCAAGACAGCTAGAGAGAGAGGGAGATCACCACTCCTGGATCCAGCGCCGGAGCTGCCAGCAGGGCTGTTGGACAAAGAGTCCCAGAGGCTTCTACGTGTGCCTAGTTGGGAGCCCCAGTCCCTGGGCTCCTGGAGCCTTCTCTCGCCCCAGCTGCAGGAGTGGCTGAGGCCAGGCGGCCAGGGGAAGGGCCACCAGCCCCCGTGCCTGTCACTGCCTCCGGCACCTTCCCTCAGGGCGCTGCCTGGGCTCTGGGCACCGCACCTGGGCCTCGGCCCGACGGGATCTTATCAACGGGACAAGGGGCAACGGGCACAAACGGCCACACAGGGAGCTCCTTCCCTTCCGAGCAGGAGGAGATGGGCTTTGCTGTGGGGGTGTCACGGCCTGGGGTGGGCTGCCCCGGGGCTGGGCAGTCTCTGGAGGCTCTCAAACCCCACCTGGCCGTGACCCTGAGCGGCCGGCTCCTGGGGGAGCTGCTTTCGCAGGGCCTTGGGCTGGATGGTCTCCAGAGGTCCCTGCCAGCCCTGGCCAGTCTGATTCTGCCGCTCTGTGTGGAGGCGCGGGGCCGGCCCGCGGTGCTGAGGGGCGGTGGGGCCGCAGGGGCAGCGGGGTCGGGAAGGCGGTGGCGTGGGCTCTGAGGGGCCGGTGTGCGGGACAGCCGGGAGCGGGCAGCCCGGCGGGCAGCGGGAGCGCCCTTCGGCCGGCCTCTGTGCCGCCACAGGCTCACCGCCCTGGCCATAGGTGGCCAAAGTCTGTTGCCGTGCATGCCCGGGGCATCGTGGAGGGGCTGCTGGCTGCCCGCAGGTGGTCTCCCCTTTGGAGACTGGTCAAAGGCTTGGCCTTTGTTTGTTGGGCTTTGTTGATGGCTCAACAGAGGGCTTGGTTTTGCAGTGTGCCCTCTTACTGCTGCTCTCGTGACGTGCTGGGCAGCAGTGGCTGCAGGGCAGGTGGGGACAAGCGGCACGGGCAGGAGGCAGAGCTGCCCATCCTGCTGGGGACATGGAGGGGCCTGTGCTGCTGGAGCCAGAGCATCGGCGGCTTGGTAGCCCCTGGGCTCGGCCACGTCAGCCCCAGGCAGTACAGGCTGCTCAGACAGTGGGTGGCAGAAAAAGTCATTTATTCCGGCAGCGTGGCCCTGGAGAGGGGAAGGAAGGCATTGCTTTCAAGTTCTGCTTCGGCTCCACCTTGGGCTTCTCCCCTCTGCTTCACAGCCCAGTGGAGCAGCTGGCACTTTATGGCAAAGGCGAAGCATGAGGGCACGTCTTTGCCCTGGACCACTGGAAAGAGCAGTTGTCCTGCCGCTCTCCAGAGGACGCCAGCTCCTCTGGGGCTGAGGTGTCTTCTTCCCTGTTAGCCTTCAGGAAGAGAAGCCTGCAGAGCATCCTCGGGCTGGGGCTGCTGCTTCGTCTCTGCCTGAGCAGAGCCCTCGCTGGGGGTCGAGTGCCACCTCCCCCATGTCCTTGGCAGCCATAAACGCAGTAGTCATAGGTTAAACCACCCCTTACAGCCTTCGTCATCAAAGGATGTGGAGTGTCTGAGTTGCCAGGGAGGAGACCAGGGGGCTGGTGTCTTTCATTGCGCCTTTAAGGACTGTGGGGACAAAGCAGCAGAGGTGAGGTGACAGCCCTGTGTCCCCTCCAGGCAGGGCACACTGCACCCTGTGATTGCCAGGGCCAGGAGGCAGCCAGGGGACAGGTGGCTCGGCTGGAAGCTGCTTCTCAGGAATAGCCCCCTGCAGAAACACCCCGTCCCCCCTAGGCACGCTGGGAGCAGATCCCCCCTTGCCCAGGTTGCGGGGGGGAGCTCCGTGCTAGCTCCTTCCTCCTCCCCACTGCCCTCGCTCACCATGTCGGATGTACTCCAGGTACCACTGCTCACGCACGCACCGCCCAACGAGCCCTGGAGCAACACAGTGTGTCAAGGATGCTGCTGCCGCTCAGAGACCCTTGCAGCCAGCCCACCTGGCTGCACGGTCCCCCCGGGAGGGCTGACCCCGGAGTGCAGCATCAGGGAGGGGATGGATGAGCCTCCTGCCAGCCCCACCTGTGCAGGCAGGGGCAGGAGGGGGTGAAGGGGTGCCCCATAGGTCCTGTGCTGGGACACAGGGACCCTGGGAGTCATGGCTCACCGATGAACCTGACAGCCTCCCATCGCAGGGGCTCCTGCGAGCTGTGCAGGTAATGCAGGCTCCGGCGCAGGTAGGCCATGGCCCTGCTCCCCTTCTTGGCCAGCTGGAGAGAGGAGAAGGGTGCAGGGTCGGCGCAGAGCTGCCCCCGCGTTTGGCCATCCCTCCACCCAGGGCCATCCCCCTTCCCCCCAGCAGGACATCCCCAGCTCCCCACTGTGTGGCACCGGGGTTCAGAGGGAGCATCAGGCTCCCAGGGATGCAGGGGTGCCATCCTAGTGGCAGGGTCCCCTTGGGGACCCCAGGGGCAAAGGCAATGCGGAGCAGAGCCTGCTCCAGGAGGGTGTGTGCAGCCAAGGGGGCACAGCCTTCCACCCCCACCCCCCGCAGGGCACAGGGCAGGGCTTGCCCGGGGAAGATCCCAGGGGTGTTGGGGCTCTGCTTACCAGGCACTCGCTGATCCTCCATGCCTGCCCGGTCTCAGCCATGTGCACCAGCTGCCTCCACTTCAGGAACAGGCCAGCACTGCGGAGGGCTTCCTGGGAGGCCTGGTGAGCAACAGAGATGCCACCACCACCATCGAGGGCGCAGGACCCTGTGTCCTCCCTCTTGGCGGGGCTCAGAACCTCTTCTACCCCATGCCAGGAAGTCGCTCCAGCTGGGAATTGGTGCTGTCACCATGTTCAGCACCCCGGGGAAGAGAAGGACAATCACCCTCTCTGACTGGAAGGCCGTCAGGGCTTCAGTGCTTTGGCCCTGGGGGCCCCAGGCTGTTGTGGAGCTGTAGCTCAGTCTCTGGGGCTGCAGGACCCATGCCAGGGGCTGTGCGGAGGGAGCTGGGTGGGAAAGGGACCCACCGCCCCGTCCACCTGGGCAGCAGCAGGAGAAGGGCAGCAGTGGGCAGGGAGGGGGGCTCTGCCTGGCCCTAGGGACTCAGCAAGCTAGACCTCCCAGTGGCACACATTTGAAGGGTCCAGTGTCAGCATTGCCGGGCCCAAAGGACCGGTCAGGCTAAGAATCCCACCTTGGCCACACTTTTGTTCTGATCGTGCAGGTGCAAGAGCAGTGGCAGCAGGCTGCTCCACACCTTCTTCTTCATCTTCTTCTTTTCAGCGCCCACCACGAGCCACATCAAGCTTTGGAAGAGGTGGATGGATTGCTCCCGCACAGTGTCCAAATGCTGGGGAAGGAGGGGAGGAGGACCTCAGCCCCAAGCGCAAGCCCATGGCAAGCGAGGGGCTGACGTGGAGGTGAACTTCCCCCAGATGGCTGCAGGCAGCCCTGCTCCATAAGGGAGTGCATGAGCTGTGGCATGCAGAATGTCTGTGCAGAGGGGCTGGGGGCCGGAGAGGGAGACCCTGTGGAGGACTGGGGGATGCTGCCAGGGCAGGGTGCACATTGGTGTTGCTCAGCACACCGGCTGCTGTCCTGCCATCCCCGTCCGCCCTGCGGCAAGGAGGCCGAGCCAGGGTGAGTCCACGCTGGGGGTTTGGGGTGCAGCACGGAGTCACCGAGGGCAGCGACAGTGCCTGGGGGCTGCAGGGCAAAGCATCCTCCTGCAGAGCATGGGGGCTGCGGTGGGAGACGCGAGCGAGGTGCTGAATGAGGGGAGCATGGGGCTCTCCGCCAGCCTTACATTGTCAAAGAGTGGCTGGAGCTTGTCAGCCAGCGCAGGGGCAATGAGGCTGGGCAACTTCCCCGCCGGAAGCTGGAGCATGTTGTCAAGCACGGAGAGGGCCACGGCGCTGCCGTCGCTGTCATCAGCCTGCAGCCGCTCCATGACGTACGGCAGCAGGACAAGGGTTTTCCATACCTGTGTGAGACACGCCACCTCATTTTTGTAAAGCGGCAAGTGACCGCAGGGCTGAAAACCCTCCCCGTGAGCACTGGCCTCCCCGCTGGCTTCTCAGCAGGCAGCATGGGTTAGGAGGGCAAGCGCCTGGCAGACAGGGCTCCCTGGCACGGCCATGGGAAGAGCAGGGTGTGCAGGGGGAGGACAGACAGCTCTGGCTCCTTGCCAGACCCTCGGCTGCCCCCTTTTGCAGCAGACCCCCTGAGCAGCCTGGTGGGTGACCAGCGCTGCTTGGAAAGCTGCGCGAGCCGCCAGCAGGCCCTGCGTTTCATCCCGGGGCTCATCACCCCACGGCCACGCTCTGCAGACCCCACACTCGGGCTGGTGGCTCTGCTGCCATCATCCCTGCTGGGACGTGCTGTTCCCCTCGGCACTGCTGCCTCTCCCCTTGCCATGGGGCAGTGGGCCAGGGACGCGGGAGAGCTGGCTGCAGCTGGCTCAGCTCCCCATGCCCAGAAAAGCCCAAGCCGCCACGTTACCTACCACCCACAGCTCTGCCATGGGCTGTTGTCCTGGCTGCCCCAGCTGCCCCCTACTCACTGTGTCAGGCCTCTCGGTGAGCCTGAGGATGGCCCTGAGCACCAGGGTGGGCATCCCCAGGCACTGGCTCTGCAGATACGTGGGGAAGATTGCCAGGGCACAGTCCAGCTCTTCACTGAGGCCAATGCAGCCCACCATCTGAAACACACGCAACGGGAGCTGGAGAGGTGCAGTGCTGGCCGCAGCCGTCAGCTCAGGCAGGGCAAGGCCAAGCCTGAATGGAGGCAGCAGGGACTGCGGAGAGCCCCCGTGCCCCACACCACACTGGTTGCTCGCCTTGCTCCTCCGTGGTACCAGCCAGAGCCCACCTGCTGCCCCAGCTCCCGCTGCAGCAGCGGGCATGGGAGAACTGAGCATCGGAGGGAGCTTGGAGCAGTGCCATCAGGCTCACCTCAACAAAGAAGGCCATGGCGACCATCTCCCAGGAGGGGTTCTCCACATAGAGGAGCTCTGCCAGATGGCAGAAGATGGTGGAGCGCAGGGATCTTGGGGTCTTCATCATCTCCCTGGAAGGGGGAAGGAAGCACTGTCAGGCCTGAGCCAGGCGGGCACATCTCTGGGGTTCGCACCAGTGTGGTCATCACTGGACTGCAGTACTTTCTGCAAGCAGTGGGGACCCCCTGCCATCAGCCCCAAGGGAGGGGGTGGGGTGGGGTGCACAGTCCCCCAGGAGTGTGGAGAAGGGGCTCTCACCTGGCCACGATGCGCACTCCCATGAGGTGGGTCTGGGCACTGAGCAGCATGTCCCAGCCACCCTGCGCCTCGATGGCCAGCATGTGGCTCTCAAGGCCCATCCTGCAGAGCAGCACCGTCATGGCCCGCACCACAGACCTGCACGAGGAGAAATGCTCAGCTCCCACCGGGACCCCTGGCTTGGCTCCAGGTGGCTGGCAGGGACGAGCGGACAGGGATGGCGCACCTGATAGGAGCAATCAGACCCTGTTGGTGGCCCTTCCAGAAGATTTGCACCTCCTTTGGCGCCAGCTCTGTGGTGAATGACACTTGGAAAAGCAGTGCCAGGAAAAGCCGGGGGAAAATGGCTTCCACGTCCCATGGGCAGCTGGACTGCAGGAGGATCTTGCTTATGGTCCTGGCTGCCTGCAGAAGACACCAGACACGGACATCTCCCTGACCCCTGGGGAGGCCAAGGCTTGGGGCGGGCATGGAAGGGAAGGGGTGGCCCCAGAGAGCTGAGAGCAGCCCCGGAGGTCAGTGAGGCCTCATCCAGCAACTCACAGCCAGGGAGAGGATGCGCGGGTTGTCCTTGGTAGAGGCGGAGGTCTTGTGCAGCGACTGGTTCATCATCACGTTGATGAGCTCCTGCAGCACCTTCTTCGCAGCCTGGGGCTCAAAGAGCATCACCGTCCACATGGTCATGGCGACACTGTGGAGAACCAGGGCTCTGTCAGTGGGGACACCCAGGAGTAAGGCCGGCCTGAAGTCCCTTGGGAGGGTATTGGGGCCCCTCTGCCAGTGTGAGAGCAGCCCTAAAGTCTGGTGAGCCCCGTACTAGGTGCATGTTGGGGAGCACTGCAGCAGGCCGGCCACCACCTCGCTGGGGTGTTTGTCTGCCAGCACGCGCAGGGCCCTGTCCAGGCTGTTGATGGCTACCAGCATCCTGATGGAGGGCAGGTTTGTGTAGATGGCGCGCACGATCTTCAAGACCTGGAGAGGAGACACAGGAGGGAGTGGGGATGTCAGTCGGGTGAGCGCGGCTGTTTCCCCAGCTCCCACTGGGAGCTGCTTCTGTTCCCGTTGTGGTATGCCAGCTGGAGATGGTGTCAGCGCTGGCCAGGTGCAGAGCCGGGGGAGGAACGGTGCCCCGGGGGGCTGGAGCATCAGCTGTGCCACCCCTGGGCGACTCACCTGCCCCGGCTGGAAGGCAGGACCCAGCACAAGGACATCCACCATGTGGGCAGCCATGCGGATGCTGTAGGTGCTTGGGTCTCTCATGTTCTTGATGGCTAGGAGGATGATGTCTGCCCGGTCAGAGGGACGGAGGTATTTCGTGAACTTCTGCGGCATGAAGGAGAGGAAGGGAGATTTGTCACCTAGAGCATCCCCCAGAGCATCTTGGCTGTGCAGGGAGTGGGACGCAGAGCCAGGCTGCACTGGGCAGATGGACGGTGGGGGTCAGGGTGCCATGGGGAACCAGAGCTCACTGGAGGCCTTTGCCTCGCCCCTGCTCAGGATCGGCGCAAGCCCCCGCTATCGCCATGCATCGGGTGTCCCTTCGCTCATGCTGATCCCGCCAGCCAGGAGCTGAAGGCCCTTCTTACCAAGAAGATTTCTCTGGCACTGCTGGTTTGCAAAAGCTGCTGGGGCTGCCTCGCTTGCCAGACCTCCTGGTGCTCCAGCTGCCCTCTGTCATGCGGCCAGCGCTGCCTGCCTGGGGAGGAGAAAACCCGGGGTGCTGAGAGAGAGGGTGCAGAGCTGGAGGTGCAGTCTGAGTGCTGGGCAGAAAAGGCACTGGCAAAGGACTGGGACGCCCTGACAGGTCTGTGGAGCAGATACGCAGGGAGGGTCCAGGGCTATTGTGAGCAGGGCTGAGAGGAAATGGCTCTTCAGACTGCAGGCAGGCAGGCAGGTTGTATGCGGCTTTCTCTGGCCAAGGAGGGTGGCCACTGGCTGCCCATGCTGGGGGGGACCAAGCCCGACACGGCCTCTCTTACTTCTCTGCTGCAGGATGAAGGTGTGCAGGTGATGGAGAGCGACTGCAGCCTCGTGGCGGGTCCTCTCATGCTTGCAGGTGCAGCAGAGAATGAGGTGCCCCACCAGCAGCCCCAGTATGGCAAACTGATGACTCTTGGAGCACTGGTGTCTGAGGACTATAGTTTGTGCAAAGCAGGAGCAGACCTGGGGGAAGAGAGGCAGTGCAGGCACAAGGTGAGGCCGGTCACAAGGTGAGCCCCAGCTGCTCCCAGAGCAGCCGGGCACCAGGCCGGAGCAGGGAAGCCAAGTTCCTGCCTGTGCCTGCGGCAGCCCTGCCCTGCCCTGCCCGGCCCTGCCCTGGGAGAGCGCGTGGACAGGGCAGGGACAGGGCAAAGACTCCTGCTCCCAGCCTCCTGCTGACTGGGTGCCCAACTTCCCCAGGAGGTGCCAGGGCTCCGGGCTGCAGGGACAGGGCAGTGGGACTGCCCAGACCAGGAGCTCGGTACCTGTGGCATGGAGCAGGTGGTGGTGAAGTGGATCAGCGTGGCAATCCGCGCCATGGCCCTCTCCTGCACTGCTTCCCTCTGGGACTTGGTGAAGGGCAGCAGGACCTGGGAGGAGAAAAGCTGCTGGTGTGCCAGGGAGGTGGCATGGCGCAGCACGGCAGAGGCAGGCTTGCTCCGGGGCAATGCCTGGGATGGGGCATGTGTCCTTCTTGCCTCTCGCAGCAACCTGCTGCGGCCAGGCAGGTCGCCGCATCCCGCTCCTGCTGCTGCCTCTGCTGCCTTCCACTCCTTCCCCCTCAAACAACGTCCCTCCACCCCCCACCCAGGGACCCCAAGGCTTTGTGGTGACCAGCTCCCTGGGGAAGGGTGGTGGGGGCTCTGGGATATGTGCCGTGGTAAAGCTGGAGGGGGAAAGCCCCAGGGCTGGGCTCCCCTTGCCAAGCCAGACAGGCAGGTCTGTCTGGGCGGGAGTGTTGGGCAGGATGGGCAGCAAGCACGGCTGCAGAGGTGGGGTGAGCTGTGGCAGGAGAAGGGGCTCTGGCAGCAGCCAGGAGGCAAGGGGCTAGTGGGAGGGGCATGGCGGGGAAGGAGGGACATTGCCTGCCCCATTCCTTGCACCAGGCGCTGGGTGGGTCACCGCTGGAGCCGGGGGTCACTGCCCATAGGGACCCTGTGCCAAGGCCAGACCTGCAAGATGTTCTGCAGCTCCAGGATGCCAAGCGTGCCAGCACTGCATACCAGCACCTGCAGCATGCTGTCCATCACGGCCATGGTCTGCGAGGGAGACAGAGTCTTGGGGGCAGCCCTGGAAGCCAGGGAGGGACGGCCATGGCCCTGCGGTGCCCAGGAAGGGACCCTGGGGCAGGGGATCTCCCCGTGGTTCACCCTGTGGCATACCATGGAGTAGAGGGAAGCCTCGGGGTCCTGGGTGTCCTCCTGTGGGTGCTGGTAGAAGATGCTGCAGAAGCAGGCTTGGAGGAGGCTGCTTGTCTTCTCCTCCAGAAGCAGTCCCACTCTGCTGCAGGGACAAAGGGGTGCTCTTGGGGCCCAGCCAGGGAGAGGCAGACTCTGGGGCTGGAGACCTGGCTCGGCTCCCACGCCGCAGGGGTCATGTCAAGCCCCACGCTACTGACACTCAAGTTGAGGGGGAAAACCCTGTACCGCCCCCTGCCCCTCCCTCTCAGACCCAGCACTGGGGATGCCCCCCATATGGGACGAGTGCTGTCGGGGCCACCTGGCACCGAGGAGGCCAAGCTGGGGGCCGGGGCAGGTACCTCATGGAGGTGATGGCCAACATGGCTTGCTGCCGCACCGTGGTGCCCAGGTCGTCAGTGGGCTCCTGTTGCAGCAGCACCTGGGGAGCACAGCAGGGTGAGTCACGTCAGGATGGGGCAGTCTCCTTCACCCAGCAAGAGCCTGCGGGGCTGGCAGAGCCCCGGCTGCCCCCATCCTGGCACCCCCTCCCAACCCAGCACTCAGTGGTCCCAGGCCCCGTGGTGGCAAGTTCTGTGCCCATCACGGAGCCACAGGCTGGCCAAGGGACCTGCAAACATCATTGGGTCCAACCCCCAGCTCCAGTCGGGCCACGCCAGTGGCTTTAGAACATCTCCAAGGAGAGAAACCTGGAGCAGCGCTCCTTCGCACCCCCCTACCCGGCCAAGCCCTCTCCTGCCCCCAGGGCTGTGCCACTGCCCACTGCCCCTGGGCCTGCCTCTTGAGGCCTGACTGCTTGTCCCCTCACCTGGATGGTGTCCACCACCTCGCACTGAAAGTCGCTAAGCTCGTCCCACACGCTGGAGTCCATGCTGGCGGTGCCGCAGACGGTGCAGATGGAGGCCAGAAACTTCAGCTTCTGGTCTGCTTGCTGCCAGCCGAGGAGGGGACAGAGGGACAGACAGCGCTGATGTCTAGCTATGCATTCGATCCCCGTTATCACATTGTAGTCAACATGAAGTGATTCACTTCTGCTTGTGAAGTTAGGGTCGCCATACGCCTGTAACTTTGTCCTAATGACAAGTGCCCTTGAAGGAGAACTCCAAGCCTGACAAGGGGAACACCTCACCCCAGGAGGTGCCAACAGCCCGTTACTTGCAACAAAGGCAAGAAGCCAGCGGAACGAGACTGTAACTAGGGGCAAGGTAAAGGCAGCGGGGCGAGGATCGCAACCACCCACTCCGTTCAGGACTAAAGGACTCACCCTCACCCCTCCCTCAGACATGCAGTAAATGAAAAACACACTGTAACTTGAAATCAAAGCGAGAGATATATAGACCAACGGAAAGCTACCGCGCGTACTAATTACCAATAGCATCTTTTAGGTAGAGTTTGGAAAATACGTATGTATAACTAGACTGCATAAATGTTAATCTTGTTCTTCTGAGCTTTGGGCTTGCTTCGTAGAGCATCATCACCTAAGCCCCAGCTTTGCGCGAATCTGTAATAAAGAAATGCCTGGACTCTGTGCGTCGGCTGGCTCTTGCCCAACGGGCGAAGGCGCACACTTTTTGGATAACAGTGTCAGTGGGGAGAGATAGCTGGGAGGGGGCAAAGTCCCCGGCACCTTGTGAGCAGGGCATGTGGGCAGAAAGACTGGCCGGGAGGTAGGGGCACAGCCTCGTAGAAGTGGCCACGCATACCTTTGGTCTGATCCTGAGGAAGCCTCGGATGATGTCCAGGGTATTCTCTTCCTCCATGGGCGCAGCCAAGTCAGAGTGGCAGGAATCTGGCAGGCACAGAGCAGGCAGGGCTGGGGTCAGGCCGTGGGGAAAGCGTGAGCCCTCCGCCCAGCTCCTGGGGATGTCCCCAGCCCCAGCTCAAGGCTGGGACACTGGTGTCCCCTGCGCGTCCCAGGGGTGAGGGTGCGATGCTGGAGGGCAGCACCAGGAGGGGGGCCCGGTGTGCCTGGGTGAAGGATGCACTGGTACCAGGGGCAGGGAGGGTCCCTGCCCCAGGGATGCTGTGGCAGGGCCGGGTCTTTGGCTGCTGCCCCATGGGAGCCTGGCTGCCAGCCTGGCCGGGGGCTGCGAGTCTGGGGCAGGGCAGGGCAGGGTGAGCAGCGTGGGCAGCCCCCTGCCCACGATGCCCTCACACTCATGCGCATGCAGCAGCGGGAACTTACAATTGTTGGGCTTCAGCCGCGAGCTGGGAGCTGGGGCAGCTCTGTCCTTCTCCTGTGGGGGCAGCACTGGGTGACACGGCACGTCACAAAGTGCCCCACTGTGACCCTTCCTGATGCCCCAGGGCCCCACTGACCGCTCCTTGCCCCAGGGGGTTGGGACTGACTCCCTCTTCCTCCTTCTCCCTCTATGGGGCTGGGGTTCATCTAGACTGGGGGCATGCCACTTGTCGTAGGGACCCCTCTGTCACCTCGCTCCTGGGGCCGCACCCGCTTGTGGCCAGGCTGAGCTGGGGCTCAGCCCCCACACCGTCAGGCACGCCGAGGCTCTTCTCTCTTCCACCTGGGGCTCGGGACAAGGCCTACGCGGCTCCCCTTGCTCCAAGGCTGGTGGGCACACAGGGACGACAGACGCCCTCCCGTGCGCTCAGCCGCAGCCGCACAGACTGGCACTGGTGGGGTCACTCGGGTTACCCTGGTCACTGTTGCCATGGTGCAGGGCACTGTTCCATCATCCCTTGGCTGGAAGCCGGGCGGGGGCGGGGGGAGTCCCCCTGCTCCTCACCCCAGCCCCACTGGGCCCAGCCCAGGCCTGCTGGGCCAACCTGGCGAGGCGAGCTTTAAAGCGAAGGATGCAGGGGGAGGGCTGCAGTGCGGCAATGCTCGTGCCATCACCTGCGCCTGGGGCCTAGGCCAGGCCAAGCAGAGCAGCGATGTGTTCCTTAGCTGCCTCCCGAGATGAGTCCCAGAAGGCCAACCGCCTCCAGGCTGTGCATGGCGGCGGTGGATCCTCTTGCACCCCTCCCGGGAAACCTGTGTGCTCGATCGCCTCTCTGCAGTGCCCATACACCCACACACGCGGCACAGGGAATCACCAGGAAGAATGAAAGATCTGTGTGCGGTCGCAGGGCCATGATCTCATTGCGGTTACGGAGACATGGCGGGATAGCCTCCACGGCTGGGATGCTGTCGTGGGTGGCTGTGTACTTTTTAGAAAAGAGGCCAGCAGGGAGAGGTGGTGGAGTTGCTCTTTGTGTGAGGGAGCAACGGGAAGGTCTCGAGCTCTCCCTTGGGGTGGGTGCAGGACGAGTCAAGAGGTTACGGGTAAAGATGAAGGGGCCCGCCAACACGCGGGATGCCGTTGTAGGTGTTTGCTACGGGCCACCTGATGAGGGAGGGGAAGCCAGTGAGGCCTTCTACAGACAATGGCAGGCAGCCTCACGATGCCAGGCCCTGGTTCTCACGGGGGACTTCAGCCTCCCTGATACCTGCTGGAAAGACAACCCAGCTAGGCTCACACAGTCCAGGAGGTTCCTGCAGAGCACCGACGGTAACTTTTTGACGCAGGTGGTGGAGGAGCCAACGAGGCAAGGTGTGCTCTTAGAGCCTGTCTTCGCAAGCAGAGGGCTGGTTGGGGATGTGAAAGTTGAAGGCAGCCTTGGCCGCAATGACCATGAGATGGCGGAGTTCAGGGTCCTGTGCTGAGGAAGCGAGCCGACAAGTAGGATTGCCGCCCTGGCCTTCAGGAGAGCTAACGCTGGCTTCTTCAAGGACCTCCTTGGAGGAATGCCATGGGTGAGGGCTCCAGAAGGTACTCCCCAGTTCAAGAGAGACAAGGAAGTACTGGAGAGGGGCCAGCAGAGGGCTACAAAGATGGTGAGGGGACTGGAGCATCTCCCTTAGGAGGACAGGCTGAGGGGGCTGGGCCTGTTCAGCCTGCAGGAGGGAAGACTCAGGGGGGATCTGTCACATCCCAGCTATGAGGAGGGAGAGAGCGACTCAGACTCGCAAATGCCCTTGGTGTGGGTTGCGCTGAGGTAACACCCAAGGTCCGTACCTAAACATCAACTTTAATGGAACAAACACCCAGTAAACATTGACCCTTTCACAATTATATCCAACCAAGCTATGTGGCTTTAGGAGAAGCTGGGGTAGGCCTTGTATTACTTTAGGAGAAAAAGCTGAGGCGGCAGGGGCGCGCCATCGGGCAAGACAGCTAGAGAGAGAGGGAGATCACCACTCCTGGATCCAGCGCCGGAGCTGCCAGCAGGGCTGTTGGACAAAGAGTCCCAGAGGCTTCTACGTGTGCCTAGTTGGGAGCCCCAGTCCCTGGGCTCCTGGAGCCTTCTCTCGCCCCAGCTGCAGGAGTGGCTGAGGCCAGGCGGCCAGGGGAAGGGCCACCAGCCCCCGTGCCTGTCACTGCCTCCGGCACCTTCCCTCAGGGCGCTGCCTGGGCTCTGGGCACCGCACCTGGGCCTCGGCCCGACGGGATCTTATCAACGGGACAAGGGGCAACGGGCACAAACGGCCACACAGGGAGCTCCTTCCCTTCCGAGCAGGAGGAGATGGGCTTTGCTGTGGGGGTGTCACGGCCTGGGGTGGGCTGCCCCGGGGCTGGGCAGTCTCTGGAGGCTCTCAAACCCCGCCTGGCCGTGACCCTGAGCGGCCGGCTCCTGGGCGAGCTGCTTTCGCAGGGCCTTGGGCTGGATGGCCTCCAGAGGTCCCTGCCAGCCCGGACCAGTCTGATTCTGCCGCTCTGTGCGGAGGCGCGGGGCCGGCCCGCGGTGCTGAGGGGCGGTGGGGGCCGCAGGGGCAGCGGGGTCGGGAAGGCGGTGGCGTGGGCTCTGAGGGGCCGGTGTGCGGGACAGCCGGGAGCGGGCAGCCCGGCGGGCAGCGGGAGCGCCCTTCGGCCGGCCTCTGTGCCGCCACAGGCTCACCGCCCCGGCCATAGGTGGCCAAAGACTGTTGCCGTGCATGCCCGGGGCATCGTGGAGGGGCTGCTGGCTGCCCACAGGTGGTCTCCCCTTTGGAGACTGGTCAAAGGCTTGGGCTTTGTTTGTTGGGCTTTGTTGATGGCTCAACAGAGGGCTTGGTTTTGCAGTGTGCCCTCTTACTGCTGCTCTCGTGACGTGCTGGGCAGCAGTGGCTGCAGGGCAGGTGGGGACAAGCGGCACGGGCAGGAGGCAGAGCTGCCCATCCTGCTGGGGACATGGAGGGGCCTGTGCTGCTGGAGCCAGAGCATCGGCGGCTTGGTAGCCCCTGGGCTCGGCCACGTCAGCCCCAGGCAGTGCAGGTGAGGGTACAGTCCTGTGTCCTTCCTCAGGGGCAGAAGAAGTTATTTAGTTTTCCTGAGGCAGGTACTCCCCCAGAGGGATGGCAGCCCACAGGGGAGCCTGCACTGGGGTGGGCAAGATGAGTAAGTAGTTAGGAGTGGCAGGAGGAGGCCAGAGGCTCTCACCGTGCGTGCCACATCACCAAAGGGATGGAGAGGGACTGAATGAAGGTGGTGAGAACAGGGGGAGTGGAGACCACAAGGAGGAAGAGGAAGTGGTGTTTAGCCTCGGGAAGGGAATGTGCTTCCCTGAAGACTCCCTTTTCTTTACATCTTTGCTTGTCCATGCCTTGATTCATAGGGAAAAGGTCCCTTCTATGGACCCACCGCCCACTCCAGAGTTCGCCTCTTCTGTAGTCAGTGGCTCAGTGTCCACGTGGAAAACAGTGATTTTTGGGGTCCCTCAGGGGTCCATACAGAGACTAGTACTATTTAACATCCTGACAGGCTGGAGGAGCTGGGATTGTTCAGCCTGGAGAAGGCTCCAGGGAGACCTTATTCCAGCCTTTCTATGTCTAACGGGGGCTTATAAGAAAGATGGAGACTTTCACCAGGGTCTGCAGTGACAGGTCAAGGGGCAGTGATTTTAAACTGAAAGCAGGCAGATTTAGGTCAGACATAAAGAACAAAGGCCTTGTGATGAGGGTGGTGAGACACCGGCACAGGTTGCCCAGAGTATGTGTGGATGCCCCATTCCTGGCAGTGTCCAGGCTGGATGGGGCCTGGAGCAACCTGGACGAGTGGAAGGTGTCCCTGCCCGTGGCAGGGGGTCGGGCTGTATGATCTTTGATGGCCCGTTCCAGCCCGACGCCCCTGTGACCGCAGGACGCCGGGGAGACGGGGAGGGAGGGAAGGAGGCAGACCCCCGCCCACCGGCCCGCCCCCGGCCCCCCCCCCGGCCCCGGCCCGGCCCGCACTACAGCTCCCGGCGTGCCGCTGGATGGCGGCCGCCGCCGCGCCTGCGCGCCGCTTGGAAACTTCCAGGCGGCGGCCGCTGTGCCTTCTGGGTAGAAGACGGGCAGTCACCTCGGCGCCATTTTGTGGCGAGGGAGTGAGGGGTTGCGCGGGTGTGTTCGTCGCCCCGTGGTGGCGGTTAGCGCTTCGCTGCGTGCTTTTGGATCGTAGACGGCGTCATGGGCTCGGACAAGCGGTGAGCTTGGGTGGGAGGGCGAAGACAGAGGGGAGGAAGGGATGGATGGGGGGGCGGGCGGCCCCGTGGGGTGGGCGATGGTGGGAGTTCGTTGCAGGTTCTTCTCGTTCTGAGTTCGGCCCGGTGTGCCCCGCAGCGTGAGCAGGACAGAGCGGAGCGGCCGTTACGGTTCCATCGTGGAGAGGGAGGACCGTGATGAGCGGGAATCCCGGAGCCGGCGTAGGGACTCTGATTATAAGAGGTCCAGTGAGGAGCGCCGCGGTGACCGGTACGATGACTACCGCGACTACGATAGCCGGGACTACGACAGCCGAGACTATGACAGCCGCGATAGCCGAGACTGCCGGGACTACGACAGCCGAGACTACGACAGTCGCGACAGCCGGGTCTGCCGAGACTACGACAGTCGCGACAGCCGTGATTGTCGAGACTACGACAGCCGTGATTGCCGTGACTACGATAGCCGTGACAGCCGAGACTACGATTGCCGGGACTACGATAGCCGGGATTGCCGAGACTACGACAGTCGCGACAGCCGAGACTATGATAGAGACTACGACAGCCGCGATTACGATAGCCCTGAGGTGAGTGGGGCGGGCAAGCCGGGCCCGGAGCATTGCGCACTGCAGCATGGAGCAGCTCCGGCCGCCGTGGGGGGAGGGAAGGGGCCGGGGCAGGCGGTGGTGTGCTCGCCCCAGGTCCCGGTACGAGCCCTCCTGGGGCCCGGCAGCCTGGTCCCCAGTGCCAGCGTTGGCATCCCCGGGGTTTGCTAAGGGCGAAGTTGGGGGGGGGTGACGGGTGACCTTGGTGTTCTGCCTGAGGCCATCAGGACCAAACCTGAGAAAGGTGGTCGTATGTGGTCTTGTCGTGCTTTGTTTTTACGGCGTTGCGGGGGCACGCTGCTAGAAATTGCGCTGGTTAATTCTGGGCACTGGCTTCTCAGAGGGAGCGGGAGCGTAGGAACAGTGACAAATCTGAAGATGGATACCATTCCGATGGCGACTATGGAGAGCACGACTACAGGAATGACATTAACGATGAGAAAGAAAGCAAAACCATCATGTTACGTGGCCTTCCTATCACGGTTACAGAGAACGATGTAAGTAGCCAGAAAGGGGTTTTGCTTTTCTTGCACCTTGGGAAGTCTGCAGCTTTGTGTCAGCAGGTCTGTGTTAGTCGCTGCTGCCATTTTGTTGAAAGCTGCATCATGGTGGCTCGCTTTCCAACGTGTTGGTTGCACTGCCATTTTGAATCCTAAAAGGTTTTAAACTGTCGCTGTTGAGTAACAGAGGTCAGTTGAATGTTAACCAGTTTCTTTCAAACAGAATAATTTGCAAATAGTCTTCTTTTTTTGTGCATGTTTGGATTTTTAAACTACCAGTGCTTTAAACAGGATTTTAAACTACCTGTGCTTTTCTGCCTTTTGGTATAGGAGGAAAGACGCATGTTTTGTTGTTTGGTTGGTTTTGTTTTTTTCCTTCTCCTCCCTGCCCCAGGAGAGAGACACAGAGGAGGTACTTACTTGAATTTTTCTGGGTCTTTATTGAGGCCAGAAGTTCTTACTGGTGGGGTTACACACAGCCACCAAGCTCCTCAGCTGAGTATGGCCCGGCACAAAGCTGCTTTGTGTGGGTACAGCTGTGGAAGTCGTAAAATGGCTGCTGTGGAGCTGAGGGAGCAAGTACAGATGAGCTTGATATGTGGTTATCTAACATTTTTTAATGGAAAGATACTAAATGTAATTGGCTTAGAGCTTTCTTTTTTAATTATTTTTTTTTTCTTCCTTGCTGGATTATTTTGATGACCAAGATACAGGCCCACAGCTGTTACTTGAGGGGTGAGTGGGAACCCTGTAAAAGCAGAACTATTCCAGTTTGTTTTCAGGCAGACTCCACCTTTGCCTCAAAGATCTTAGTGCATTTTTTTGCTAACATGAAGGATCCCTGTGCACCATTTCTGTAACAGAATTACATTTTTTTGTCTTTTCCTGATTATTTACTACCCTCCTAATACTGAGTGGGTTTTTTTTAGTCATCATGTGCTGGTCTGCTATTTTTGTAAGTGGTCACTAGTGTAAGCTCATGCATCCAAATGAGGCAACTCAGTCAGACATTACACAGAACATTTCAGAACAGTTTGTCTCTGAGGTATTAAGTGTTGTAGCTCTATAGTTTTGCAAAGAACTGTAGCATAATTTATGGGGAAGTTTATAATTCTGAACTCAACTTTAGACTGTAGATGATGCATCTTGGAACTACTAGTTGTTTTTTTAACATTACCTTAAGACTTCTGATTATGTACATATTTTTCAGCTTTTTCCACTTTTTCATGATGAAAAAGCTACTTGCACTGAAGATGTCAGTTCCAGTCAGCATGTAAATGGGCAGCTTTACATCAGATCCCCTGTAGAAGTGGAACTGTTAGAGGATGAGAACTGTAGTGTGAGCCTTAATGTATGTATCATGGAGCCTTGGAATACAGTGCTGGGAGCCAGGGGCCTTTAGGTAGCAGGGAGAGGGATGCTGACAGTGTCCTGTATAAAAACTATGGAGCAAGCACAGGGGTTTTTTTTGTCTTGTTGTGCCATAGGGATTCAGATTCTGGATGATGCTGTGGCCAAGGGAAGGCTACAGTTGGTTTAGTGTAGCAAAGAACTGTGTGGATTCTCTGGTGCTCATCAGTCTCTTGTTAAGTTCTCCATAAAGGTTTTCTTTTTCTCTGAGATAGTTTGACAACGTTATGATTCTATGTGCCTCTTGCATGTACTGTAAGGTAGGTTGCTTCTGTGACTGTCCTAGCTGTCTGCCAGGATGTGAAAATTTAACTGTCTGATTAAAATCTCACACAGATTCGCGAGCTTATTGAGTCCTTTGAAGGTCCTCAGCCTGCAGACGTGAGGCTGATGAAAAGAAAGACAGGTGAGAGCTCTTAATCCAGTTTTTGACATCAACTTCCTCTTCCCTAGCCCAAAAGAGTATCCAGAATTGCCCCCAAACTGCAAGCACATGCAATAAAAAAAAATAAAAAATAAAAGGTTTGCCATGGCTAAGGAATGTGGCTTTTTGGAAGACTCTTAGATAGCTGGTCAACATGTAAAAAGAAGTCTGTCTGCAGGGGTTTTTGTTAACAGGTATTGGTAAGTAATGATAGTATAAACACATTTAATAGTATGTAGTCTGTTGCATGGTTACCTTTAAACATGGATTCAAATCGAGTGAAATGTAGCCAGTTAAGGGAGCTTGGTTCCTTGCCATGGCAAAATAACAAGCAGATCCCAGCAGTTGGCGTCGCATTTGTAAAGCTGCTTTGTCATGAAGTAATGAAGCAGTTGGAGAGAGATTCACCTGTTTTAAAGGAACTGACTAACACAAGTATCCCGTCTATATCTGAATGCTGTCTCTAGGTGTAAGCCGTGGTTTCGCCTTCGTGGAGTTTTATCACTTTCAAGATGCTACCAGCTGGATGGAAGCCAATCAGGTTGCTTCACTCACCAAGTCTAGATATTCCTGAAAATGGAACAAGTCTGTACAGTTAAAAAAAAAAAAAAAAAAAAAAGGAAAAAATAAAGGTGGAAGGAGTGGTTTGTTCCATAACAATGATTTAAAAGAATAAAGGCTTTGTATATATTAAAATTTGTAACAGCAGGACAAAATACTGGGTAAAATTAGGAGAGAAAATTGGTTGTTTTGAGCACTCCCTGGTAAAATGTGCTATGGTTTTAATGGCTTGGTTTCAATTTAATTGGCTCATGAAGGTTTAGCAAGTAGTCTTTAGAAAATCTGAACTTATTTCCACCTGATATTTCTTCTCTGTTGCCAGAGAAAGCACCAGGTCTGTGCATTACGTTGATATTAACCCTGAAAGAGAAGTGTCAGATCATGGCAATAGTGCATTCTTCCAGTTAAAGAGGAAGAACTGGCTCTTCTAGAGGAAAAGCATGTTTATTCCAACTATATTTTATAGACAGTGAATTGTCACATACGTTATGCTGTGTATTTTGGCTTTTTTGAAGTATGACTTAATGCAGGGCCAAAATGCAATGAGAGTCCTCTAGTTTCTGGGATTTCCCTGTTGCACTGCAGTTTGACTTGCTTTTGCTCCTTTTTGAATATTCATAGTCTGTTTCACAATAGAACTTAAAAATTCTCAAAGTGAGCAAAGTATATCAAATCTTTGTTTGTTTTTACAATTGAATATTTGATGTGAAGGTCCCTGGGCAGCATGAGGAATGGTATCTGCTCTGTTGGCGTTATGCATAAAGAAGTGGCGCTGTAATGGGATTCACAGGCAGTTAGTTCCAGCAGATGGAAGTTGTGTGCCTTACGCTGGAATAGGGTTTCATGTGTCCTGTACGGTGGGTGATTTCCCCAGCCAGAGAGCAGTATTCAAATACTGTTTTCCTGACATGCTGCTCAGTAGGGTTGGTGAATGCAGTGGAAAGATTTAGATCAAAAAATTAATGCTCAGCATGTTTTCAGAAACGAGATAATTTTAATATATACAAAGCTGTACTGATGCATAATTTATTGAAACATACTCAAATTCACTCCAGTAACCAGCCACCCTAGTAGTAGGGAAAACATAGACTGTCCCCAGCAGCCCAGTTGCTGACTGTTAGATGAAAGAATGATGTATTGCAACTATGCCAGCAGCTTTGTTTCTATGTGTGCATATCCAATGATTGCTGGGCCCTCCAACCCTCCCTCCTGCCGGTAGGAGAAATGGCTTTGCCCTATTTAGTTGTGCAGAATGTGAGAGCCTTATTCATGCTACGTGCTAGATCTATGTCAGACCCTGTTATCAAGAAAAGCCACCGGTCCTGACACTTCTGTGGTACCTCTGCAGTAAGCCAATCTGCTATAAAAATAGTTTGTTAAAATGTCTGGGGTTTGGCCTCTTAATACGCGCTTCCTCAGATGTACTTCCTCAGACAGACTTCACCTGTTTGACTAAACTATGTTGATGGCCATATTGTGAAAGGGCATTCTGCATAGCCACACCTGGCAAAGTGTGAGGCTGAGAATCAAGGCTTCTTAACTAGACGTAAATTCCTAACTCCTCTAAAGTCGGAGTGAGAGGACATGCTGAAAGCATTATGAACTTTTCCTACCCTTGGAGAAGCTTCACTTGCAGTCTAGTTACTCATTTTGGAGAGCTCCTGCCTGAATGAAGAACACAAACCTCTTGTGCAGGCTTCCCATTGAACTGATGCATTAGTCAAAGGAAACCACTCTGAGTTACATTTCAGTTGATGGCACTTGTAATCCGGTCTCCAAGAAGTCTTAAGCAGGGTCCCTTTGGGAGGAATTACTGTATTTTCAAAGGGACACTTGTGAAGAAAGTGCTTGGAAAAGTAATCCAAATGTGGTTTTTAAAAGGTCTGGGGTATTTGGAGTAGGGGAAGAAGTGAAGCCGTTACCTAAGGATGTTTAAAATGTTGCTCAGTACTATACCAGAAGTGAATAGAAATGTGGGGGCAAAGAGACTCCTAAAAACGTGTTAATCCTGAATGCAGCAGGTTAGGACTTTGTCTCCTTCGAGACACTTTCTGGTTCCATGTCAGCGTTTAGTGTTTGGCAGCTTTTTCAACACTCCCTGATTCCGTTTATCTTTGCTCCACATCCCATTCTCTTGCTGCCCTCGTCCTCCTCTCTGCAGGATTGGATGGGCAGGGTGTAGGTGGCGGTGGTTGTCCTCCACATCCTCCCCATATGTTGTCCATTTAATTCGGGAGCACTGATTCCTCCGAAGGGTGCTCTGCCATGGGAAAATGAACATGTGTGCCTCGATACAGGAATAATTGAAACCACTTTTTTTGCAGAAAAAGCTGGTGATCCAAGGGAAGCAGATCGCGATGCACTACAGCAACCCCAGGCCTAAATTTGAGGACTGGCTTTGCAACAAGGTATCACATGTGGTTCTATGGGCAGGAGTCCTCTGTGCTTTTCAGTGGCTCTGGCTTGAACAAAGTGATACGTGATCCAAACCTGCTTGTGCTCCTGGTCTGTGTGATAAGCATAGGAACAGTAAAATGCAGGAATGAAAACGTTTCCTAGCTCGGGTGGCAAAATAGATGGAGTCACTGAGGTGTTGCTGCAGAACACAGATTGGGTGGTGAGGTGTGCTAGAGTAAGAAGTTGCGAGGTGATGGCTAATTTACTGTTGAATTGCTGCTGGTCTGCTATAGGCTGCTGTGTGCTCCTTGTTTCACACAGCCAGTGGAGGTGATTTAGTAAGATGAGGACTAGGCTGTTTGTCGGGCTTTAGCTACATTTCTTGCCCGTAAGGGTAACTTGTTTTCCACCCTGTGTTTGATTTTAACATGCTTTTTAAGTAGTTCCTATGCCTGGGATTGTAAGTTGAAGACCTCGCAGTTAAAATAACTGAAGAGTTCAGGAGGACTAAGGGAGAGATAGTTGGGATATTCTGAAAAGGAGCTGTGATATGGGCAAGGGTGGCTTTTGCTGTTCTTGATTGTTCTGGTGGGTTTAGCTTTGTTATGTTACTTTGTGTGAAAGTCTAGTTTTTGTTGCTATACAGCAAATGCAACCATTTTAACAAATCACTTGAGTTCTTACTAGACTTCTCTTATTCCTCATAGTGCTGCCTTTACAACTTCAGAAGGAGGCTAAAATGCTTCCGCTGTGGAGCGGACAAATTTGGTATGTTACACTGATCTCTTGGCTGTGTTTGATTTTGTGGAAAACTTTCTCTCCTGTGTAGGAAACAAAGTTCACTGTAGGTCCTAGGCTGGCTTGTGAAATGCTCGGTTTGAGAGAATGAGCCGTATTGTGACTAAAACATTTTCTTCTTCTTACGAAGATTCAGAACAGGAGGTGCCACCTGGAGCATCAGAAGCCGTTCAGTCTGTGGATTATTACTGTGATAGTAAGTAATCTTTGATTTGTTTTATAATTTGATACGTGAACGCAGGGACTGAAATCCTTCCTGTACCTCAGACTACCTGCTGAAGGACCTGAACTACGCCAGAAAGCGGTTACATGCACAGCTAATATCATACTCTCTTTTCTCCTCAGCCATCATTCTCCGAAACATTGCTCCTCACACAGTAGTGGAATCCATCATGACTGCCTTGTCTCCATACGCATCTCTGGCAGTCAATAATATTCGTCTAATCAAAGACAAGCAGACGCAGCAAAATAGAGGCTTTGCGTTTGTGCAGCTGTCTTCTGCCATGGTGAGGGCCTTACTGATGTGTTGGGAGAGAAACAGCTTGTTAACGTGCTTCTGTAGCTGAAGCATTTAGAGCTTTTGAGCTGTCTGACTGACTGCTCTGGTTCACCAAAGGTTAATTGAAACTCGGTGTGTCAAAGCTTTTCATCTTTAGCTGCAGTTGGGAAAGAAGGTGGTGGGGATGTTGTGAGCACGTAGGAAAGCTGTTTCCGTAGCAGAGAGCTATTCTGGATTAAAGGCTGGTTTCATGCTTGGATCACAAAAATAGGTCTGGGATAGTATTTTGTTAACTGAAATTAAGGTCTGGAGCATATAATATGGGACAGAGTGTGCAGAATTGGCCTTCCACCTTGAGAAGGAAGGGGAGGAGGGGGGTATTGCTGCTCTCTGCAGCATCCAAAGGGAGGGTCTAGGGACAGCAGAGAGACATTTTTCTTGAGGGTATGCAGGGATAGGACACTAGGAAATAGCATTAAGTTGAAACATGGAAAATTGCAGTGAGGTACAAGGAAAACCTCTTTACTGTGAAGGAGGACAGATACTGGCATAGGGTCCCTGAAGGATGGTAAAGTCTTTGTCCTGGAGGTCCTTAAAAGATCTGTAGATACAGCACTTAGGGACATGGCTTAGTGGTGGACTTGGCAGTGCTAGCTTTACAGTTGGACTTGATCTTAAAGGTCTTTTCCAACCTAAATGATTCTACGTACCAAACTCAAGTCAGCAGCATGATCTGTTTGGGCCTGCTGTAGGTAGAGTGGAACAGTTGTTGCTGCCTGAAAACAGGTGCCTGATCTCGATACCTGCTTGGCCTCCCTTTTGGAGTAATTTGGGGCAAACATCTTCAGTGACCTGGGGAGGGAAGCATGCACTGTTGGCATGTGGGCTGTGATCGGTCCCATTGTGCTCTTCTACATGTGTATAGTATGAGAAGATGGAGGTGTTCTTACAGCACTACCTGCTTTCAGCGGCTGTATGTGAAAAGGTGAAGCTTTGGAAACTTGTGAATCTCCAGTAACCTGCCTATAATAATGAGTGTTTTTTCTTGTAGGATGCTTCTCAACTGCTGCAGATTTTACAAAGTCTTCAGCCACCATTAAAAATTGATGGCAAAACAATTGGTGTTGACTTTGCAAAGAGTGCCAGAAAGTGAGTTGCAGTAACAGTTTATTTTTTACACCCCCCCCTACCCCTGCCGTTTATATTGGAGATGTGTTGTCACCCAGGCTTTTTAAGATTACTGTCACTCCAAAGTTTTGCTTATGTGTCTTGTGTTGCATACATCCAGCTTTTTACTGTGTGTGGGGAGAGTGAAAGCAGTGTTTCCTACCACCCCTATTTCCAGTCCTCTGAAGATAACATCATAACTACTTGTGTACATAGCATGCTTGTTTCCTTGGAGACTTAGTGACTTGTTATTGACTGTACAACAATGAACCTCAAGTTCCTTTACTTGCCAAGCAGTGCTTTGGCTCATTCATTATAATCAGAATGTTTTGTAACTGCCAAGAAATCCACGTGTAAGGGCAGACTCTGCCCCCTTGCATAAGGAGACACTTCAGCAAAAAGCAGTATTTACTCAGATGCATGATTTTTGTGGTTACAGAGACTTGCTTCTCCCAGACGGTAACAGAGTCAGCGCCTTCTCTGTGGCAAGTACAGCCATTGCTGCAGCTCAGTGGTCATCCACTCAGGTATGATTTGGAGTTTGGTGCTCATAGTTGTGTTTTCCTGAAAAAGAAAATGTAGAGCATACAGTTTCACTGTTGGCCACTTGCTTGCTTGAACTGACCAAAGCTGCTTTGACGGATGTGAGCTGACAGTTGGGCTGGAGCCTAAACAGTGTCAGAATCCCTAAATACAGTAACCGTATCTGTTCTAACAAAAATTACCTGCTCGAATTTCAGCCACAGGCTGGAGAAGGCAGCACCCTTGACTACAGTTACCTCCAGTCAGGACAGGATGGCTACACACAGTATGCTCAGGTTAGTAGTGGTGGTTATGCTTTAACCAGTAGGTGGTTGTGATTTGGGTATCTGCTCATCTTGCATTGTTGTTCTTCTCCATTTGCAGTACTCCCAGGATTACCAGCAGTACTACCAAAATCAAGGAGGAGTATTGGACACAGATGCAGCTACCATATCAGGTAGTACTTCTGACATGTGGGGATGCTCTTGTCTGTAATCATAGTGTTGCAATAGCAGTATTTTACTGTAGCCTTTGTTACTTTGCTGTGTAAAGGGACACTTGGCTCTCCTTGCTTTCAGGATGTGTGAATGAGTATGTGTTGCTAGAGGACCGTAACAGATTGGTTCAAGTGGGTTCTCTAGTTGGTGAGGTGAGAGCGCAGCCTCCACTCCAGCCTATTGACAAAAGCCTTGAGCTCGTGAGAACTGTGTAAGCAGCTCTAGACAAATCTTGAGCACTAGCAGCTCTCAGATGCCACGAGTCACTGGCCTTGGGAGCAGAATATTTCCTCCTGAAAAGGAAACTGTTCCTTGTCTGGTTAGAAAATACCCACTGTGTATCTGTCTCCTTTTGAACGTTTACTGCCTTGTTTGGCTGCTGGAGTTGGAATTGGGAGCTGAAACTGTAAACAAAGTAATTTTAGCACTAGGATGAAATACTGTTCTACAGATCAGTTGGCTTATCCATTATCGCTCTCTGTTGGCAGGAGCTCCAGTCACTACCACCACAGCTGCAGTCGTGTCCCAGAGTCCTCAGTTATATAATCAACAGACAAACTCACCTGACTCTCCGGTAATTACAGCACTAATTGCTCCTTGCTTTCAACACAGGGTTATGTGGGATATCTGGTTTAGCTGTTGCCTTCTCTCTTTAAAGTGGGTGGTACAGCAAAGCTGCTGAGTGTCCGTGGGTTGCTCACAGTGCTTATGGTCATAAATCATCTGCCAATTCTTTTCTGTGAAAAGTTTCTTGTTTATAGTTTTTTTTTGTTGGTTAAAGGTGAGTGCTAAGTGTACTGGTGAAGAGGAACTAGCTGTTGTATGTGTGGTGTGGGCTGCTCATGCCTTAGCTCGCTGTCCTTGTTTTCTTGCACCTTGGTGACAGATTTTCTAATTGAGGTTCCTGATTTGGGTTTTTTTTTCAGACACAATCAGCACCACCTACCACTAGCACTCAGGCACAAACGGCTCCCCCGACTGGCGTAGTCCCTGGAACCAAGTACGGTAAGCAGTTGGGCGTTGCTGGTGGGGACAGGTATCTGTCACTGTATAGTAAGAGAGAGACTTGGCTTTGGCTGAGTGCTCTTATCGCCATATGTCAGTGGTGAAGCTGTCCCTGGAGTGTGTTCTGCATGGGTGATTAAGAGCCCTTTACAGACATGCCTGCCATTGTGGCTGGTAATAAACTCAGAATTTTAACTGAAATACAGAAAGATACCTGTCTGAATTCGACTGGAACGACCATATCCCACACTTTAATTTTTTTACAGCTGTCCCTGACACTTCCACCTACCAATATGATGAATCTTCAGGATATTATTATGATCCTGTAACAGGGCTCTACTATGATCCTAATTCCCAGGTAAACACAAGTTCTTCCCACCTGTCTTAACTGTTGAAGTCCATTAGTTCCCTGTCTCATCATACAAGTGAAATTAACTTTGAGGTGCACAAAATACTGAATGTAACAGATAACGTTCAGCAGTGTGTGTAGGACTGGGACTTCCCTCTGGTATAGCTCTTCCATTTTTCTCTCCTTCCCTTAATTTTCCTCACAGTTTGGCCCACATAGTGTTTGTGAAAAGAGCTAATCCTAACGGAGCTATTTTGCTGCTGGGTGCATGCAAAGTGCACCTAGCTCGGGGCTCTGGTGGGTCATCTGTTGAGAGAGGCAGAAGGCTTTCTGTAGTGCTGTTGGGCAGAAGGCCTGTGTCTGGGGGCAGCCGCTTCAGCCACGTCATGCCTTTTGACTCCTTTGTGGAGTCTGCAGAACTTGTTTGGACTCTACAGAACACCTTCCTATTTGATGCAGTAGTATGAATCAAACAGCCAGCTTTGGTTCTTCCTTGGATGTTTAGCTTGTATGAAGCATTTAACTGTCTTGACTCTTCCTTTGGCAGTATTACTACAATGCCTTAACCCAGCAGTACCTTTACTGGGATGGCGAAAAAGAGACCTACATGCCTGCTGCAGAAGGTGTCACGTACCAACAAACAGCTACCACAACTACCACCAAAGAAGTGAAGGAGAAGAAAGAGAAGCCTAAAAGTAAAACTGCTCAACAGGTAAAAGACAAAATGGGATTGTAACTGGGCTAAAGTCTTCTGTGAAATGGCATAATGGTTCTCCTTTTTCATGATAAAGGAAATCCTAGGTTATTCGGTGGGGTGTATGCCTGCAATCTGCAAGTATTGTAGAGGGCTGAGGAGAGGTGGAGTTGGCAAGGCTTCAGTGCAGAAATAAGCTCTGCATAGGAGGAATGCATATGGAATCATGCCAGGACCAGTGGGAGTATAACTAAGCCATCACTTCAAGGATTAGATCGATAAGAAGGGTTCATACAGTAAAAGAAGCAAGCTGCGGTATCTTTGAACACTGTATACAGGGAAACAGCTGCACTACATCCAGTGTCCTGTGATTTTAAAAAGAAAAGGTAGTGGGTTGACTTGTTCTGGAAACTGTACGCAAGATTGACAGCTGTGAGGGGAGCTGTCTGAGCAAACCACTCTGCATTTCAGATTGCTAAAGACATGGAGCGCTGGGCAAAGAGTTTGAACAAGCAGAAAGAGAACTTCAAGAATAGCTTCCAGCCACTGAGTACCAGGGAGGAGGAGCGGAAAGAGTCAGCGGCTGCAGATGCAGGCTTTGCCCTCTTTGAGAAGAAGGTGAAAGTGCTGGCAGTAGTATGGAGCGGGGTGTGGTATGGCAGAGAGCTTGGTGCTCATGGCATTGTTGTCTCATCCAGGGAGCTCTGTCTGAGAGACAGCAGATCTTGCCAGAGGTGTTGAAGAATGGGGATGATGAAAATCCACTGAAGGTGAGTGTGAGATACCTGGCAGAGGTATTCCCAAAGGTTACCGGTAAAGCATTTTAGAAGAGTTCTAGGAAATCCTTGCTTTCCACAGCATCATCTGTAAAAAGCTGTGGTGGTTACAGTGGTCTGACACAAGTGCAGTAAGATGAGGCTAGAAGAAATCACAGCTTTTCTCTGCTTAAGAGCTCGGTTGAGGTTTTGAGGTTTCCAAAAGCATGGTACTTAAATTACTGTTTGGTTAGTGGGAAGTAAGTCTGGCTGCCACTGTAGTATATTGTTCTTTTCAGTTGCGTTTCATCCTTAGTAATGAGAGGGTGATGCCCCTCCTGTGCAACACCAAACACATCTACAGTCTCCACGTTCCCTTTTTGGGCTCTCCAAACTGTGGTGATGCTGTCATGTTCCACCTAACACTGTCCTTCCTTTCTTAGCGTGGCCTTGTGGCTGCCTACAGTGGCGATAGTGATAACGATGAGGACTTACTGGAAAGAATGGAGAATGAGGAAGAGAAGCTGACTGACTGGAAGAAGATGGCTTGTCTGCTGTGTAGAAGGCAGTTCCCAAATAAAGATGCTCTGATTCGGCACCAGCAGCTGTCTGACTTGCACAAGGTAGTTGCGTTACGCTGTCAGGAGGGTACTTGGTTGCCATAATTCGGTGTATAAACCAAAGCTATAATACCTGTCACAGTTTGGAAAACTGTTCCTATTAAATCAAACATACTGCATTGGATTGTTGCTCTCCCAAAAGTCAGCTACTTACGTGAAAGGAGCTGTTGCATGTGTCATGCTGTTAACAGGAATCTCCTTGTTTCAGCAAAACATGGATATCTACAGGAGATCAAAGCTTTCAGAGCAGGAACTTGAAGCCTTGGAGCTGCGTGAGAGAGAGGTCAGTGCTGAGATGAGCAGATGAGTAGCTAATGGAAAACCTGCACAGGTGATATGTTGAGCTCTTTATCCTGACACATGTCACTTGAGATAATCCTTGTAAGCCAACCCCTTCTTGGGTCAAGGTTCAGAGTTGTCCTGTTGCATGGAGAGAAGTGTCCTATATCCCACGACTACTTCTTAGCAGGGAAGGGCCATTTCACCTCCAGCTCAGGGTTGCCAGAGTGAGACCAGAAACCTTTGAGTGGCCAATCGAGGGCTAATCCAGCAGGTGTTGGGGCCAGACTCTTCCTACCCTAGTGCAGGTTCCCATGTGCTCCAGGGACTTGCTTGAGGTTCTCTTCTGTGGTGTTAGTCAAGCTGTGTATTAGCAGGCTGCAGCGGACAGATACCTGTCATAGCAGGCATGTAGCTTACTCATAGCTCAAAGATGAGCAAAAGTGTTTTCAAAAATCAGTACTAAATCTGGTTCCCTCATGCAGATGAAATACAGAGACAGAGCAGCAGAGAGGCGGGAGAAGTACGGCATCCCGGAGCCTCCTGAGCCAAAGCGCAAGAAGGTGTACGATGCTGGCACAGTGTATGTATCTGAGAGCTCCTCAGCAATTGCTTCGATGCACGATGAGCAATGTGGTTAACTCCTCTCTTCTTCCTGCAGTAATTACGAGCAGCCCACCAAAGATGGCCTTGACAACAGTAACATCGGCAACAAGATGCTGCAGGCCATGGGCTGGAGGGAAGGCTCAGGCTTGGGAAGAAAATGTCAGGGCATCACAGCACCCATTGAGGTAAGTGGAGATGGATGCTGCTTTGATGAGGTTTGGTGCCTGTTTTTAATCCAGAAGCACTTGCTGCTCAAGGGACAAAATGGTTGTCCACAGCAAAGCTGCCTCTGTTGATATTCGCTCCTGCTCCTGTTTGTCCCATCAGATGCTAAAGCTGAGGCAGAGCTGGGACTCGGACAGGCAGGGCTCTGCTTCTGTCTCCCTTCAGAAATCTGCTCCTGAGGTGCTGTGGGGTGCTGTGGCAGTGGGCCTGCCCTTGAGCTGCGTACCTCGGGGTGGGCCGCCCTACCTCCCCCCAGCTGCTGGCTTTGGGTCTGGCTGCTCAGGGTTACTCTGTTAGGAACCACATTCTGTGCCGTTCCATTTCGGCTGGGGTTGGAGCAGTGTGGAGCCAGCAAGTGTGGGATGCTGTGTGCGGTCTCATCTCCTGGTGTCAGTATTTATAGCTGTGTGGGATCCCCAGGGGAGCTGGAGAAGTTGGCTGGATTGATGACTTTTCCTGTGGTGTTTTGCGTGGTGGTGTGGCCTCGCTGCAGAGCTGAAGCATGTGTATTTTCCCTTGCAGGCCCAAGTACGAATGAGAGGAGCTGGCTTGGGAGCCAAGGGCAGCTCCTACGGTGTCTCCACTGCAGATTCATACAAAGATGCAGTGCGGAAAGCCATGTTTGCTCGCTTCACGGAGATGGAGTAACGCGCTGTGGCCCGCAAAGCACACACTTGTTAGCCAGAACTGACTGTTAAACTCTGTAGCCTTGGTGGCCTGCCTGTATCCTGGTTATGGTTTAGAGTTGACCATTTCATTCCCTTGGACTTTTTTCCCCTCTCGGCATGTAACACTTCCATGAGCAGATTGTTTGAACTGCCCCAAACTTCATGCTGGAGAGCTCCTGGTTAGACCAAAGGGGATGCTGATCTTTATACGGTCCTGTACATAATGTAATGTATTTTGTGTTTGGAGCGTGTTGTCCAGATGCTGTCCCTGCCCTCTGGAGCAGGGGCAGGACCTGTTAGCTGTGGTTTCACACCATCTCTGCTCTCTTTGTTGTATTGTCTGTCTGGGTTTTGGGTTTTTGTTTTTGGTTTGGGTTTTTTTTTTTTTGGAGAATTTACCTGTACATTTTGTATGATACATCTTTGTATAGACTTTTTGAAGACTTTGATTCTAGTTGCCAGTTTGGCTCATTTCCAAAAGAAATACATCCAAAAATGATCCTATTTCTGTTTCTCAGTGGGTGAATGAAGAATAAGTTGCCAATGCTACTGGTCCTTTCTGTGGTTCTGCTTCTTCCTTCATGAGAGACTTCATCCTGGAGTCTCCCTCCTCCACGTAGCGTTCCACTCTCCTGCTTCCTTTCATCCCTGTGCTGTACCTTAAGTGTCTTTGTCACAGCTTCAGCGTGAATGCTGGCTGGTGGAGGACCAGCTCTTCTTGTATCCCATCCGGCCATAGCTATGGGAGCAGGACAGGACCAGCAGAAACGCCTCTGAAGCTTGCTGCCTGCCCTGGAGCCCCTGGGTATTGCGAGCAGTGCTCCGGTGGGTGGTGGGCTGAAGGGGACAGGTTGCCAACCCCTCAGCGGGGGTCTGAGCCTGGCATGGGGCCTGTGTGCTCCCCCGAGGCGTGTCTCCAGCCTCACTGGGCACAGTGCCACAGAGCTGTGGAGGCTGGGTGATGGTGAACCACCTCTTCCCGGAGGTTTCCTCCCTTCAGTTACTGTTTTCACGTTTTTCCCTCTGCCGGCGCTTGCGTCTGGGGTATCGTCACCCTTGCACCCTCTTCCCCTTCGGCTGTGGAGCTTGCCCAGCCTCCCCTGGGAAGCCAAGCCAGGAGAAGTCTTTCCCCGTGGAGTAACCAGGCCAGCACTGTCCAGGTGGGCATAGGAACAGTTCCGGACGGAGCAGAAGCTCCACCACCCCTTGCGGTGCAAGGCCCTTCTGTGGCTGCGTTGCGGGGTGGGGTGAACCCCGCTTTGCTGCCAAACCTGCCTGGGCCGCGGGCCTCATTTCTGAGGGTTTCCCGGCGGGGGGTGGGCCGAGGTCGGGAAAGCCCCGGTCCCTGCCCCGGGGGCCGCAGCCCGGCATGCGGGACGGGGCCGGGGGACTGCGGGGGGGAGGGCGGGTGGCCGCTGCCGTGTCCCTGGGCCGTGCCACCAGGTGGCAGGCGTGGCCCGGCCGTCGCACGCCCTTCACATGCACGTTGCCTCTGTGCAAGGCTTCCTGAGCATCGCTGCGGGCCCGGCCCCAGCAGTGGGTGCAGCAGTGGGGTCTAAGGTAGGATGGGTGCAGCCCCCCGGCTCGCGGTGGGCAGCTGGAGCCAGGAACGTTGCTGTGCCAGGCTGGTGGGGAGAGTGGGCGCAGAGCTGGCTCCCAGGGTGCAGCATCGCAGCGGATGCCAGGTGGGCCAGACCACCTGAGTGCCAGCGCTCTGCCTCAGTTGCCCCCCGCAGGATGATGGTAGGGGGAGACAGGCCCGGTGCACTGCGCAGGGACTGCTCTGCCTGGCAGCAGTCTCCCGCACCTCCCCGTATGCCCCAGCTGGCGATGCGGCAAAGTGGGGGGGGGGGGGGGGGTGTTGTTTCCCAGCAGGTGGACTTGATGGGTCGATAAAGTGCATTTGTGCAGCTCAGCTTCTTCCCGGCCCATCAATCCCCTTCACAGCTCATCCTCCTGATGGGGGGTCGCTGCCCCAGGCGAGGGGGGGCATGCCTGCGGTGGGCACAGTACAGCGTTCTCCTGGCTCCGGTCGGCTCCTGCCAGGCTCACTCCCTCTTTGCTGCGGCAAAGTGCTGCCCTGGTGCCAGGAGCTGAGCCAGCCCCAGCCGGTACCTCTGGCAGAACGGCTGCGGTGCAGAGCCAGGAGCGTACTGTGGTGGCACAGGGTCCTGTTTGTGGGGACAGCTGCTGTAGTGGGGTGCCCAAAGCAGGGCCCCTCCTGGGGCAAGGCTTTAATGGGCCTCACCGCCCCCACACATGCTGTGGATGGGTCAAAGCCCCCTTTCCAGGGGAAACGTACTGCTGCTGGGCGCCCAGGGAAAGGAAGAAGCGTTGGTGTGGGAGACGTGCAGCCCCCCTGCTCCCAGGCATGCCCTCCAGCCCCCGCGCCAGGCGCTGGAGCAGGGCATGAAGGCACCGGTGCCTGCCAGCACCCGCGCCTCCAATTTAGGCAGCGCAATGCGGCTGTTCGTGACTGAATGCGCCGTGGCCCACTGCCTTCAGAGGGACATGGTGTCCCTGCCTCCCCGGGGACCGACCTCTGGGGGCAGCGGAGGGGAGAAGCCATGGGATGCGAAGCGCGTTGTGATGAGGCAGGATCCCCCTGGCGCGGAGGGGAGCTCCCGCGGGCACAGCTCGCAGGGCCGCCAGCGCACCCACGCCGCTGCGGCTGAGCAGCCAAGCTCCCTTGTGGCTAAGGGAGCCACTGCTCCTGAGGGCTCGATCCTGACACAGATTGCCCCAGGAGGGTGCTGGGCCATGGCCAAAGTGCCAGATGGGGCTGAAGTGGGTCCTGCCAGGGGTGCAGAGGGGAGCAGGGTGCCAGAGAGAGGTTTTTGGAGCAGGCACTAGCAGGAAGAGAGGCAGAGCAGTCCCTGGCTGGGCAGAGCTGCACTGCAGTCCTTCTGTGCCTCGGTTTCCCTATTGCTAAGCAGTGACAAGGTCTCCTCCCCTGTGGACGACAGGGGAAGAGTAAGAGCACAGCTCCCAGGCTGGGGGCTGAGGGGGACACCCTAAAGGACCCCCTGCCCTTTCTAAGCAACGGCAACAGGGCTCCTCCCAGGCACAGGGCTGGCTACAGGGTGACTTCCAGGGCCTCGGCACCAACCAAGCTGCGGCTCCTTCCAACACCTATAATATGCAGAATCAAAGGTTGCTGTCGGTCTTGTTGGAAGGTTTGGGATTTTTCTGACTAGCTTTCAGTGTTATTAATATTAAAACTCCCAAGCCTGCTATGCCCTGGCTTTCCAGGAGGCCCTTCGAGCATCATGAGCTCCTGTGTGCTAATTGAGGCGAGGAAACCAGCCAAGTCGTTAGTGTGAACAGCCTCTCTCCTGAGCATTTGTTAATCGCTGGAGTTACCAACTCATGGTGGAGCTTGGCACTCTGGCCAGTCCCATGTAGGCATTGCTTGCCTGCTTGGCAGCTCACATGGTTGCCAAAACGCTGCCTGCAGGCAGGAAAACATCCTTATGCTGCTGGTCGGGGCTGCCAGTGATCTGGGGTGCAGGAGGACCAGTCTGGAGCACTTGATGCAGCAACGCATGCTTGGGGTGCTTGCAGGAGCTCGGCTTGGCCCCAGGGCTTGGTGTGGATTGGACTGGCCCTCCTGCAGTCATCCCTTGCCAAAAAGCCTGCCGTGCCCTGCCCTATGGGTGCTGTGCAGAGCCAGGGCCACCTTGGCTATGCGTGTGGCAAATTCCAGCCAAAGCAGCGCCACAGGGTATATATTCCAGGTGCTGACAGGCAGCCTGAAACAGGAGGTGCTGTGGGGCTGCAGAGGGAGAGCCCGGGCTGGGGCACATGGGCATGTGCAGCTGCATGTGTGCTTGTGCAGCTGCCTGCTCACCTGTGCCTGCATGCATGCACTTATGCACCTACGTGTGCACTTGTGCACCTGTACGTGTGTGTATGTGTGCTTAAGCTCCTCTCCATCACCTTTCCTCATTCCACTGCAGGGGCGTTAATATGGCTGCTTCCCATTCTCTTCCCCACTGTGTCTGTCCGTCCTCTCCCAAGCTACTAAATGTGTCTAAAATACTTTGGAACTGCCCTGGAATAGATTTCTCTTCCTTGCCTAAACGATTTCACCTGAGTGCCCCTCAGCCGTGGGGCTGTGGCAGGGAGGATGGGCAGGGCCATGGAGCAGCATCCTGCTGCCGCATAGCAGGTACCACTGTGGCCCCCCCAGCAGCCTGCTTGTTTGCTGGGGGGATGCTCCAGGGGCAGGAGGGTGGTGGGTGAGGTGGAGGGTGCACAAATGAAGGGCAGCCCCTTCCCTGGGAGTGATGGCATCCCATGCCAGCACCGCCTGCTGCCTCATGGCGCGGAGCCTCTGTGGCCCTGGATGGGTGGCCCAGCCCAGTGGGACCAGTGTGGGTGAGGAAGGGGAGGTGTGTCACTTATCCCTTGGCTGCTCCATCCGGATGCCATTTTGACCGAGAGCCTGTTTCTGGCTTGGGATCTGCATGGTCCAGGTTTCCCTGCTGGGGCGGAAGAAAAGATGGTTTTAATTGACTTACCATCTGCAGCAACGTGGACCCAATTTGCAGCCACGGGGGGTGGAGCAGGGGGCTCTGGTGCTGCTGGAAGAAACCAAAAGCAGATGGGGACTGGGATCCCAGGGCCTGGGACCTGTGGCCTCACCCAGCGCAGTCATTCCCCTGCCAGGCAGCCGACTGGTGTGTGGCTGCATGCCAGCCCCTGGGGCTCTGCTGTGCTGAGTGCTGGGCACGGGCAGCTCACCCTGTCCTGGGCACTTGGGACATCCTCCAGCACCAAGCTCTCCCAGGGAAGATGTTCCAGCCTTGCAGAAATGCTGAAACAGGAGAATCTGGAGGGTAAAGAAATGGCTTCCCCAGCAGAGAGTCTTCCCTGCTGTTGGCTGCGAGCTGTTGATCACCTACCAGGCAGTGCTGGCAGCCCTAGAGCCGTGACACTGGGCTGGCTGTGGTGTAGAGCTGCGGGCGGTGGAGCCGAGCCCCTGGGGGAGAGGGCGAGGGGGCTGGCTGGGCCGAGGGGCTGCAGGCAGCTGGGCAAGCCAGTGCCGAGCTTGATGGAGGCAGGGCACTGGTGACCCAGAGAGCAAACCGAGCCCCCAAGGGCATGTCATGCCTGGGGAGGTTGGTGTGTGTCATAGGCTGCCTCAGTTTCCCCCTTTTGCAGGTCACAGTGCCCATCTTGTGCTCCAAGGGGTCCCCGTGCCCCTTAGTCCTCTTCCTGCAGGGGCTGGTGTGGGAAATCAGGGCATGTGATTGACAGAGAGGGCATGATTGACAGCAGGGTGGCAAGCCACCATAGGATGCCACGCAGTGCTGGGGGTTCCTGTGGCACTGGCAATGGGTGGTGGTGGGTGGAGATGGTGCCTGGTCCAGCTCAGGGCACCCCACGGTGGGGGTCACCAAGCAGCCCCCACCAAAACACCCGAAGCCCCTTGCCCAGCACAGGGGAGGGGGTTTCAGAGAGCCAGGCTGGCTGTGCAGGCAGCGTGGCGTACACTGGGGTGCAGGCGATGGGGGGAAGCCGGAGCCCCTCGTGCTGCTCCGTCGGGCACCTCCTGGCCTCACAGCCCCCAGCAGGCAGAGGGGGGCAAGCAGCTCAGGCCCCTTGCCAGGCATGGGAGTGGGGGGAGCAGCTTGCAGTCTCCACTGGGAGGGAACTTGGATGGGAGACTGCTTCATGTCAGAAACGTTTTCACAGGAATTTGTCACCACCTACAAACATCTTCCCCCCACCCCCCCGGCTGCTTTTTTTTTTCCCTTTAACAGCAACCAGACCCAAGGGGTGCGTGCATGCGGGTGCAATGGGAAAATGGGGGCTGGGGTGTTTTTTGCTCTAATTCCTTGGAAAAAATTATTTGGTGCTCGTTCCTCTCCTCCACAGCCTGGTTTGGGGGGAGGAACTGCTTCCTGCAGCAAGAACAAACAGGCAAGAGAGGGATTGCATTTCCCCCAGCATACCCCACCATGGTCCCCGCAGGGTCACCCTGTCCTGGGCACAATATGTGTGAGCACTGGAAGCTGCCTAAACCCCCCAGCCCTCAGCTCCATCCCACTCCCCAGCCCGAATTGGGGTGGGATGCGCCTGCAGCATCATTAGTGCTCGTCTAGCCGCCGCCGCGGTGGTTTGAACCCATTTGAAATGCACTTGAAAAGGGCGGATTTGATGGGAGGAATGTGACAGGTTTTTGTTCTCTGAGCCCCCCGGTTGAAGATGTGCGTAATGAAGAGCTGTGACTTTCACTTGGGTTATTTTGGGATGGACTACTTTTTTTTCCAAGCTGGTGGAAGACCATCAAAGCGGCACTTTGAAAAATGTCCCAGTGTATAAATAACTCTGCTGAGAGCAGAATAACGCGGGCTCCTGCGCGCGGCGCGCCGAGACGAGGCAGACGGCATCTGCCGCACGACATTGCATTATAAAAAGGAATTATTCATCCCTTCCTCTAATTAACTGGGTACCATTCACCCGCGCGGGAGGGATGGCCCTGCATGGGAAACGCTCCCGGCCATGCCAGCAGAGCGGATGCTTCTCCTGGGGTCCCCCCGTGCCCCCCACCCCCGGACCGCACGCCTCCCAGCACCGGCAGCGGGTGGGAGCAGGCAGGCTGGTGCTGCCCTGCTGTGGGGGAGCGGTGAGGCGGGGGAGCTGGCATCGGAAAACCCGAATTCCTGGGGGACTCACTATTGCTGGGAAACACCTGATCCACTGCCTCGCCACCCCCCCTGACGAAATCCAGGCAAAAAGAAGGATGGAGGGGCAAGCCCTCAGCACCCCACTAGCTCACAGGTTCCTGGGCTGTGTTTTATGGTGCTCGGAGCTGTGAGCGTTGCGTGGGGCATCCTGCATGGAGCCACCTGCAGCCGCAGGAGCCACCCAGATCTGCCCAGAGACTCAAAGATGCACGGCTGAGCTGCACCCGGGGGTGGATTCAGGGAAGATCCCAGAGAGATGGGAGCAGCGAAGGGAGCTCCGCAACCCCCAACCCCAGGAGGGAAGCGGCCACGGTGGCAGCAGCCAGGCGGGCTCAATGCTGCGGCTGTGCCCTGGCAAGGACACAGTGGCCGGGACCTCCCGGGAGGGAGACTAATTTTAGGAGCGCTCCGGAGGGGCTATTTTGGACCCTTTGCTCTGCGTGAGTCACCTGCTATTTTTCAACCCTACTGGGGCTATTTCGGTGGCAGAGTGATTTACGCGGGCTGGGACAATGCTGCTGTCACTTGCCTGGGGGCTTGGAGCCCAAAGCCATGCTGGGTGCACAAACACACCCCACCCCCCAAGCAGGGTGCAGGGAGGGTCCCCAGGCTGCTTGCTGGGGCTTCCAGCAGCTCCCACACGGTGCCAGGGATGCCCATAGCAGGGTGGACCAACCTGGAGCATGTCCCACCTCTCTGCCACCTTCTTAGGGGACCACATGGTTGGGCTTGAAGCCTTACAGTCCTCTTCCTTCAGTGCTTCCCAGGAGAGATGGATGGGGAACGGTTGGAAATGGTGGTAGGGTGGGGTGTCGAGGCAGCTGGCAGCTGTGGGGAGGGGGACATCTCTATCTGGGGCAGTGCTGGGGGCTGAACATCCCATGGGCCACCCGCTCCCCACTGCACTGGGCTCCCCCTCCTCAAAACCTTCGGAGCCCGCCAGGCAAAAACCTGGCTGTTTCGGGGTTGTCAGAGCAACGTGATGCACCTTTCAGTTACCACGGCAACCTAGAAGAGAAGTTTTTAAAATTCAGGCAAGGTAATTTCTCCTCGCCGCTGCGATTCCGTTATCGCTTGGCTTGCTGTTCCCCAGGGACGTGGCGTCCTGCCTTGTTCCTCCGCCGGCAAGGTGGGATCTCAGAGATAAGAAATGTTGGGGCTGGCTTGGATTGTGAGGAGGGGGGTGAGCAGGTGCCCCCCTGCACCCTGTTAGCAGGCCTGGCCCGGAGACGTGGGCTGGTGCCTAATGAGCAGGGGAGGGGGGGTGAGCAGATCACAAGCACCCTGAGCTTAGGGAAAGCAGATAGATGGGCAAGAGGGATGAAGGCGAGGGCAGGTGGTGGGGTGGGCTGATGGGGCAGAAGAAGGGATTAAGGCAGTGGCGGGTGGTGGGTGGATGTCTGGCTGAGTTGGTGGGTGGATGCATGGGTGGATGGATGGGTATCTTCAGCTACCAGGATGGACAAAGAAACCACCCTGGGGTGGGTGGCAGGTGCTATGTAACCCCTGAGGGTCACGCACTCAACAGCAGGTCGAGCTGCTGTCCCCTCATTTCTCCCCATGGAAAGCACAGAGCTGCTTCACCATCCCTCCATCTCCAGGCCCTCATGAGACAGTAGGTCCCTCTTGTGCTGCCCCAGACACCATGGGCCTCCCCTGCGGGAGGTGGAGGAGCCTCCTGTGGTCCCAGCAAAGCCTTGTGCAATCCAGCCCTGCGCCTGCCCACTCGCTCTGGTCCACAGGAGAAACCCAAGACTAATATTAGGGTTTGGAGGGTCAGCAAAGCCACGGGGTTGAAGGTTCTTTCAGGAAGGGGAGGGAGAGCCAGGCACAAACACAGGGCTGCCTGTTCTGCCTGCACTGCCCCACCGGGCTGCATGGCTGCTGGAGAGCACACGGCCCCACTGAGCCCTCTGGCCCCAGTCCATATGTTGTTTATCATAAAGAACTAACAAGCTTAATTAGGGATGTGTCTGTGATAAGGTTATCAACTCATAAACACTCTGGTCCCCCTGACAGGAGCTCAGCAGCTACTGAATGAGCCCCTTGTCAGGGAGGGGAGCGAACCCGGCCAGGGGGATGCTCACTCCAGGAGGGTTTGATTCTGTCTGTGGTGCTGGTGGACAGGGCAGGGGGTGCAGGGCTGGGGAGGCTGCAGTGGTTGGGGGGAGGAGGCTGAGGGGCGGACTCCCACTCCAGCAAGATGCCTTACTCCCTGCAGGACAGGCTTTTGCCCCACCATTAGGTTTCAGAGTGAACACATACTGGAAGGGACAGAATAACACATTCCCAGCCCTCAAGATGGAGATGCCCACAGCAATGGCCAGGTTCCTGAGGGGGGGGTCTGTGGCCATGTCTTGTGGGGACACGGCCCCCCAGGGAGCGGCATGGCCAGGAAGAGAGAAGAGGGAGATGGAGTGTGGGAGCTCCTGGCTATGGAGGCGGTGAAGGCTCCTTTCCAGCTTTCCAAGCTTTTCTAGCAAGAATCTGACAGCCCTGAGCAAGGCTCCCTGTCCTTGTGGGCTGTTGGCGCAGGCTCACCATGCTGTTGGGAGCCGGCTGTTCCATCCCCTCTGCTGCGTGTTCACTCTGGAACCTAATGGTGGGAGCTGAGGGGGCAGCTTTAGCAGCCAAGGCACTGTCACACTGTGCAAGTGTGCATCAACAGGGGCATGTTCCAGGTGGAAGGTGCAAGCAGGACTGTGAGCAGGGTGTAGCCAGGGCTGTAGGCAAGCCACAGGGTCCAGGGCTCGTCACCCCCCTGCCAGCCCCATCCTGCCAGGGCCGGTAGATTTATTCCTCCATGCAGGCAGCAGCAATTCCCGCTCCCTGGATGCTTTTACTAATGGAGCTGGCCCTGGGCAAGGGTTGCAGCATGTGGGACATTTGTCTTCAGCCATCTTTCCTGGGGACTCAGGCTGTCACTGTCCCCTGCGGGGGCTGCCATCAGCCTGAGGGGACAGGCAGCATCTTGTCATTGGTACTTGCCAGAGCGCTTTTCTTAATGACAAGCTCTGCTTGTCTGTCCCCTCGATTAACTCTGCTGCGCCGGCTCATTAGGCTGCACACACTGAGAAACGCTGCAGCAAAGGGATGCTGCAGTCTCACAGGCGTGCAACACCATCTCAGAGATGCACACGTATCTATGTGTGTATGTATGTGTCTCTCCATAGATGCACACAGATGCACATGCTCCCGAGAACACATACATGTGTTGACACACGCATACATGTGCCCAGACGTGCACATGCTGCTGCCCATGTGTGTTCCAGCAACATCCCCTCCCCACCAGCCCACACAGGCAACCCCTGCCTGCACCCCCAGCTCCTGCTCTTCCCACTAATTGCAGGAGCTAAAGGCAATGGAAAGTTTTGCAGGGGAGGTGCACAGAGCTGTAGTCTCTGGGCTGGGATTTTGCTGGGCTCCATCCCAGCTAAGCCCACCCTGAGCCAAGGAGCTGGGAGTGGGGTGCGTGGGGTGTGTGGGGCAGGATGCTGCTTCAGCACCTGTGGCCCATCTCGGGCATCTCACTGCCCTCCCTCCAGCCGGAGGACATGTGGGCAGAACGGCCACGTCTCCCACACCAGCCCTGCCCGCGGCTCTCTTGGCCTCCGGCCTGGAGGGCAGCAGGTGACGGAAAGCGAGCTCCAGCCTGGAAGGAGATGAAAGGCGGCTAGCAGCTGCGGACACCCGACGCCACCTGCCCGGGCTGTGCGGGCAGGAACCGGGATGTCCTTGCCCCCGTGGGCAGATCGCCGTCCGGCGGAGGTGGTGCAGGCTCTCCAAATGCCGAGTGCAGGCAGCGCCCTGCCAGGAGCTGCCTGCCTGTCAGGCACTGGGGAGCCCCATGGTCCCACCAGCTCATGGAGCCCTGGGATGAGCTGTGGCTGGGAATCCCAGAGCTGCCAAGTCCTGACCTTGGCTCAAACACCCCCTTGCAGTGGGGAGAGGCAGCTCCCACGGTGCCTCAGTTTACCTTCTGCCAAACACATCTCCTCCAAGATGTCTCCTCCTCTGAGGAGAGGTGGATGCCTGGGACATAGCGCTGTGCGAGTTGGGGGAGATCTGTCCAAGCAGCCCCCCAGCTGGGACATACCCTTTCTCCCTCCAGCTGGGTGCCAGGGTGCTTGCCTGAGAATAGACGTGCCCCAAGCTCCTGCACTGCCTGGTGACGCCATCTCTATTGCCGCAGGAGTAAGTCCAAGCTCTGGGGAAGGCTGAGGAATTTCTAGCCCAGCCACCTGGGACTCACCCCCGTCCTGCCCCGGCAGCCCTTTCCCCTCTGTCAGCACCTGCCATGTGTGCCCTGGTGCTGCTGCCTCCGCCTGGCTAATCCTTTGCTCCATAAATCACTCCCCACACCCTGAGCTGCCCTGCGGGGCTGGGGGCTGCCAGCTTGTTTCAGATGGCCAGGACATCGCCTGAATGGGTTGTCTCCAGCACTCCTAGCCCTCTTAGTCATGGAGGCCACCATGGAGAGGTGGCCAACCCCCCAAGTTCAAGCAGTGCTGCCTGGTGCCCCCCACATTGGTGTGTCCCCACTTCAGCAGCAGCAGCAGTGCCATCACCTCCTTGCTCCTCACACCTCCATCCCAGGATGCCCGGTAAATGCCCTGACCCACAGCTGCCCTGGGGCTGCCCAGGGAATTTGTTCCTACAATTTGCCTCCTGCCTCCCAGTGGAGTCTGACTCCACAGTGGGTTCCCCCCACTCTCGGCATTCCATCCTGCTGATGCTGCAGCATCCCAGGCTTCCTGCTGCCTGCCTCCCCTCACCGAGCACCCACTCTCAGCCCCACAGGATGCCCAGGGGTCAGTCCTGCCCAGGAGTCCTGGCACCTGCATCCCACTGCTTGGTCACTGTCTCCAGAGGAGACCCTGTGGCTTGTCATTACCCCTGCACCAAGACATCCTGCTGATATGTTTCCATCCTTGGGGGGGTTGGGGGGGTGGTGTGAATAATAAGCCAGTTTTGAAGCCTATCACCTTCCTGCAAAGCTGGCTAAGGCTTAAAATTGCAACCCAGGGAGCTGGGAAACATTTTTTCTCTGTGTTTGCGGCAGGTTTGTGGCTCAGGTGAATGCTGCGGGCTCCAGGTGACTCATCCCAATTTAATTTCCCCGCTCGCTTTGGCACGGCTTGGTGCCTCTCAGCCCCTGACCGCATCTTCCCAAGACGACGAGCCCCCGGGTTGTTTTCCTCCTCTATCCATTCTGCAGTGGAGCGGGATATTAGGTAAATCACATCCTTCCTCCGCCGTGGCCACCCACCTCCCTCCCACGCTCCAGCCTGGGGCTGCCTGCCTGCCTGCCCCCAGCCTCGGACACTTTGATCCCTGCCCTGCAGGGTCATCCCCACCCCAGGGTGCCTGGACATCCTGCCCCTGGCTGCTGGGCATCCCATGGCATCTCCCAACACCCTGGGAAACAGCCGGGATAGATGGATCTGGATCCAGCCCCTTCCCTGGGTGTCACACCATGTCCCGAGTGGGCTCTGCCTCCAATGTCCTGAGTGGGCTCTGCCTCCACACCTCCCTGCCTGCCATGCACACCCTTAGCATACCAGGAGCAAAGCTCTGACCCCTGGCCCAGGCAAAGGGGGGGGGTTCTCCTGGGGCAAGACCCCCCCAGAAACGGTGGGGAGCATTTGCATCCCCCTCCATCGGCTTTTCCAGCCCAGGACTGGCACTAACCTTTGGCGCGGCAGCAGCTCCCCCCACCCACCCTCCCTGGTGGGTTGCATATTTTTAGCTGACAAAGACAAGGGGAGAAAAAAAAAGAGAGAGAAGAGAAACAAAGAGGAAAAAGGCTTCTTTTTTTGTGGGGTTTTGAAAAAAATGGAAATTACTCTGCAGAGGAGGGGAGAAGGGCCAGGGGCTTTCAAAGCATCTTCTCCACCCTGGAAGCGATGTGGAGAAGATGCTCCAGGCCATGTGGCCTTCGGTGGCTTTGAAGTTCAGGCAGCAGCCAGGGAGGGACAGCAGTGAAGGGCAAGGCAGGGAGGCAGCTTCCCGGTGAGGCACATGCCGGCATCAGCATCGGATGCCTGGGCCTCACTCGCCCCTTGGCTGGAGCCTGGCCTTGGGGAGGGGGCAGCCCCCCAGCAAGGAGCCAGCCCTGGGGCAATGGGGCTGCAGAGGTGCTGGGAAGCAGTCTGGGGTGAGGGGAGTGATGGGGGTCGGATCCTGCATCCCCCCTTGCCATGCTTGCCTGTTGCCACGGCGACCCAGGAGCAGGAGCATCCTTTTGACAGAATTTTTCTGGGAAGGGGAGAGGCAGGTTGTGCTTCTGGGAGGGGAGGGGGAGTATCCAAGGACAGTACAGCCACAGTGGTCTGGAGGGGGGTCTCCCAATTCCCCTAGTCTCCATGGAGAATGCTTCTACCAGTATTCCCACCACAGACCCAGTCTGGTCTTCAGATTCATGCTGAGATGAATATCTTTTCTCCACCCAGAGGGATGCTGGGGGTGGCTGGGCTGTGCTGGGCATAGGGCTGTAGCCAGCATCTGTCTGTCCTCCCTGGGATGAAGGCAGCTACCCCTGGATGCATCCCAGTGAGGGGTCTTGTTGCTGAGCGATTGCTTTGTCCCGCAGCCAGAAATCCTCTCCAATTGCCTGGTGCTATTTTCTCCCTGTGTGGTGATCCAGCTCCCAGGACAACTTCTCTGGGAGGACCCACGTGCATGGACGTGTCCCAGTTTCTTTCAGCCCTTGAGCCATTCCGGCTGCCACCGCCCTGTCCTCTCCAGCTCCTCCGTGCCCGCTGATGCCCATGGCTGTACCACTGACCCACTTACACGGTACGCCAGTGCATCAGGGCTGTGCTGCAGAGCTGCTGGCCCCCACCCTCTGCCCACATTGCCTTCCTGGGCTCCTGAGAGCCCTTGGTAGCCTCAGAAAATTGGGAAGTTATCTTAAAACTGTTGAGTTATCCAGTTGGCCCTCTCCCACAGATGACACCAACCATCTCCCTGCATTTGTGGGAGCTGGAAGATGGCTCCAGGTAGCAGTGAAGTCCCCTTCAGTGAAGCTCCCCAGAGGCTCTGCACCTTGTCTGACACTGCCCTTACCCTAAAGATGATGCTTCTCCTGGCCTGGTGGCTTGGCTTTCAGTGCAGTGACCTGTGGTGGCCCTCGTGCCACCTCCCACACAGCTAACACAGCAGTGCCATTGGGCACAGACCAGCCATGGGGCAGGTGGTCCCAGACATGATCCCAGCCTTCCCCCAGAGCACGGAAAGGATCTTGTGTTGCTCCGCAATCACTGGTATTCCTAAATATGGCTTGCATGCAGGTGTGTTGGAGGGGACACAGCCAAGCTCTGTGGCACTGCTGCACATCATGACACACCCCTGCTGTCAAGTACATGTCACTGTGCCCCAGCATCACTCTACACCAATCCCTTGGGCACAGGGAACTTCACAGGGTACCCAGAGCACCCAGTGGCAAAGCAGAGGGGACTGGCCTCACTGGGAACTGGGCCACCTGCTTCCATTAGCACAACTCTTGCAAATTTCCATGGCAACGCCTAGGGTGACACAGATGTGGTCCCACACCATGCCATGGTCCCACATGTGTGTGGGCCAGAGGGCACCAGGGGTGCTTGGTCCCAGTCAGGTGCACTGTGATGGTCCTGCTGCTGCAGAGCCTGGGGATGTGCTTGTGGGGCCAGGGAGAAGAGATGGATGAGATGGGGCTGCCTCCCACACAAGGGTGGGTGATGGTTCCTTTCTCTGGAGCGTAGAGAGCCACAAGGATGGATGACCTTAATGCTGCCCACTGAGCTGCAGCTGTGGATGACATCCCACCCATCCCCCTGGCTCAGAAACCAGCACAGGGTCAGAGCAGAACAGGTCCCCACAGCTGGGCTTGTCACCGGCAGCACCAGATGGTCCTGGGCAGGGCTTGTGGCCAGTACTGTTGTCCCGAGCCTCCTGGGGAGCAGCAGGGGAGTGAAATGCCCCTGTCCTGGGGGCAGCACTGACTCCAGCAATTCCCATTTCATGAGACTCAACCTCTCCCCAGCCCCGTGCCCGCCAGCATGTCACACTGCAGACATTGCCAGGGTGCTCGTCTCCCTGCCCTCATGAGCTCCTGCTCTGCCTGGGGAACCCCAGCAGGATTTGCCCCTGCCTTTGCAGGCCACTATCGATCCACTGAGAGCCTCGCCATCATCGGCAAGAGCTGCTCTTCAAATGCCTTTGCCGTCAGCGCTGGGCTGGGCATCGATCCGGCGCCACCTTTGATGTCCTTGCCGCAGCCCCTTCCCAGAGGAGCTGTGGCTGGGTTGTCCTCTGCGCAAGAGGCTCTGCTTTCTCTGGTGCCCGTCCTGCTCCAGGCCCCTCAGCCCCCTGCCCCACTGCACCCACTGCTAGGTAGTGCTGCCCCCCTGCCTCAGTTTCCCCACCTGCAAAGCACAGGGCTGGGTGACCCTGGGGACAGCACTGGTGCAGTGGCTGGGCTGAGCGCAGCTCTGCCTGATGGCATCTCCAGGTGCAGGGCACATCTGGGCGGCCAAATCCACTCTGCCAGGGAACAATAGGATCGACTTGTCCCCACGTCACCCTTGTTGCACACACTGGGTCCTTCTGCTTGTCCTCTCGTTTCGCCAGGATGTCACCCTGCCCATCTGGGGCAGACCCCTCTGGTGCTGCCAGAGGACCCACTTGAGCACCCACTCCAGCACAACCCCCTGTTGGCTTTCCCAGCTCGTCACGGTGCAAGGCGGAGGAGATGACATCCCCGCTCCTGCCAAGACAAACACGGCGCCTTCCAAACACGCAGGGCTTGGCAAGCCCGCTCCTCGGCCATCGATCACCGAGCCCGCCACGCTCCAGCCCACGACAGCCCAGCCAGGAAGCGAGCAGGCGAGAAGCAGCAGAGGGTTTGGGGGGGGGGGGGGGCTCTCAGCAAACACACACCCCCCCATACACCCGCCGCCTCTCCCAGCACAGCCAGCTGAAGGATAGAGCACTCGCCTTCATCCCCTGCCTGGGACTGGGGGCTTGCCCTGGGCTCCTAGTGCCCACCCACTGTGCCACGGGGTGCTGAGCAATGCCAGGGGGTGGGTCCCCAGGCCCTTGGCACGCACAGGGTGCCCAAGGTGGGGACAGCTCATCCCCAGGGTGGCTGTGCCGAAGGGTGCCCTGCAGCTGCTGGCTTGGCCCCAGGCAGAAAGTTGGCCAGAGCCACCTCCAAGCTCTTACAATAATAAACCCCGCTCAGGCAAGCATTTGTCACTGGGGCCAGAGCGGCAAAGGCCCAGATATCCCAAACATCTGTGGGAGGGAGCATGAGAGGCAGAGGGCAGCCGGGGCGGTCCTGGAGGGGCTGGGCAGTGGCTGTCCTCTCCAGTGTCCTAGGATGGTGAGGGTAGAGCATGGCATGGCCGCATCAACCCTTCCAGAGGGCTTGATTCAGCCTGGAGGGACGAATCCTGCTCCATCCTCTGCAGCGGTTCCTGAGCTGGGAGCTGCTCAGGGTTACATATGAAGCTGGTATCTGAGAGCTGTGGCGTGTGGGCAGCTTGTGGGGACTGAGGGAGATGGAGGCTGTTCTTGTGGTGTTGCCAGGCTGAGCTGGGCTGGAAGCATGAGGCTGCAGCACTGCTGCCTCCACGCATCGAGCTGTGCCGTTCTCAGCAGCGAGGAGTGGAACCCCATGGCTGCTGCTCCCACCTGCCTCCTTTCCTAGCCCCTGTCTGCAGGGGAGACCTGCAGCTGGAGCTCTCCCGGGCGCTGGGGCACCCCCCAGCATCACTTCTCCCAGCGGGGTGGGAAAAGCAGTGTGCTGGGATGGGTCAGGGGAGGCCTAGCCCCTCACCCCGCAGCCCTCTGCGTCCCCTCCAGCTCTTGCATATCCCTGCCCTGCACTGCAGGTCCTCTCTTCTCACACCCTGCATCCCCCCACTCTGCACATCCCCAGCCCCTGCATCCCTCTGCCTGCATCCCCCCGCCCAGCATCCCCCAGACCCTATATCTCCCCCACCCTACATTGCCTGTACCCTGCGCCGCCTAGACCCTGCATCCCGCTGCCCTGCCCAGCCTCTGAGCCCTGTGCCCCCGTTCCCAGCCCCCAGCCGCAGCTTCCCCGGCACTGCCCCCCGCAAAGCCCTGCGGGGTGGGCAGGGGGCCCGGCAGCCGCCTGCAGCCCTGCCTCGGTCCGCCCGCTCCTGTCCTGGAGGGTGCCGGCTGCGGGCACTCTGCGGACCTGGAGGGGCCACCCCTGCCGCCCGGCCGGGCTGGGGGGCACTGGCAGCGCCGGGGGTCGCTGCTGTTCGTCGGACCTCGGGGCGCGGCCAGGGGCAGCTAGTGCCGCCCGGAGGCTGCGGGACGAGGAGCGGGACAGCAGAGGGTTAAGCAGCGCCTGGCAGGCGGGAAGGGGACGGAGAGGAGGGGGGAGAGATGGAGGAGTTTGTTTAATAGCTGGAGACAAGCTATGCAGCTGTGCAGGTCGAACAGGCCCTGCACGCCCCGACCCCTGCTGCCCCGCTCCCCGGCCTTGCCTGGGCACGGCCCCCGGGCTGCCCCGGCGCGGGCAGGCTGGCACTGGGCTGGCACTGGGGAGCGGCAGGAGGGTTATAAAAAGCAGGAATGCTTCCCTCAGCAGCAGGACAGCAAAGGCAATGCCTGCCAGCCCGGGGAAGGCAGCGCTGCCCGCCCAGCTGGCAGCAGGGAGCTGGCACGGAGGGGTCCCAGTGCCCAAGCCCCCAGCCCGGGGTGATGGGGCTGCTTTGGCACCAGGGATGCTTGGCACCAGGGCAAGCCCCGAAGGGCTGAGCAAGTCATCGGGTCCCTGCAGGCTACCTGGGGTGGGTGGCAGTGAGCTGGTCCCCAGGATGAGACAGAGGGGCTACCAAACCTAGTGCAGGCTTTGCCCCACCACTTGGATGGCAGCATTGCCCAGCTCCCTCCTGGCACCATCCTTCACCCCAGGGACACCCACCCACTGCCTCCTCCACCCCGGGGACACCCACTCTGGTGCCCACCAGCATCCACTTCCCATGGTGGGTGAGACAGGGACCCCTGGCCCCAAGGAGGAGGTGTGAGACAGCAGGCAGGCAGGGGACAGATGGCTGGAGTGGGAAGCTGGCATGGGCTGTGCTGAGGCATCCGGGCGCAGCCTGGGGTCTCTGGCACCGCCGTGCAGCAGGGCCATGGAGAAGGGGGGCCAGGGAGGGAAGCGGGGCAGCGGGGACAGGAATGGGGATGGGGATAGGAATTGGGACAGGAAAAGGGATAGGAATGGGGACACAGATAGGGATGAGAACAGGAATAGGGACAGGAATGGGGAAAAGGATAAGGATAAAAATAGGGGTGAGGATGCAGATAGCTATAGAGACGGGGATGGAAACAGGAACAGGGATGGGGTCAGGGACAGGGGTGGCAACTGAGACAGGAACAGGGATGAAGACAGGGATAGGGTGCTGGGTGGTGGCAAGTGCCCACCCCATGCCTGCAGGCAGGGGCTGAGACAGGCAGGGCACCTGCCCTCAGCAGTGGCATGAATGTGGCCACGTCGGTGCTTCCCATCCCTGGTGCTGGGGGCAGAGCTTGAGGCACAGGGAAGGATCCGAGGGTCAATGCATGAACAGGGGATGCAGTGACCCACCCCTCAGAGAGGCTTAGAAGCATAAAGAGGCTGAGGGCCAATTAACCTCACTGGTTAATTAGGACAGGAAGCCACAGGCTTAAATTGCAGCAGGGGAGAGGGAAGTTATGGGAAGGCTGATTTATAACGATGGGAACTTGGGAGACTCCAGCCGTTAATGGCTCAGTTCTGGGTTAATGATACACTGGGTGGGACCAGGACCCTTTCTGTGCCAGCGAGACAGGGTTCATGGGGACAGGGAGGGGACAGTAGGCACCCAGGTGCATAGCCCTGGCTCCTTTGCAAGTCTCCAGGACGCCCACACCCATTCTGGGGGACAGGTGGCCTGGGGCAGGGCTGGGCACCCCCTCTTCTGACCAGTGTTACCCCACCGCAGCTCAAGGGAGAACCTGCAGGGCCCCCCAGCACCAGGCAGGTAGTGGGGGAGTGGGGTGTGACTGAGACCAGCCTACGGCTGCGGCTGTCCCAGTTTAATGCACTGCCAAATGTGTGTCATCACCCACAGAACAGCAACCGGGGGCCAGGAGGCTGGGCTGGAGCCCAGTGGCCCTGGGATGCCGTGAGCCAGGGGAGGCCAGGTGACCTGCCATCACTGCAGCCCAGCGTGCCAAAGCGCCGGCGCAGGGGAGAGGGTGCCCCAAAGCATCGCCCAGCTCGCCAGCTGCAAGAAGAGAAAGTGAGACGAGAAATTCAGGACAGCCTTTGTGTTTGGACCAGACCACAAGCGACTGGGGCTCTGAAGCGAAAATAAAACCTCTCCTTAGAAATTCTTTTATCCCAGGAAGCTCCGGCGTATCGTGTTTCGGGCCATTTATTTGTGCTGCTGACTGAGGCCATTGCGGCTGCCCTCTCCCGCACACAGAGTGGCTGGTGATGAGAAGCCGGTGACAAACTCCTCGTTTTTCAGAGACAGCCAGAGGAGAGGCGTGAGGGCAAAGGATGGAGCCTGCTTATTTCCGAGGAGCCATCCCTGGAAAGGAGGCGGTGGCAGTGGGGCAGTCACAGCAGGGCTGGGAGCAGACACCCCTTCTGCCTCCTCCTTGAGCCCCAGTGGGTGCCAGGGTGACAAGGTGGCCCTGCCTGGCTGGAGACCCTGCCCTGCTGTGTCCCCTCCCTGTGGTGTGACTGAGGGAATCAAGGGCCACAGGGACAGAGCAGGGGGCTGTGCTCAGGGGAGGAATTGCCCCAGCAGCACCTGCTTGCAGGTATCTACTGCTCTCCATCCCGTGGCCCCTGTGCCAGGATGGCCCTGGCTCCCCCCAGCCTGGCTCCAAGGCACCGGCACCACCCTGGGGAGGGGGAATGGCCCAGGCCCACCCACCCACCCACCCACCTGATGGGTGTAAGATCAGGGCATCTTCCCTTCCAGCACTCCCTTCCGTGCTTTCTCAGCACCCTTAAGACCTCATTACTCCACATGGGAACAGGGTAGCAGAGGGAAAGGTGGCAAACCTGTGGATGGGACCGCTGAGGCCAAGGGGGAAGGTCTTGCCAAGGTGGGGGGCACGGGGCCAAGCTCGGCGGTGCTTGCAGGGGCCGTACCCATAGCAGGGGGAGGCAGCTCCTGCCTTTGCGGGCGGCACCGCAGACACCCCCAGCCCGGCGGGAGCAGAGCGGGGCACCTAGGGCACATGCCCGGCATCTGAAGGGCTCCGAGGCACCCAGCTCGGGGCAGGAGGGAGCAGGGCAGGACGGCGGGGCTCAGCTGCACGGCACCTGCCCGCCGTGCCTCGGGGGAAGCTGCTGCGGCGTGTGGGGAGCCGGGGCCGGGCGGGGAGGGGGCCGGCACATCCCGGAGCGGAGGGATGCCGGCGCCAGTGCTGGGCAGGGAGCGCCCGGGGGCTGGCAGGTCCCCGGGGCAGGGGGACTCCAGGGGACTGGAGAGGGGCAGGCATCACCTGTCTCCCCGCGGCTGAGGACCGGGGACCACCGGGGCGGGGGCGACAGCAGCAACGAGGTGGGGCCGCGGGAAGGTGCCCCTCTTCCTGCCCGAGGGGCTGCCGTGTGTGGGAGGCGGTTTCTCGCCGGAGCCGGAGCCCTCACAAAGCCGCCGGCTCGCCCGGGCTCGGCTCCCCGCTGCCTCCCGCTGCCTCCCGCCGCCCGCCTCGGCAGACAAAGGAGGGACGGCACTTATGTAGGCGCTTCCTTCCCGGGGCCGGCGGGAGTGGTGGGCGCCGGAGGCCAACCTTGCTGCCCGCGGCCTCACACGGCGCGGGGCTCCGCCGGCACGGAGCAACAAAAGGCCGGAGTCGGAGGTGAGCGGCGGGGGCGACGGGGCTCGAACCCGCTGTCCCAGGAGGGGGGGAGGCGGGGCTGGGGGGCGGGGCTATGCAAACGACGCCCCCCGCGGCGCCCCGCGACAAGCGCAGGGGCTGCGGCGCCCACTCGGGGCCGGGCCGCCACCGCCCGCCGCCCCGGCCCCGCCCCGCGCCCCGCCCCGCCCCGCCGCCGCTCCACGGGCCGGGGCCGCGGCGGCAGTCGCGGCCGCGAGATGGCGGGGGGCCGCGGGTGCCCGGCGCGGCGCTGAGCCCCGCCGCCCTCCACACCCCCCCGCCAGCCGCCGCCGCCGCCGGGACCCCCGCAGAGGTAAGGGCAGGGAGCGGGCGGCGGAGCGGGGGCGCCCCGAGAAAACTTTCCGCCGCTCGGAACTCGCGTGTGCGTGCCTGTGTCCCCCCCGCCGCAACTTGCCGGTGAAGCGGGCAGGTGGGGCGTGGGGGCGGCTTGGTGCCTGCGCACCGGGGTCGGGACCTCTGCCCCGAGCCGGCGGCGACGCCGGGCGCTTTGCAGCCCTCCCCACCGCCCCGCCTCGCAGGGGGGCCGGTACCGGGGGTGGGGTGGGGTGTCTTTGCTGGTCCCCCCACACCCGGGAGCCCGGCGCGCCCCGGTGCCGCCCGGGGCGGGGGCACGGTCCCCGGGGAGCACGGTGCGGGCAGGGGACGGGGGCTGGCAAAGAGCTCCCGGGGCAGGGGGGGCTGCGGCAGGGCTGGGCGGCGGGTGGGTGGCTGAGGAGGGGGTGCTGGGGAGGGGGGCACTCGCCAGACGCCCTCCCCCAGCCCTGTGGAGCCGGCAGCCGCCGCCAGCCCGGGGGGACCGGGAGCCCCAGCGGGGCACGGGGCGCGGGGGGGCAGAGCGCCCGGGGGCGCAGGGGACAGGGGGCTCTCCCCCGGGACTGGCCAGGCGTGCCGGAGGGCTGGCGGCGCAAAGTTGCGCAAAGTTATTTCCCGGGTGCGAGGGGCCGCGCTGGCCGGTTAACGTTATTATTTTATTTTCTTTCTTTCTTTCTTTTTTGGGTTTTTTTTTATTCCGCCCCCTTCCCACCGGTGCCACCGTGCACTCGGGCACCATGGCCGAGAGCTGGGGCGGACTCCCCTCCCGCTGCCCATCCTGCCGGTCTCTCTTTTCCCTCCCGAAGCGTTTCCTGCTCCCGGGGGTCGCTCCCGAGGCCCCAGGACCAGGCGTGCGGGCAGCCTTACCTCCGAGCCCCCCCGGCCCCCCTCGGCCCCGGGGACTCGGTCCCCCAGAGGAGTCCCTGTTCTAGCCGGGAAAACCTTTCCCCAATCGCTTGGGCTCGGTGGCGCTGGGCTGACCGGCCTGGGAGGGGGGATAATGCCGAGCGGGATTTTGATCTTCCTGCGGCAGCACCAGCAATGGCCAAACTTTAATTGCCAACATCCCCCCCACCCCCAGCCAGCCCGGGTGCTGGGGGGAGGAGGAACGTGGCCGCTCTCCCCTGGAGTTCCCAGTTTCCCTGGAGCGCAGATGACCCTGGAAATAAAGATTTCCCGTCCAAGGTGCACTCCGATGGGCCGTTTCCCCTTTTTGCTTCCTTGGAATTTGCCTTTCCCAGCCGGGCCTGGGTGCCCCCCGCTCGCCGCCGGCCCTTTCCCCCCTCCTCGCCCTGCGCTCGCTGCGCTCCCCTCCTCTCCCTTTTCCTTTGTTTGCCATCTCGCTCCCTGTCTCTGACGCGTACGCCGCTCCATCCAAATGCAATAGTGGGATTTGCCAGAATTATTTCCTAAAGCTGCCGGGGAGAGGGGGGGAGGCTTGGATGGAGGGGGGTTATTTAACTGCAACCAACTGGAGTTTTGGCTGGCGAAGGAACTGGGGGCTCGGGCTGTCCCGGCCCGGCGCTGATGGGAAGGGCAGAGCCTGGGAACGGGTGGGAGAAGCAGGGGGGCCAGCCTGGAAGGGGACCGAATGCCAGTACAATGGAGCAGAGCTGGGTGTGCTCAGGGGGAGAAGAGCAAATCGAAATATTTACTGACTCCAAAGGCAAGAGTGAGGAAAAAAAAAAAATACTGAGCCCCCGGGGAGCGGCAGTGCCGCCGTGCTCCAGGTCTTGCCCTGCCGCCCGAGGAAGCGGCGCTGGAGGGGCTGCGGTTGGAGGGGCTGCGGTGGTGCCCCCCTGGCGGTGTCGGTGCTGCTGTCCTTGTCCCGCTCGGGGCCAGGGCTGGCACCCTGGCTTCTGTGCACCCCGGGAGGGGCTGGCCGGACCACCTGGGTGGCCTTGTGGGCAGAGCCCCGGGATGCGGGACTGCCCCCCTGGCAGCTCAGCATCTCTCTGCTGGGGTGCCCTGAAGGGGTCCTGGCCATCCACCCGCCGCCTTCCTGTGTGCCTGTCCCCTGCGGGGCTATGCAGTGGCAGCTGGCACGTCCCCATGGGGGTGGCACGATGGGAACCCCCCGGTGCAGCATGCAGGCAGGCAGTGCCCATCCTTGCGGTGCAGACACCTTTGACTGGGTGCTGCCCGGATGCCTGAGCCCACCCAGGTACCACGGCACAGCGCATCCCACCCTGGGTGTGCAGCTCCCTGGGGACGTGAGTAGCTTCCCACCGCAGCCCTCCTCCCAAATCCTGCCTTAAGCCTCCTGGAGCCCCCTGGGAGGGTGCTGCCTTGGGAGAGGGACCTGGGCCCGAGGAGATGATCCCTCTCCCCGAGGGGCAGTGGGGCACACTGGGGGCACTGCATGCCATGCTGTGCCATGCCGTGCTGTGCCGGGGTGCGTGTGTGGCTTGCTGGAGGCAGCTTGGCGGACTCCACTCAGTGCTGGAGCCCCAGGGAGTCCAGCTGCCTGGCACACAGGCAGGGTTTTTTTTTTCTTCTTCTTTTTCCTCCTCTTTTATTTATGAAAAAAAAAATCCCCCCCCCCTTTTTTTTTTTTTTTGTACGTTCTTGGAATAATGAAGTCCAGATTTCCTTCATGTTGGAAAGATTTGATCCCAGCTCTGCTCACTGTGGCTTTGCTGGGGGCTGGGAGGAGAGGTGGGGCGAAGAGGGGTGGGAATGGGACCCCTCTAGGTGCTGGGGGAGAGCCATCTCAGCGCAGTGGGGATGCTGCAGGCTAGGGGGGGTGAGGAGGGATGCTCCTCACCTGGGCAAGGTTCGCTGGCTTAGGTGGGGGAGCGTGCTGCAGTGGTGCTCACTGCCGTGCTCGCCTCACTCTGCATGCTTAGCTTGGCACCCTAGAAGGTGAGACTGGGCACCCCCGCCAATTCCTGCCCCCCACACCCCAGCCTGCAGAGCAGGGTTCACCTGAGCCCCCCCAGGGCTTGCTCCCAGCCCTCCCCACAGGGTGCTGTGTGCCGGCGAGTGATGAAGAGTGGCATGATGATGGGGAGGTGTGGGACTTGTACCCCACATCCCAGGGTGGGTGCAGCAAACTGATGTCCCTCCCTGCTATGCCCTCTTTGGCAGGCTCAGCTCCCCAAGTCCCGGACTCCCCTCGACATCGGTGCCCAGGTGCATGCCCACCATGCCCGTGGTCAGCGTCCTCCTCTGGGCCACCCTGCTGACTCTGGGCTGGCGGGCTGCCCATGCCAAGGACCACGGCTTTGCTACCCCGAGGGTCCAGCTCTCCTTCAAAGGTAAGAGCCTGGCAGCAGGAGTCGCGGGGTGGGGGTGGGGAGCAGGGTGGGACCCCAAGAAGGTGGAGGACATCAGGGGCACCATGGTCCAGGCTTCCTCCTCCCTTCTCACCTGGTAGCAGGGGTATCAGTAGGCTGCACCCCCAGAAATCTCCATGGGGATCGGTGTGGCTGAGCTCCCAGTTTGCCCCCTCCCCCCCGCTCCCATTCTTGGGGGGGTTGTGGGGCTGGTAGCCTGCCCAGTCCCCCTAGTACGCTTCCCCTTGTGGGTGTGTGACTCCCTCCATCTGGCGAAGCTGGGTGCTGAGGTGCGAGAAGCCCCCCCCCAGCAGCGCCCCGAGTCCAAACAGCAGCTTGGCGCTGCCCTGGCCCCCCCAGCTGGCATTAATGCCTGGGAGCTGGCTGGGAGCCGGCTAGAGGCAGGAGGGGAGGATGCCGGGGTGGGGGAAAGGGGCTTAACCCTTTGGTACCGGGGCTGCCTGACCCACCCAGCCCACTCTAGGAGCCAGGGGGACAATCCCGGGTCAGCTTTGGGGTGCATGTTGGTGGAGGGGTTGGTCCTGAGCTCCTGCCTCGAGGATGCTGAGAGGGAGCTGGATGGGGCGATGAGGCAGTGCTCAGGGTTACAAACCTGGAGGAGCTTCCGCCAGCACAGGGTGTTTGGTACTGCCCTCGCCCCAGGCCCTGCTGGGACCAGCTGCCCTCTTGGATTCGTCCGAGCCCAGGGATGTGTGTCAGGAGGGTGACAGGCACACAGAGCCTTGTGTCTGCCTTTTCTTGGGGTCCTGGGGAACGTGAGCCACCCTGGGAGAGCCGGGGCCATGCTGCCTGCGCCCTGCCATGCTTTCCCACCATGCCTTTGCCCTCCGGTCATGTACCGAACCGGTGAGCCCGGGATGCAGTGGCGGAGCCGATGGTGAGCACAGCAGTTCTGGTCCGGTCCAGCAGAGCCCCCTGGCAGGAGGGGCTCAGGGGGCTCGCGGCAAACAAGGCTCAGGCAGGGCGAGCCTCTGGCTTTAAAGGCTGGTCTCGGCAGGAAAAATGGCTGGTATGAAGCGGCTGGGGACAAGTCCAGGCTGGAAAGGTGTGTGCAGTTCCTCTCTGCGTGGCAGGCACCACTTTTCTCTCCAAAAGGCGGTTTCGGAGAGGTTTTGGGGGCTGCTGGGGCACTTTGGCCGCTGCTGTTTCCCACCTAGGGATGCATCCCTTATCCTGGCTCAGAGCATCTCTTCCTTGTGGCTGCAGTGGGAGGAGGCTGTGGTGAAGCCCTGGCTTGACCCGGTGCCCCCCACCCCGGCAAGGTGTGTGTTAATGCTTGTTGCCATCCCGCAGTGCCGGCATGCCTGGGAGCAGGATTAATTCCGGATAAGTGTGGTTAGGCCTGCTGTGCAGCGGGGTGGGGGCTGGTTTGGGTTTGGTTTTTGGGCCCTGGCTGGGTGGAGTGGAGTTCCCTGGTCATGACCGGGGGACCTGGTGGTGTCACTCAAGTGCCTGTGCCAGGATCTCTGGTCCTTCTCCCTCCTGCCTGGGGTGGCCTGGCATGGCTCCCCCTGCACAGAGAGGGCATTTGTGGTGTGAGAAGGGCCAGTTTGCACTGGCACATGGAGAAGAAATGCTGGTGATGTGCTGGATCCAAGCATCAGGATTGGGAAGGGATGCTGCTCACCTCCTCCCCGCCTACGCTCTTGCAGCAGTGGCAGCAGAGGAGAATTAGCCTGGGGTCTTCCTCGAGGGCCAGCCAGGAGCCGCACACCAGGCTGCCGGTAAGCAGCTTCCCTGAGTCAATAATCTGCCCGCAGCCTCCTCAAAGCCATGGGGCTGCGAGATGTGGTGTGGTAGTGGCAATTGCTGGCTGGTCCGGCCCCTTTCTTGCTTGGGGAGCCTGGATCAGTACCCAGATCCCCTGCCCCAAATCCCTTGAGGCAGCTGCAGGCAGTGGGGCTGGGCGTGATGGGGGCTGGGCTGTGGGGCACTGGTGTGATGAGCTGGGCTGGGCTGTGCTGGCAGGGACATGGTTGTGGTACTTCAGGGGACCTGGTGCCTGTTGGTGTGGGCAGGGCTGGAGGGATGCTGCTGGGCTTGGGGTGCAGGTCCCCACCACCAGCGTCCCTCTGGCTGAAGCATCCCCATGCCAAGGTACTGCCCGGTAGGACCCAGGTGGCTGTGGCATCGCATTGGCACCTAGTGGGGTGCTGGGGAAAGATTTGTGCTGGAGGGAGCCACTGTATCCCTGTGTCCATCCGTCCCCCCCCAGTGCCTCGCCTCAGCCACGCTGCCTGGAGCCCCGCCAGCCCCGGGAGCGTCTCTGGGTTTGTTTGCCTTTGCTTGTTATCGCGCGCCGGAGGTTTGTCGCAGCTCCCCGGGGCCTGCGTCATCCTCTACGGAGCCCCGTCGTCTCTGAGTGCTTTAAAAAAAGAAAAAAAAAATTAAAAAATAATGAAGCAATAAGAATAGGGCAGGAGCCGAGCTCCTTCACCCCAGCGCAGGGTGATGGGCTGGGCAGGGTCATCCCGCAGTCGTCCCCCTCACCCTGCGACCCCCATGGTTGCTGTCCGTCTGTCCTCCCTCTCAAGGCTTTCCTGTCCATGTGTCGTGCAGGAGGAAGGTGACCTGCACGGAAAGAACAGCACTGGGAGCGGCTCCGGCACAGCTCCCTTTTGCCAGCAGCTCTTCCCAGATCTCAGCCCGGTGCTGGCCAGAAATAGGGTGGATATTTTTAATCATCTTCTTGCTAACAATTCCCCCCCCATCTCCTGTACACATCCTGTGGCCCCCTCTCCTCTGGGCCTTCCTCCGTGCCGGGGGCTCGGGCACCGCAGAGGTCTGTGCTTTCACCACAAGGATGCAGGAGGTGATGATGATGGTGATGGTGATTCATCCCTCTGTGTCCTGCTCCCTGTCCGGCATGGGAAAAGCATGCGGGAAGGAAGGGTGGGCTCTCACCCCGCATCGCCGCGGGAAGCCCTCGAGGTCAGGGGCTCTCCATGGGGCTTCAAAGGGGGAGCCGCTCCTCCCCCGCGCCCCCCCCCCCCCCCCACCCCCCCACACACACCAACGTGGCAATGGGAACAGCCGTGCTGGCACCTCTTGGAAAAGCCGTGGCAGAGGTCCAGCCAGGGACAGCCCTGGCCAGGAGGGGCCGGGTGAGAGGCAGGGCAGTTCCTGCAGGGGGAAAAAAATCACTTTAAAAAGAATAAATCAAGTGGTGGAGGCTCCTCTCGCCTCTGCTGCCAGCCCCCTGCGTGACCTTGCTTCTGGATGCCTTGTGCCTCAGTTTCCCCTCCCATCCTGCTGGCATCTCGGCTGGGGGACATCGGCACGCTTGATCCAGGCCGGGGAGGTGGCAGATGGCTGGAGAGGAGCCCGGCAAGGGGGGCTGTGTCCCCGGGGCCACCCAGGCGCCCTCCTAAGCTGCCGCAGCTGTGGGCACTGCCTGGCGACAGCAGGCTGGGATAAACATGGGGAGGACACGGGGGGGGTGCACAGGCAGGGCCAAAGGCTCGGGGACAGCCAGCCGTGGGGATGTGCTGGGAGGGCTGGTGCTGTTGGTCCTCACCCCAGCACAGAGTGGGAGTGTGCTGGACCTCTGTGCTGCTCCCTTGGACCCCTCAAAGGTAGGGGGAGATGCCACGGTCCCCTCTCCTGTGCCCTGGGGGACAGGGACATGAGGGTGAGCTCTGTGACTCCCTAAAAGGATTTCTTTGGCTGGGGATGGTTGTGGGGCTGTGGCAGGGCCCCCCCACCCACCAGGACCGGCTGCTGCTGGGTCTGAGCCCCCTGGAACTCCGGCTGCAAAGCTCCATAAGCTCCTTTAAACCTTCCTCCCAAAAAAACCACCCTGTGCGATTTTAGCCCCCCCCCAGCATATATCTAGTAAGCTCATTATCCCTCAAATTAACAACACTCCTGGAGCAGTGCAGCCAGCATGGCCCTTCCTGGCATCTGTGTCCCCCATCCCTGGCTCCAGTGCTGCCGGCCCCTGCCCGGAGCACCCCAGCCACTGCCTTCCCTGTCGTCTTTTTGGCACAGAGCGAATGGCCTGGAAAAGCAACTGCATTCCCACCAAGGCAACCTTGTGCTGCTTTCAGGGGCTGTGGAAGAAAATGTTAAAAAATGTATAAAAAAACGCCCCAAAGGGCGGCGGGTGGGGACCCTCAGCTCAGCTCTTTGCTTTTGGGGGCACTGAAGTGTTTTTTTCTGAAGCCAGGCTCCTTCCCGAGGGGTTTTTCCCTGCTGCCAGAGTATCCCCTGGCCCAGCTCCCCAGTGGGGACCAGGGTCACTGCTGCCATGTGATGCTCGGTGGGGACAGGGCCCCCCCCCCTACCAGAGATGCTCGTTGGGGCACGTCCACCCGCGAGCACTTCGGGCAAGCTCGCTGGGGGATGAATCAGCGGTTTCGGCTGAAAAAATGTGGGTTTTCTTTTTTTTTTTTTTTTTTTTTGGCCTGTGCCCAATCGTCCAGGCTGCGATGGTGGGGGGGGGGGGGGGGGGGAGGGGGGAAAGCACCCGGCTCACCCTGCTTTCATCCCAAGGGATTTGAGCCGGGTGGCTGTGGCACCTGTCCCCTGCTGCAGGGGCCAGTGGAGCGGGGTGCCGGCACGGGGCGATGCTCCCGGGGGGCGCTGGATATGGTCGGGGGTGGAAGGCAGCAATCGGGAGCTGGAGCCATTTCATCTCCCCAAGCCCCAGCAAGGCGGCTTTGGTTTCCTCCCACCTGTGAATCGGTTAAATGGGAAAAAAGCTTGGCTGGGGGCCACGGAAACTCTCTTATTACATGTAATTAGCTTAATTACATCATAAATAACCCATCAAGGGGTAGCGGAGTGATGCTCAAACAAATAAGCAATTCTGCTTTCATCGGGTGACCCACCCAGCTCTTTGATCAGACCCAGTAACAACAAATGCTTTAAACACGGGAGGGGACACATCCAGCCCCCCATCCCTTTCCCAGCATTGCTCCCCATCCTTCCTCTTTGCCAGGTACCCAAAAAAGCTGCATCCCTGATTTCAAGCAGGGAAAAATTAGGGGGAAGCATCCTGAAAATTTGGGGCACACTTAATAAATTTATGGGATAAACCGCTTTGGGATGGAGCCCAGGATTTATCCCTGCTGGGCCAGGCTCCCTTGGGATCAGTGCTGGCTTCTCCATCGGCATGCGGTGTGAATTCATTCACCCCCATGCAAAGAAAGGGCTCCCAAAAGGCACTGCCTCTGCCAGCCAGGGGGAGAGCGGTTATTGAATATAAACACGCTGTGTAATTTACATGCTAATTATGTTGAATGCACTACAAGCCCATAATTAGAAACTAATTAGGTGAGAGCGCCTGTAATTGGTTTCAGGGGGGGTGCAGCAATAGTGCACCTGGGGAGGTGACCAGTTCTGGTCCTATAGTGGCATTAACTCTCCGTGCCGGCGCTTCCGGTGGTGTTTTGAGGGGGTTGGGGGTATTTGGGGCGCTGGGATGAGATGCCCTCTGGATGCTCGGTTTATCAGGGGCCCCCTAAAATCTACCCTTGCTTTGGAGATCAGTGCTGGCCTCTGTGCCAGTGGGCAGGGACCACTCATCCCTGCCCGATGGGGGACAGTGGTGGTAGCCAGCGAGGGTGGAGGGTGTGGGCAGCTGCTGGAGCTGTAAATTCAGCCCGAATTTGGCATGACCGGGGGGGGCGGGGGGGGGATTTGGCTTTGCAGAGCATGTAATTGGGCGGTGCTGCTTGCCATCACTGCGGGCAGAGCCAAGCAGGCAGAGCTGAGCATCACCCCTTGTTGCTGGCCAAGGGTCTGACGGTTCCTGGCCGCCAGCATCGCTCGAAGGCGCAGGGTAATTAAATCTCAATGCCTGAGGCCACCAAACGATACTAGGGAGGTGAGTCCGATGGAGGCTTGGTGGGGGCTCTGCAGGATGCAGCGAGGGGACCGGCCCCATCCCCGGGGAGGCCACCCTGGCTGTGATGCTGGGCGGCTCCTGGCTCCGGTGCTGGGCAATTAAAATGGGATTAGGCTCCTGGCCAGCCAGGGGAGCTCTGCCGGTGCTGGGGTTGGCAGCAGGGATGCGGGAGGGAATATGCTCATCAGGGCACATCGGCTAACCAGCCAGCTTCCCTAGCCCCAAGGGGGGCCCCTGCCCCGCTCTGTCCCCAGGGACCCCCCGTGGCTGCCGGGGGCAGGTTTGGGGGCACAGTGGTGGTGGGGGATTAGGCAGGGAGGGCGGGAAGGTGGCGGTTCAGGAGGTCAGAAGTTGGGGTGGGGGCTCACCCATCCGTCCATCGCCTTTGGAGAGGGCGTCACGGGGCAGTGGGTCCGTCACCACCCTGCTTTGGGGATGCCCCCTCTGATCGCTGGGCCGTGGGGGGCTGAATGGTGCCCCCAGCGGGGGGCCAGGGCCCTTTGTGCTGCTGGCTCTGTCCCCTGACAAGTCCTGGGGCCGGCCATCCTGATGGATGTGGGATATTTGGGACTGTCACTGGCATGGGACCCTGCACTGCTGGTGTCCTGGTGCTGCCCGGCTCAGCCCCAGGGTCCCAGCTGGGAGGTGAGGATGGGAGCATGCCCCTGGGGAGGTTGGACGTGGTGTCCCCAGGCCAGGCAGCGATGGCAGATGCGGGGCTGTCCCAGCATGGGGGTCTGCCTGGTTTAACCTCCATCCCCAGCTCTGCCTGCACCAGGGCTGTCCCTGCCCCAAGCAGGATGACTTGGGCGTATGGCTCTGGCAGCTGGTCCCTAGTGCTAGGGACGAGCCCTCTTGCTCTGCCTGCGTCACCCCACTGCTGAAGCCACCCTGCCCTTTCTTGGCTCCTGAGCTCCAGAGCCTCCCCGACACTAGCATACCTCTGGGGGAAGCCCCAAGAAAGTCACCCTGTGTCCCCAGGGCACTGTGTGGGGCACACACATGCACACAGACACGTGCTGTGTGAGGTACACGTGCATGCACACACACTGTGTGGGGCACACATGCACATATGTAATGGTATGGGGCACTCACCTGTACTCGCACACACACATGTACACATGCACGCACACAGTGAGGCACACACATGCACAGATGCGCTGTGTGGGGGGCACACACGCACAGTGTACGTGCACACACACACATGCTGCGTGGGATGCACACACATGCTGTGTGGGGCACACACGCATGCACACGTGTTGCATGCTGTACATGCATACGCACACACGCACTGCGTGGGTGAGTGGGGCAGCTGTGGGCCGTGGCACAGGCAGAGACTGGACCCAGTGCACTGTGGCACAGGCAGGGGCACTGTGGGACAGGCAGGGAGCACCATGGGACAGGCAGGGAATGCCACAAGTGGCAGGCAAGCCAGCACTGGCAACAGGGAACATCTGGAGCCCAGATGGGACAGGCAGGAGGAGTGTGCTCACCAGGTGGGTGAGCAGCCCCCCTGTCCCCCTGTCCTTTGCACCGTGGCACCCCACCCTGCCCACCAGCCCCTCCACGTGCCCACCATGCTCACCCCCTCTATCCAGCCCTGGCTGGCAGGCAGACCCCTGGGCCAGGGGGATGTTGATGTCACGTCCCGTGACAGCATTTCCCACAGCCCCAGCAGATTTGTGCCCCGTGGTGCCCGGCATGTAGCGGCCTCCCCACTGCAGCTGAGCAGTGCTGAGTGGGCTGCAGGTGCCGTGCGGCAGGGCTGGGGGCTGGGGGGCAGTGCTGCTGGCCATGGGACAGGGCGGGTTCTCCCAGTGACACCGGTGGGCACAGATCTGGCTGCTCCTGTGCACCGCTGTGCCCCCTTGGCATGGGCTCCCATGGAGACCTCCCTTTCCCCTGGCTGGCAGGAGGGTAGGTGCCCACCCTGCCCCAGAGGTGCCCACCCCCCTGCCAGTCCGCCAGCCCAGCCCCAGAATGCCAAGCAGGGTGTCCCCAGGGCTGTGCAAGGGGGTCCCTGCCACCGCCAGGGTGCAGGGCACAGCCCCCCAGCCCTCTCAGTCCCCAAAGAGGGCAGCCCCCCCATGTCTTCAGGGTGCCCAGGATGGGAAGGAGCCCTGGGGATGCCTGTGGGACATTGCCAGCCCCCCATGGGGCTGGAAGGTGAGAGGTCAGGGAGATCTGCAGGCGCTTGGCATCCTGGCTGGGAGCGGCAGCTGGCCGCTGGAGCCCTGCCCAGCCCTGCCTGGAAGCCGGCATGCTCCTTCCCGCCACCGAGCTGCAGGAACCTGCTCCACTCCCACCCGGGAAGGGGGGTCCCTGGTGCACAGGGCACACCCCGGTGTGGAGGGACAAAATGCAGGGTGGGGGGTGCTCATGGGGCCAGCATCCCGTGGCAGTCCCATGAGACCCCCATGTCTAATGGCTGAAGGGGGGAATCCAAAGGGGGTGGCATCTCCAGAGGGGGTGGCATCTGGGGCAGATTGTGTCCCATGGAGGTGGCATCTAGAGTGGCACCTCCAAAGGGGATGGCATATGGGGAAGATGATATCCCATGGGAGTGGCATCTTATGGCTGGGAGTGACATCGGATGGCTGTTGGTGGCATCCAAAGGGGTGGCACCTCCAAAGGGAGTGACATCCAGGGCAGGTGTCATCCCATGGAGGTGGCATCAGATGGCTGGGCTTGACATCGGAAGGGAGTGACACCTCCAGAGGGGGTGGCATCCAGAGTAGGTAGTGTCCCATGGGGGTAGGGTTCTGTCTTGCTCGTGTCCTGGCCCCTGCTGCGTGGTCCTTGGCACTGGCCCACATCATCTGCAGCACTTCTGCCTTCCATCTGGCTGCCTCATTGCACTTGTGAATATTCATGACCCTCATTATCCTCTTTCACTCATTGCTCCCACACTCAGGCTAAAAATAACTTCCCAAGGGGGGATGGGGTGCGTGGGGCCGGGGAGAGGTTTGTCCCCTCCCCGGGAGGGAGCTCCTTGGGGTCCCAGCTTCCCCATCGAGGAGCCAGTGGACTGGCTGAGACGTGGGGTCACAGGGCAGGAGAGGGATGATGCCGGAGATTTTGGGAGCTGCGGGCTCTTGGCTAGTGTGCCAGGGAGCCCCTGCTTCCCGCCCCATCTCAGTGGGGAGCTCCACTCCCTCCTGTGGGGTGCTGGGTCTCCTGAGCCCAGGTCCTGCTGTCCCCCTCCCCTGGCCACTCTTGGTTGTCCCAACCAGCCATGTGCATCTCTGTCATTGTCCCATGTCCTATGTAGAGGTGGCAGTATCATGGCTCTCATGGAGGGAAAGGTGGGCATCTCCTCTGGCAGGATGTCCTCCAGCTGGGACCAGCCTTGAACTCAGGGGCAGAGGTGGCACCAGGGCAGGTGGGGGTCCCTGGGGTGCTGACACCTGCCCCTTTGCCCCCACAGAGCTGAAGGCAACTGGCACAGCGCACTTCTTCAACTTCCTCCTCAACTCCAGCGACTACCGCATCTTGCTGAAAGACGAGGACCACGACCGCATGTACGTGGGCAGCAAGGACTACGTCCTCTCGCTGGACCTCCATGACATCAACCGCGAGCCCCTCATTGTAAGCTGCCATCGCAGGGTAGGGGGGGCACAGGTGGGAGGGGGGCAACTGGGCACACGAGGGGGCATTTTGGATGCTGGGGCAGGAGCTCGATGGGCGTTGCTGGCACTGGTGGGGAAGAGGTGGGGCTGGATGTGAGCCCTGGTCTCCCCTGGGCTTGTGTCTCTGCAGATCCACTGGCCCGCATCCCAGCAGAGGATCGAAGAGTGCATCCTGTCAGGCAAGAACAGCAACGTGAGTGGACACCATGAACCCCCTTCTGGCCAGCACTCAGGGGGATTTGTGTCCTCATGTCATACCCTGAAAAAGCCATCCCCCAGGTCCCCTCTAGTGCAGCAGCATCTGCAGCCATGCCGGGATGGGGTGGCATCCCATGGTGTCACAGTGTTCTCTCACCCCTTCTGTCCCAGCCCTGCAGGTCCTGGAGAGCTTCATGGGCAAGTAGGAGGCCAAGCTCCTCATGTTTCCTCCTGCCAGCCAGGGCTGGGCCTTCTAGCTTGCCAGCTCGTGGCTCATGCTAGCCCCTGACTCATGCTGTCCCATGCCCCATGCCATCCCGTGGCCCATGCCAACCCATGACCCACACCATCCCATGACCCACACCAACCCATGGTGCCAGCCCATGGCCCCACCCCAACCTATGGCCCCCTGCTGGGGTTGGCACCCCCCTCCTCTGCTTCCCAGGGGGAGTGTGGCAACTTCATCCGCCTGATCCAGCCCTGGAACCGGACCCACCTCTACGTGTGTGGCACCGGCGCCTACAACCCCATCTGCGCCTTCGTCAACCGTGGGCGCAAAGCCCAGGTAAGGGGTGGGTGGGATGGGTGGGGGCTGAGCCAGTGCCTGGACCAGTGGTGCTGGTGCAGCCACCACAGGACTGCAGCGGGGTGCAGGAGGGCAGCACGGCATGGCTTGCCTCTGCTGGTTGGTGTCAGGGGGTTTGGGGAGCAGAGGGTTGGGGGCCACAGCAGGCAGTGGGGTGACCGTGGCTAACAGTGCTGTGCTGCTGAGTGGGGCCAAGCCATCTCCACAGACAGAGGACTTCTCTTCATGCTGGAACTGGGCCACCCTGGCTGGACCTTGATGCTGGCTTCCATGTGATGTGCCCTCGCACCCTGCTGGTCGCAGCCACTGCTGGATCTCCACCGGAGCAAGAGATGTGTCACCCCCAGCTTCCCACCCACCACCAGGCTGCGGAGCCCCTTGCCGTGGATGCAGAGGATGCCTGGCACTGTGCCAGTGCTGGTGTTGCACAGGGAAAACTGTGGCAGGGGCTGTGCCAGTGCATGTGGCTGTGTCGGGGACATCCCTGTATGAATGCCACACAGCCCCAAGGACCATGGTATGCACTGAGAGGGTGGTCAAAGCCGTGTGCCACCAGGCTGGATGTGTGGCAGACAGAGGAGCAGTTTCAGAATAGTCCTGGGAGGAAGCCAGTCTCTGCAAGTAGCAACGTGGGTGTCCTGGGGGGCCCCAAGCCCTGTGAGGTGTCGATCCCCTCTGCGCTGGGGTGGCAGGTCCTGGGCTGTGTCCTCTTCTGTGGTCAGAGGGAGCTGGGTGCTGCCAGCCTGAGCTGAGGGAGGAACGCGGCGCTGGACATGGAGGATGTGTGTCTGCCCCGATGCCCCCAAGCCTGGCACAGGCACCAAGAAGGGTGGACGCTGCTTGGGCCAGTCCAGATTAGGACTGGATTGGGACCAGGCTGGGCAGCAGCAGCATTTGAGGAGGAGCAGGGGTGCTGGTGCAATTGAGGACAGCATCGTGTGTCCCCTCCAGCAGACCAGCAGCGCTGTGGCAGGGACAGGGCATTCCAGTGACCCTGTAGTGCCAGTAGCTTCCCCCATGCCGTGACTGGGCACCGGGGGCTGGGGCATTGCTTCTCTGCTCAGGGTGCTGCCACCTGGGTGGCAGGTGCCATCTTTGTGTGCCCAGGTGTGAGCCTAACCTGGCTGGCTGCGGGCAGCTGCCTCTCCGCTCTCTCCTTCCCTGTGCCAGGGCACCCCAGTTCTGTGGGAGAGAGTAGGATCTGTCCTGGAGAAGCTCCTGCTGGAGGACGGCCCAGCCTGGAGCATCCGGAGACCCCCACCAGCACCACCCAGGGGGACCACAGCTCTGCTGCTCCATGGGCACCCATCACCCCAGCTCTTGGGGTCCCCCCACCCGCCCCTGCCCTGGGGAGTCCTTCCCCCCACGGGCGCTAACTCTCTGCCCTGCTCCTTTTCCCCAGGGGTTTCCGCCGAGCCAGCCGGGAGGCCGGGAAAGCAGATCCACCGACAGCCCCCTCAGCCCGAGACCAGCACAAAGCAAGGTGGGAACCGGTCTGGGAGCCCGCCGCAGCCGTGCCCAACTCTCCCCGGGGCGCGCCAGAGCCGCGGGCTCCTTCTCCCTCCCACCGGCATGCTTCCGACCCCTGGGCCAGGCGCCCTGTGCCGTGGGCATCCCCGGTTCCGTGGGCATCCCCGCCGTCTCCTTCCCTCTCAGCACAGCATCTTTCGGCCACCGGCCTGGCGTCTGCTCTCCTTCTCTCACTAACTCCTTCCTCCCAGGCCATGTACGGGTCCCCTGTGGGGGACACTGTCAGGGACGGTGGCTCTCCCCCCTGCCACCAGCTTTGCCCAGCTCCAGGCTTGCTGTGTCCCTTGGAAGTGGGGCCACTTGTCGGTAGAGCCACAGGGCTTGAGGTGGTTCAGGGGAGGATGCCAAGGCGATGTGCAGGAGGTGTTTTGGTAGGGTCTACAAAAACGTGACTAAGCAGCTGCTTTGCCCTGCCCCGGGGAGGGCTTGTGTCATGCCAGCGGGCAAGCAGGCTCAGGGAGGCGATGGCAGCCCCAGCTTCTGGGAACACCCAGCGTCCTGCCCACCCTGACAGTGTCACCCCCCAAGCCTCTCCCCTCCAGACTAACATGGGTCAGTGCATGGGCTGGGGAGCAGGTGGGGCGTGGGCATCCTGTGGCAGCCTGGGTCTCCCTCCTGCCTGGCCCTCTGCCCCTGCTGGCCCCTCCGCTCCAAGGATGGGTGGTAGGGGGGGCAGAGGGTGATGCTCAGCTGCGAGCATCTCACTGGCTGCGGGCAGCTCCTGCTGCTGACTTCCCCAGTGCCAGCTGGGCAAGCCCTGTTGCCATTTCAGCCCCCTCGAGCTCCCCTGGTTCCTCCCTCCCTGCCAGATCTGGCCCCAGCATCCACAGGGAGAAGCTCCCTGGTGCAGCTCCCTGTGCCCTGGGCGGGGGCTCCCTGGGGGCTGCCAGCACCTGCTTTCCCGCAACTCCGATGCATTTCAAGGCGCGTTAGCCCAGCAGTGGTGCCGGCACCGTGATGGCTCATGGGTTGCCTGACTGGGAGGGTGAGATGATGCGGCTGGGGCCAGGGCTGCACTGGAGAGCCAGGTTTTCCCTGTGATGGTTTGCTCAGCTCGGGAGCAGGGCTGTCACCAGGCAGAGGCGTTTGTGATGGTGATGGTGGCTCTGGCAGCGCAGTGCAGCAATGGGGACGGTGGAAGTGTGGCTGTGCCCATCTCTGGGGCTGAGGTGCCCCAGGAGGAGCTGGCATGAGCAAAACCTCTGGTGGGAGATGTGCTCGGTGAGCATCCCAGCTCCCCACCATATCCTGCCCTTCCTGGAGCTGGGGGCTCTGCCAGGATGCTGTTCACCTTTTGATGGAGGATGGCTGCCACCATGTCCATCACCCCTGCGTCAAAGCCAGGGCATGGGGCCAGTGGGCAGTTCCGCCACTCTGATTTGGTTGCTTGAGGTACCCCCCTGCACCCGGGCTCCTCACAAGTGCTGCCATGCTGCTGCTTCATCCCTGCTCTGATGGTCCCTATGTCAGGTGGTGCAGGGTGCCCTGGCTGGGCCAGCCTGGCCCTGCCTGCCCCCAGCTGGCACTGGCAGAGGTTTTTGTGTCTGTCTCCGGAGGCAGTGTGGGTCTTGCCTGGCTGGGGATGTGTGACAGTGCCAGGGATGGCCACAGGGGAGGCAGAGGTGGAGAGACAGCTAACAGTGTGGGGGCAAATCCCCCAGCGTGGGTGCAGCATCTCCCCATGATGCCACCTTGGCAGTGCCTGCTGGAAGATGGGTCCTGGCAAGAGGACTGCGGTGGGTCTGGCAGCCAAGCTGTGCTGAGCTGTGCCACTGGCCAAACTCTGCCTGCCAAAGCTGCTGGAGCTGAGTGACCTGGAGCCAGCCAAATGGCAACGTGCGACGCGGCCAGCTGGAGCAAAGAGGTGGCCAAAGGGAGATGTTTGCCCAGAAGTGGACCTGGGGGATGGATGCCCTGTTTCAACCCAGCAGTTCAACCAAGTCTCCAAGTGGTGGAGGGCATGGAGAAGCACCCAGCACCGTTGGAGGAGTAGCTCACGGGGACCTCAGCTTCTCAGAAGACCTGCAGACCCCTGGTGTGGTCCACCCGCATCCATCCTTGCTGCTGGCCTTCATCCTGGAGGAGCCTGCTTCTCCTGGTGGGCTTTGGAAGATGCCACAGGGATGGAGGGGTGAAAGTCTAATCAGCTCCTCCATTTGCTTCCTTCTCCAGGATTATATCTTCTACCTGGAGCCAGACAAGCTGGAGTCAGGGAAGGGGAAGTGTTCCTATGACCCCAAAGTAGACACCGTCTCTGCGTTAATAAGTGAGTTCTGTAGCTCCCTGGGGCCAGTGCTGCCTGTGTTGGGCAGAGGAAGCATGTAGGCGGGATGGGATAGCTGCTCCCACAGTCTTCCTGCATTGCCCAAATATCCCCTGGGAGTCAGGTTCCTGCCCCTGCCACCCCTGCTTGCTCCAGCGGTGGATGGCTGGGCACCCGGGATGCCCAGTCCTTGGGCAGTTGGCCCAGCAGAGGTGGAGGTCCTGGTTACAGACCAGTGGCAACCTTCTGAGCTCTCTGAGATGGCCACAGGCAGTGGCTCTTGGTGCCTTGTGGCTACTGGCTGGAGCTAGGGCTGGATGGAGCCCAGAGCAGTGGAAGAAGGTGGGTGGATGGGACTAGGTGGGGGTCCCTGGCTGATTCCTGCCCTCTGCAGATGAAGAGCTCTACGCTGGTGTCTACATCGACTTCATGGGCACAGATGCCGCCATCTTCCGCACCATGGGCAAGCAGACAGCCATGAGGACAGACCAATACAATTCACGCTGGCTCAACGGTGAGTTTGGGTGTCATTGGCTCAGGTTCCCTGGGGCCCACGCAGCTCCAGCCCTAGAGATGAAACTCATCGTGTTGTACTATGTCCTCCCAGGACAGAGACAGTAGCCAGTATGGGCGGGTGGATGGGTGGTGGAGTGGGAAGGATGGATGGATGGATGGATGGATGGATGGACAGCTGATGGATGGGTGGATGGATGGATGGATGGGTGGTTGACAGTTGACAGCTGATGGATGCGTGGACAGATGGGTGGACACATGATGTATGGGTGGATGATGGATGGGTGGAGGGATGTGTGATGGATGGATGGATGGATGGATGGGTGGAAATCTAGGCAGAATAGCAGAGGGACAGCTGTGTGTGGCAGTGGCAGATGTGCTGGGAGCTTTGCTGGATGGTGGGAGCAGTCAGCTGGTGAGAGATTGGGCTGGCTCTGCCAGAGTCTGTGTGTAGGTTTCTGCAGGGCTGAGATGTCAACCATGTCGCCTGCAGTCGGTGACCCTGAGCACTCATCCTGCCCCCCTCAGAGCACCCCTGCCTGCAGGGCGGCAGCTGAGTAAACAGAGCAGAGCAGATGGGATGATCCTGCCGGGCTGGGGAGCCGGCGGGGCGGTAACCTGAAGAGGGAGAGCTGTCAGCACGGCTGGGTACCGGCTGATGGATGGCAGGGAGAAGCTTCCTGAGAAGCTTCCAGTCTGCGTGGTTCCTCCCCGGGGGAAGACTGGTTCCCACCGCCCTGTTCAGAGCTGCTGGAGCTCTCCACTCTGTGGACCTCAGGGGTGCTCCCAAGGACCTCAGGGAAGCCCCAAGGCACTCCTGGAGCACTGATGACCACCAGAGAGACCGAGTTCCTCTGCTCACCTCTGCAGCTATGGTCCAGATCCAGCTGTCTCCCTGCAACCACAGCAGTGCTTTTCCAGGAGCAGAGGAAAGGGGGGCTCAGCATCCCGCTGCAGCCAGGGGCAGGCTTCTGCTGGGCTGACAGTGCCGTGCCGTGCCGTTCCAGACCCGGCCTTTGTCCGTGCCCAGCTCATACCCGACAGCAGCGAGAGGAATGACGACAAGCTCTACTTCTTCTTCCGAGAGAAGTCAGCTGATGCCCCGCTGAGCCCTGGGGTCTATTCCCGCATCGGGCGCATCTGCCTGGTAGGTGGAGCAGCAGGCAGGCAGGGGAGTGGGCAAGGGAGTGGGCAGGGCTCAGCATGGGGGTTCCTCTGTTGCAGAATGACGACGGGGGCCACTGCTGCCTCGTGAACAAGTGGAGCACCTTCCTGAAGGCCCGGCTCGTCTGCTCTGTGCCAGGACCTGATGGGATCGAAACGCACTTTGATGAGCTCCGTGAGTGGGCAAGGAGGGGGATGGAGACCTTCTCCACTCCTGCAGGCTTGGGGGGCACCCTGGGGAGAGCTGGGGACCCTCTTGCTGCCCCCCCACCTCTTGCTGTCCCATGGGGAGCTGCTCTCCCCCCTATCCTGGCATCCCTGAGTGCAAGGGTGTTCCTGCCTACCTTCCCCATGGTGACACCCCCATCTTTCTGTCCCAAGAGGATGTCTTCATCCAGCAGACTCAGGACACCAAGAACCCCGTTATCTACGCTGTGTTCTCTGCTTCGGGGTGAGTGCTGACACTCCCAGCACGGAGCAGCAGAGGATGGGCCCCTGCTGGGTGGGGGTCCCTGTGATGCCACAGTGTAGGGTGGCAGCAGGTCCTTCCTCCCAGGTCGGTCTTCAAGGGTTCTGCCGTGTGTGTCTACTCCATGGCTGACATCCGCATGGTCTTCAACGGGCCCTTCGCACACAAGGAGGGACCCAACTACCAGTGGGTGCCCTACACAGGCAAAATGCCCTACCCCCGGCCAGGCACTGTAAGTACCCCCTGGGCACACGTGGGGAGGTGAGCTGGCACCTGCCATGCAACCGGCACCCTCGGTCGCATGCCCAAATACCAGCTCACTGAGCACTGGTGATGTTTGTGCCACAGTGCCCCGGGGGAACCTTCACCCCATCCATGAAGTCGACGAAGGATTATCCTGATGAAGTGATCAACTTCATGCGTACGCACCCGCTGATGTACCACGCTGTCTATCCCACCCACCGCCAGCCGCTGGTGGTCCGCACCAACGTCAACTACCGCTTCACCACCGTGGCCGTCGACCAGGTGGATGCGGCAGACGGGCGCTATGAGGTGCTTTTCCTGGGCACAGGTACCCACGCCGCGCACCGCGGGGAACGCAGCATGCTCCGGCGCGGCCCCGGAGGGCACGGGCACCACCAGGGCTGGCCAGAGCACGGTGCCCTCCGCCACGCTGGAGCAGGGTGAGGGGCTGAGACCCCTCCCCTGAGATCCCTGCCCCTCTTTGAGGCTCCAGCCTGGTCCATCCCCTGCCCCGGTGCCCATCCCATGGACCCCCACCATCCAGCCTGGTCTTTCCCTTAGCCCAGTTCCCATCCCCAGAGCCAGCAACCCAGCATGATACCTCCCATCCTAGGGATGCCACCAGCCAGCCTGGTCCTTCCCCTGCCCTGCCCGTCCCATGGCCCCCACCATTCAGCCTCATCCTTTCCTGACCCCAGTGCCTATCCTGCATTCTTCCCATTGCGCATCCTAAGCCCACCATCATCCAGCTTCATGCCTCCCCTGCCCAGCTGCCCATTCTAGAGGCACTAGCATCCAGCCCTGTCCTTCCCCTGCCCCAGTGCCCATCCTGCAGGCACCATCATCCAGCTCAGTGCCTCCGCTGCTCCAATGCACATCCCAGAGCCCCCATGGTCCATCCTGATCCTTTCCCAGCTGCTGTCCCCACCCTGCCCTGGGTGGCAGCAGTGCCTAGCCACAGGCAGTGTCCTGAGCTGGTACACCGCGCCCCAGGCACAGCTGCCTGCTGCAGCAGGAGAGAGATGGGCATGGGCTTGGGGGAATCCTTCCTCCCCCCAGTCCCAGCAGGAACCCCCTTCCCAGGCTTGGAGGGCACAGGTGCTCAAGGGTGGCACTGAGTGCCCGGGCACCATGGTGTCTTGCAGATCGGGGCACCGTGCAGAAGGTCATCGTGCTCCCCCGGGATGACATGGAGACGGAGGAGCTCATGCTGGAGGAGATCGAGGTGTTCAAGGTAAGGGCTGGCCTGCCCTCCACACCCTGCTGAGTGTCCTCAACCGGGCCAACCATCCCCTTGGGACACCAGCCATTCTTTGGGACACCAACCTGCCCCCTGGGACATCAGCAAGTCCCTTGGGATACCAGCCACCCATTGTCTGGCTCTGGAGGAACCCCAAGCATTGGTCCTCCTGCCTGCTGCCTTCTCGCATCTCCCTCTGCCCGCCCCTGCCTGCCCTAGCTGCCTGCAGGGGTCTGGGGCGCCCACCCCAGGGCTGCAGCATCAGGCCAGGCAGTCACCCCTCATTCTCTTTCACTTCTGCTCTCGTCTAGGTGCCAGCACCCATCAAGACAATGACCATCTCCTCCAAGAGGGTGAGTCACGGCAAATGGCAGGGTGCTGGGCAGATCCCATTACGGGCCTGGCCGCGGCACTGCCTAGTGTCACCCCAGCACCAGAAGGGGAGGCGCATGGGTAGCCCCAGGCAAGCTGGCTCGAGTGACCCCAGGTGGCCCTGGTGTCTTGGCCAGTTCCAGTACCAGGAGGCTGCAGCTCATTCTGGGTGGTCCTTGTGGGGTGGGGACAAGATAGCATCTCACTTTGTCCTCTTTGTCACCCAACAGCAACAGCTGTACGTGTCCTCGGCTGTAGGTGTGACCCACCTGGCCCTACACCGCTGCGATGTGTACGGGGAAGCCTGTGCTGACTGCTGCCTGGCCCGGGACCCGTACTGTGCCTGGGATGGCAGCGCCTGCACCCGCTACTCTGCCTCCTCCAAGAGGTATGGGGGGCCAGGGGACAGCGGCAGGGAGGGACACCCTGGCTTCAGGCTCCCCAGCTCACCTTCCACCTCCCCACAGGCGGAGCCGGCGGCAGGATGTCCGGCATGGCAACCCCATCCGCCAGTGCCGAGGCTACAACTCCAACGGTGAGCGAGGTCTGGGGGGGCGTGCTGAGGGTGGGGTGTGGGGGGGGTGTGGGCAATGACCAGAGTGGCACAGAGGTGGATGGATGCCCTGGTGGGCTGATGGTTGTGTGGGTGGGTATATGGGAAGAAGGTGAGCATGGATGGATGGATGGATGAATGGATGGATAGATGAAATAATGGGTACAATGGGGAGGAGGATGAGCCCAGGTGGATGGGTTGGTGGGTAGATGGATGTGTGAATGAGTGGATACATTGGAGAGGAGGATGAATGTGGATGGTTGGGTGGATGGGTGGGTGGATACATTGGGGAGTAGGATGAACATGGATGGGTAGATGGATACATTAAGGATGGAGGATGGATAGATAGATGGATATGTTGTGGAGGAGAATGATCAGATTTGAATGGGTAGATAGAGGAAGGGATGGATGGATGGATGGATGGATGGATGAATGGATGGATGGATACGGTGGGGAGAAGGATGATTACAAATGGGTGGGTGTGTAGACGAATGAATGGGTGGATGGATGAGCGTATGGATACTTCAGAGGAAGATGAACATGGGTGGGTGGGTGGATGGATGGACAGACAGACAGACAGACACCCTTGCAGAAGCATGGCTACACTAGAGGTGAAGGAGCATACTCGCTGGGTGTCTGGGGAGCAGGCAGGCCTGTGGCTGGAGATGGACAGGACCTCTCCCTTGGAGAGTTGGTGGGCTGGGCAGGACGGCAGCGGGGCAGGGGTGCGGAGGCGTGTGACCCAGCTGCCCATGGCCCACCCCTGCAGCTAACAAGAACATGGTGGAGGCAGTGCAGTATGGGGTGGAGGGCAGCACTGCCTTCCTGGAGTGCCAGCCCCGCTCGCCCCAGGCCAGCGTCAAGTGGCTGCTGCAGAAGGACAACAGTGACCGGCGGAAAGAGGTAGGGCAGGGTGCTGCTTGGGAGGGGGTGTGGGGTGGGGGGCCAGGGACCAGCCCACTGAGCCATGCCACCTCTCCCCCTGACAGCTGCGGGTGGAAGGCCGGGTGCTGCGGACGGAGCAGGGCTTGCTGCTGCGTGCCCTCCAGCTCGCCGACAGTGGCCTCTACTCCTGCACCGCCACCGAGAACAACTTCAAGCACACGGTGACCAAGGTGCAGCTCCGTGTCCTCAGTGGCCGCGCCGTCCACGCCGTGCTGGTCCAGGCGGAGTCCCCCCCTGGCCTGCCGGGTGCCCCCACTCCTCGCTACCAGGACCTGCTGCAGCTCCTCACCCAGCCAGAAATGGGACTTCTGGACCAGTACTGCCAGGGCTACTGGCGGCACACGGCCGCTAGCCCCCCACAGCCACTAGCTGGCCTCAAAGCCAAGGAGCAGCAGGACCAGAAGAAGCCTCGAAACCGCCGGAATCACCAGCCAGAGACCTACGGGCATACATGAAACCATCATCAGGGACTTTGCTAGCACAGTGGTCTATTTTTCCCCCCTTTTAATATTAAAAATATCTATAAATAAATAAAAATATATATATATATATGTACATCCACGCACACACGCACGCAGACACACGCACTCCTCCCCTCCCACGGGAGATGGTATTTATTTGTAGGTTGTACATAGTCACTGGGGTGATGTGACTCCCACCTCCTGGCCCCAGGCAGGGGTGGGGACCCCCAAGGCAGCCGCCACCAGCACTGCTGTCTTCCCCCCTGCCCCAGGACCCCGGGATCCTGGTGTGTGGGGACTACTGGGCACTGCAGCTGCTGTCTTCCCACAGCTGGGGCATGGCCCTGCGCTGGGGGGCCAGAGGTGCTGGGTCCTGCTGTGGGAGGGGGTGATGCCCTGTGGAGGGGAACAAACCCCAGCCAAGGCAGTGGGAGAGGCAGCGCCACCAAGGTCTGCCCCTGCAAGCTGTGCGCAGCCCTCGCAGCTTCATGCCTCAGTTTCCCCACCTGGTTATTGAGGAACAAGTGCTTTCTGTGGGGAAGCTGCAGACCACCAGGCAAGCCTAGGAGAAGGGGGCTGTGGGACCAGGGTGTGCAGCCCTGTCCCCCTCCCTGGGGGGTTGGTCAGTGGGACAGGACCCTTGTGGCAGTATCCAGGTGTCCAGGCCATGGTGGGGGCTCGGCCGGGGTCTTTGGGTGGGGAAGAGAAGGAGAAGGGGCTGTGCCTGGGGTAAAACTTCGAGCAGCCGCTGGTGCTCACTGGCACTGGCACCCACGGGCGCTGGGGCACCCAGCCCGTCAGCTGCCCCTTGGGGCACCCAGGCAGGTGCAGGGGCTTGTAAATAGTTGTACATGGGAAGCGCAGGGGTGGCAGGGGCCAAGCAAGTGCCCCCTGCCGCAGCCAGGGGCACCCCCAAATAAACACTGGCTTTGGGACAGATGTGGGCGCCTGCGTGTGCTCTGTGGGGGGCAGGGAGCGGGCAGGGAGCAGGCAGGGAGCAGGCAGGGAGCAGGCAGGCAGGGCCTGTGCTGCTGCCTGATCCCGGGCACATAATCCCCTTAACTCTGCCCCCGAACCCTGCCAGGGGGGCAGGGGTGGGCTGGAGCCAGGCAGGCAGCGGGGGGGGGGGGGGCCTGGAGAGGCCCTGGGGGGTGGGCCCTGGTCAGGACTGGGGAGCACGGGGAGGTGGCAGTACAGGGTGTGCTGCCTGGGGGTTAGGGGTATGCTGGGGCATGCACTGGACTGGGCTAGTGGCCAGTACTGGGTGTTACCGAAGGCACTGGGAGGACTCAGAGTCAGTACTGGGAGCACTGGGGGTGGTACTGGAACACTAGGATTTGATACTGGGAGCGAGTACTTGATGGTACTGGGGGCATGGGGGGACGGCTCTGCATGGAGCGCTGGGGGTTGTAAGTGGGTAATACTGGGCTGTATTGGGAGCATGTCAGTACAAGGAGCAATGGAGGTAGTACTGAGCTCCTCTGGGCAGTCCCCACAGACACTGGGGTCAGTGCTGGGAGGTCCTGGGCTATACTGGGGGCAGTACTGGGCACACTGAGGGCGGTGCAGGGCTGTACTGGGGCAGTAGTGGGTACACTGGAAGCGGCGCAGGGCTGTACTGGGCACACTGGGTGGTGCAGGGCTGTATTGGGCAGTACTGGGCACACTGGGGGCGGTGTAAGGCTGTTACCGGGGCAATACCGGGTATACTGGTGGTGCTGTGCTGGGTCCTTTTGCCCCCTGGCGGCCGAGCGCGGCGCTGCAGGAGCCCCGCGGTGCCGTGCGGCGGGACACTGGGGACGGGGGGGTGGGACACTGGGCTCTACTGGGGGTACCTGGGGGAGTCCTGGCAGGTCCTGGGGGCACTGGAGGAAGTGGCATGGGGACACAGAGGGATTACTGGGGTGTCCCTGGGGACACTTAAGTTATACTGAGGTGGCCACAATGGCAGTGGAGGGTGCGTGGGACACTGGAGAGGGGCCTGGGGACATTGCGGGGGTCACTTCGGTTGGCATGGGGACATTGGGGTGGCACTGGGGTGCCCCTAGATGTTGGACAGGTTTTTTTGGGAGGTATGTCCTAAGGACACGGGTTGACTGGAGTTGCTTGACAACACTGGCGGGGGGATCCTAGGATTTCTCCTTGGGATACTGGGGAGTGTTACTGGGGAGGGGCTTGGAGACCTGGGGGAGGGTACTCGGGGCATCCCTGAGGACATTGTGCAGGTGTTGCTGGAGGGGCCTGGGGACATTCTGGGGAGTGATACTGGGCTGGCCTGGTGACGCTGGGAGTGTACTGGTCGGTGGCTGAGGACACTGAGTGCACCCGGAAAGCCTGAGGACATTGACTGAGGGTCCTAGAAGGGACCCTGGGGACACAGGGTGGGGTGACTGGGGCTGGCATTCCATCACTGGAGGTACAGGGATGCCCTGGGGGCAGAGGGACCTGGAGAACTGGGATGGGATTTACCGGTGGGAGGGACTGTGGGCAGTGGTCCAGAGCTGGGGAGGGGCATGACCAGTGTAAGCTGGGGACAATGGGGACATTTCCACCCACTGCCCCCAGCCCCTGCAAACCCTGGTGGACACCTCCTCACCACCCCCACCCCCAGCTTCAACTCCCCACCCCGGGGTCCACAGCAGAGCCGGAGCTATGTGGGGGTCCCGTGTCCCCAGGGGTGGCCAGGTCACTGCCCCAGCCTCAGAGCAGGGGCAAAGTGGGGGGCTGGCCGGCCTTGCCCCCCCCGCAGAAGCGCTGACACCGGGAGCTGCAGGACTGCTGAGCTCAGCCCGCTGCAGATTTAGGGGGGTTTATCTGTGGAGGGGAGCGGGGGCCCAGCTTAAGCCACAGGTGCTGAGCACAGCACCTCACCGGGCGGCCCCCGGGGACCTTGGCCACGTCCTTGGCCCACATTGGGTGGTGGGTTGCGGCAGTGGCGGCGGGCACAGGGAGGAGTGCGCTGGAGACGGCGGGGGGCTGGAGCTCGTTGCCCATCCTGGTGCTGACCTCCAAGGAGCGGGTGAGCCAGAGGGCCGTAGGGCGGAGGATGGGCGCCGGGGCCAGCGCAGAGGAGAAGCACTCCCGTGAACTGGAGAAGAAGCTCAAGGAGGACGCTGAGAAGGATGCCAGGACCGTCAAGCTGCTGCTGCTGGGTATGGAGGGGACAATATCCTGGGCGAGATACCCATCCTTTGTGCGTCTCACCCCAACATCCCGCCCGGCATTCCTCTGACACCTCCTGGCACCCCTCAACCCAACCAGCCCACCCCAACATCCCACCCAGCGTTCCTCTGACAGCTCCTGGCACCCCTCGACCCAACCAAGCCCCCCAAACATCCCACCCAATGCTCTTCTGACACCCCCTCCAGACACACCCCCTAAACCCAAGCAGCCCAGCCCAACAAATCACCCAATGTTTCCCTGACTCCCCCAACACCCCTAAAACCAACCAGCCCACCCCAACAGTACCCCCATTCTTAGGTAGTCCTAAAACTACCCCTCCACACCTCAACAGCCCACCCAATGTTTCCCTGATGCCTCCAGCACCCCTAAACCCAGCCAGCCCACCCCAAGCATGCCCCCAACAGCCTCCTGGTCCCAGGCAACCCTAAAACCAACCAACCCACCCCAAGTACCCACCCAAAGTTTCCCTGACACCCCCCATACCCAACCAGCCCAGTCCAACAGTCAACCCAACAGCTCCCTGCTCCTAAGTACCCCTAAACCCCACCAGCCCACCCCAAACGTTCATCCAATGTTTTCCTGATCCCCTCCAGCACCCCTAAACCCAACCAGCCCACCCTAACAGTCCCTCATTCCCAGGCTCCCCTAAAAGAGCTCATGTCAACAGCTTGCTCAAGACCCGCCCCCCCATCAGGCACCCCAAACCCAACAACTCAACAGCTCACCCTACGATCCCCCAGCTTCCAGGTATCGCCCAAACTCAACCAACCCACCCAACATCCCCTGACTCCCAGGCCCCCTGACCCCAACCAACCCATCTTAAGAGCTTTCACAACACCACCTACCAGCACCCTACCCCAGCAGCACCCCCAACCTCACCCCATCCTCCTAGGCACCTCCATGCAGCCCACACCATCACCCCGGTGTCTGTCCCTGAAACCCTCTGGCACTGTGGGTCCCTCCCAGTCCCTTCCAGCTGTCCTGGTGATGCCTGAGAACTGGGGTGCCCTGGACATGGTGGGGCCATGGGTGCCATTGGGTGCTGTCCTCCTGGCCCAGCCCAAGGCACGTCCCCTTGCACTGCCACAGGCTTGGGGCATTGGGTGGTGGGTGGCAGGGTTGCGATGCCACCATGTCCCTAGCCTCTCCCTGGGTCCCCAAGCACGTCCCCAGCTAAGCCACCACAGATCTCATTAGCCACGGTGGCTCAGCCCAGCCTTAATGCCCACTGGCACCAGTCTGTAATCCCCCTGCCCTGAGCCATTGACCTGGCATGACCACCAGTGCCCCCAAGCTGTGCCAGGCACTGGGGGTCTCAGGGGGCCAGTGCAGGGTGGAGCCAGGGCTGCTCATGGTGTGGGTGTCACCGTGACCCGTGCTTTGTCCCCTCAGGAGCAGGGGAGTCGGGGAAGAGCACCATCGTCAAGCAGATGAAGTAAGTGCCACTCAGATGTGCTCCACCGTGCCATGTGCCTGCCCCATGCCACAGCCATGGGGTGGCCCTGTCCCACCATGCCCACCTCTGCCCCATGCCACAACCATGGGTTGCATCCACCCCTTAGCGCCTGGCTCAGCTCCATGGCGCCCAGCTCATCCCCATGCTGCATCCATGGGTGCCCCCCACCCCATGGTGCCCAGCTCAGCCCCACGTCTCCCTCCCTGGCCAGGATCATCCACAAAGACGGTTACTCGCTGGAGGAATGCCTGGAGTTCATCAGCATCATCTACAGCAACACGCTCCAGTCCATTCTGGCCATCGTGCGAGCCATGAACACCCTCAATATCCAGTATGGGGACGCGGCTCGCCAGGTGGGGAGCACTCCACTCTGGGCAGGAGAGGTTCCCCCAGCCCCCTGGCCCTGCTGAGCCCCTCTCCCTTGTAGGATGATGCCCGCAAGCTGATGCACCTCGCGGACACCATCGAGGAGGGCACCATGCCCAAGGAAATGTCAGACATCATCGGGCGGCTCTGGAAGGACTCAGGCATCCAAGCCTGCTTCGACCGTGCCTCTGAGTACCAGCTCAATGACTCAGCCGGCTAGTACGTGTGGTGGGGGGGTCTGGGAAGGAAGGGCGATCTGGGAGTGCTGACCTGTGTCTCATGCTCCCTGCGTGCTTGGCCAGCTACCTGTCAGACCTGGAGCGCCTGGTGACCCCTGGCTATGTCCCTACGGAGCAGGACGTGCTGCGCTCCCGTGTCAAGACCACCGGCATTATCGAGACCCAGTTCTCCTTCAAAGACCTCAATTTCAGGTGAGGGCTGAGACCTTGGCAAGGTATGGTGCCAGGGGTGGGTGGGCAGGGGGTGGGGGTGCTGATCCCACCTTGTTCTTCTCAGGATGTTTGATGTGGGTGGCCAGCGCTCGGAGCGGAAGAAATGGATCCACTGCTTCGAGGGGGTGACCTGCATCATATTCATTGCGGCCCTCAGCGCCTACGACATGGTCCTGGTGGAGGATGACGAAGTGGTGAGGAAGGGTCACCACTCCATACCCCCTCCGCTTTGTCCCCGTCACAACATGGGGGGTCACCATGGGGCTGCATCCCTCCACAGAACCGCATGCACGAGAGCCTGCACCTCTTCAACAGCATCTGCAACCACCGCTACTTTGCCACCACCTCCATCGTCCTCTTCCTCAACAAGAAGGACGTCTTTCTGGAGAAGATCAAGAAGGCCCACCTCAGCATCTGCTTTCCTGACTATGACGGTGAGGATGGCAGCAGCTCTCCCACCGGGTGCGGGCGGGTGGCGGTGGGGTGGTGGTGAAGGGCTGGGTGCTAGCACCCTGCAGCAGCCACCCACCAGGTGGCCCCAGCACCCCATGCAAGTGATGCTGCACCAGCCTTGTTCATGGCCCAGCGAGGTTTGCCCGCTGGGGGAGCACTGGGTGACACCGTGCCAGCACCCACGGCGGGGGGGCACACCAGCCCAAGAGGGGACCCTGCTCATTGCCATGCCACCAGGTCCCAACACCTACGATGATGCGGGCAACTACATCAAGCTGCAGTTCCTGGAGCTGAACATGCGGCGGGACGTGAAGGAGATCTACTCCCATATGACCTGCGCCACCGATACCGAGAACGTCAAGTTCGTCTTCGACGCTGTCACTGACATCATCATCAAGGAGAACCTCAAGGACTGCGGGCTCTTCTGAGTCCCAGCCCCAGCACCCCCTCCTCAGCCTGGGCCTCCCCTCCACTGGGGGCCAGACCCACTGCTGCCCCCAACCCCATCTCCGCTTGCCCCGAACCCCCAGGATTTGACCCGTTCAGCCCCAGAGCCACCCCTGAGTGGGTGGCACAGCCTCACTCCCCCTCCCTCCCAGTCATCTTACCAGCCAGCACTGTGGGCACCCAGTGCTGCTGGGTGCTGGGGGTCCCTGGGGCTTCCAGATGCTGGGGGCCACTGGGTGACCCTGGGGTGCTGGGGCTCCCTGGCTACCCCTTGGATCTGGGGGGTACTGGGGGTCCCTTGGGCTGCTGTAAGGTGCTGGGGCTCCCTGGGTACCCCTTGGAGCTGGGGGTACCGGGGGTCCCTTGGGCTGCTGCAGGGTGCTGGGGCTCTCTGGGTACCCCTTGGAGCTGGGGGTACTGGGAGTCCCTTGGGTGGTGGGTGGTCCCAGGGGTCCTTTGGGCTGCTGCATGGTGCTGGGTGTCCCTGAGTTCCCCTTGTTGCTGAGGGGTGCTGAGGAGTCCTGGGTTCCCACTGGAGGTGAGGGGTGCTGGTGGTCCCTGGATGACCCTTGGCACTGGGGAGACTGGGGTTCTTTGGGTACCCCCTGGTGCTCCGTGTCCCTTGGGGTGCTGCAGGGTGCTGGAATTCCCCAGTACCCCTTTGGAGCTGAAGGGTGCTGGGGGATCCCTTGGGTGCTGGCATTCCCTGGGTACCCCTTAGAGCTGGGTGCTGCTGGGGGGTCCCTGGGGGCTGCTGGGTGCAAGGGGTGGTAGCTCTCCCTCGGGGCCACAGGTCACAGGGTACATAGTACTGGGGGCCCCCCCGAGTGCCACCGTCCCACTGCTGAAGGGCCAGGGGATAGCCATGCCCCCCCCAGCAGCAACCCCAGCTGCTGAGCCAGCACCCCCGGATGGGCTCAGCCCCCCAGCAACCACCCTCCCCAAGGGTCCCACTGCTGCCCTCACCTCCCATTCCCAGGGGATGCAGCTGAGCCCCCAGTGTGACGCCAGCCCACCCCAGGTCCCTCTCCCACCCCCAGGGGACCCCCCCAGCCCTCCCGCAGAGGTGAAGCACCCACCCCCACGAGGGCAGCAGTACATATATTTTTTTTCTTTTCTTTTTTTTTTTTTTTTTTCCTTTCTACATTTTATTATTTCAAACCATGTGAACAATTCGGTAAAACATCCTGTGGGAAAAGCAAGGCCGCAGGCACCGGCTGAGGGGCCCCCCCAGGCTGGAGGGGGGACAGCAGGGGCCACTGTACAGCGGGCTCTCCTCGCCCAATGCAACAGCTAGCCCTACAAAACTAGGCTTAGAAAGAAGGCGGGGGTGGGGGTGGGGGTGGGATACAGGCAGCAGGCAGCATCCCCCTGCCCGCCAGGGGCTGCCCATCCCTCTGGACAGCAAAGCGGAGGGCAGCGAGGCGGGGTGGGGCGCAGACACCCCCCCCCCCCAAGGCACACATTTGGGGGGTGGGCTGGCCATGGAGGACGCCGCCACCACGTAGCACTTGACGCTTTTAAATAGTTTGGTAAAAAGGTTTCTTTAAAAAGCAACCTTGCCCCAGCCGGTGTGGTGTGGTTTTTTGCATGGTTTTGAGTTTGTGGTGGTTTTTTTTTTTTTTCTTCCTTTTTCTTTCTTTCTTCTCTGGTCTACTAAAAGGAATGTCATCAGTCGTGTTTTTTGGCTGGGTGGGCATCCCCGAGGGGACCCCCCGTGTCCCCCCACAGCCAGCAACACTTGCAATGTAAACAGTGAGAGCGCTAGGGCTCGGGAGCGAATGACAAGGGGGGCTGGAGCGGTTCAGGGGTTAAAAACCAAGATGAAAACCTTGTTTTCCCCAGGAAGGGTGACACCGGTGAGGAGAAGAAGGATGGCGGGGGGCAAGCATGGGTGGCAGGGGGGACATGGGCCCTGCCACTGCACTGGCACCCAAAAAGTCTCTTTATGGGGTGGGGGCGGAGGGATGAATCCAAAGAGAAGCAGGAGGTGGGGAGGGCGATGTGGTCCTTCTTTTGCCGGCAGGGCCGGGGGTCCTAGGAGAGAGCAGGTGGTGAGCAGGTGGGGTCTGGGGACAGGGGACACGGGCACCTACCACCAGCCTGTGCCACAGCAGGACCCCAGGCAGCGCCCGTCCCAGCCCCAGGGGATGCTCTGTGACACCCCATTTGGGGGGCCACCAGCAGGACCACCACCCACCTGGGCAGCGCCAGCCCTCAGAAGAGCCCGCAGTCCTTCAGGTTGTTTTTGATGATGACGTCAGTAACGGCATCAAAGACAAACTGCACGTTCTTGGTGTCGGTGGCACAGGTGAAGTGAGTGTAGATCTCCTTGGTGTCCTTCCGCTTGTTCAGGTCCTCAAACTTGCTCTGGATGTAGCCAGCTGCCTCATCATACTTGTTAGCCCCTGGGGAGGAGGAGACATGGGGGTGCCCCACAGTCGCCCAGGGACACTGGCACCCCCCCGCCAAAGGGGCTTGCACTCAGCTTGGCTCCCCACGCCACTGCAGCCACCGCCCCGATGCCAAATTGATGCTCCCCAGGCACAGCAAGCCTCAGCTAAACACCCCAGGGCTGCTGCCCCTTGTCACCCCTCATCTTCCCCCATCCCCTGGGGCACCCAAACACCACCATACCCCACTTGCTGCCCCAACACATGGCTGCCTGGGCACAGGAGAGCCACCATCTCCATCCTCAGCATCTCCTGCCACGCTGCCCAGGCAAGGTGCTGCCCACTCCTCCTGCCAGGGGCATGGGGGCCTACCACGGGTCCCAGCAGTACCTGTGTACTCGGGGAAGCAAATGGTGAGGGGGCTGTGCACGATCTTCTCCTCAAAGAGGTCTTTCTTGTTGAGGAAGAGGATGATGGATGTGTCCGTGAACCACTTGTTGTTGCAGATGCTGTCAAACAGCTTCATGCTCTCGTGCATCCGGTTCTGACAGGAGAGGTGGCAGCTGAGCCAGGCAGGGACCCCCAGGCAGCACCCACCCCACTGCTGCCCAGCTCCTGCCTGTCTAGGCAGGGGATGCTGACAGCCCTGCAAGGCTTGGGCCATGCTGGCCAGGGCACTGGTGGCCACCAGAGGAGGGTGTGCTCCCCCAGCCCCCCAGGGAGGGAATGGCTTATGGTGCCGTCTCCATCCCCCTTGACTCACCATCTCCTCGTCTTCAGCCAGCACCAGATCATAGGCACTCAGGGCCACGCAGAAAATTATGGCCGTCACCCCCTCGAAGCAGTGGATCCACTTCTTCCGCTCCGAGCGCTGGCCACCCACGTCGAACATCCTGCAGCAGTGGCAGGGCAATAGGCAGCAGCTCCTGGCCCCACCCCCCATCCAGCCTCAGTTTCCCCAGCTGCCTGGAGCAGGAGTGGCACCGGGCAGGCAGAGCATGATGCCTCTGCCCCAGGGATTCTGCTGGTGCCATGGATCTGCCCCGGCACCCACTGTGCATCCCAGCGACAGGGCAGGCTCAGGCTGCCCCTCCATGGGGTGTCAGTGCAATGCTCCCTGGAGCAGTAGATGCTCCTGGAGACCCGCTCTGGATCGGGCATTGCGGGGTTTTGATGGACACCTTGGCCCAGGGGGAGCCACGGTGCTTGGACAAGTGGCTGTGGGCTCAGTGGGATCACGGGCAGCACGAGGGCTCAGGGGATGATCCCAGTGCACCAACATGCCGCTCCTGCTGCCAGCAGCAGAGGATGCCCTGCCACCATGGAGAAGGGCTGGCAGCAGCGCCATGGCTGCTGTCAACCACCCAGCTGGCAGGGAGGCTGCCTCACTGCTGTGTCCCCACCAGAACATGCTGGATCCCCCTGGACCATCCCCTCTGCCACAATGACACCCCCAAAGCACTGCCCTAGCAATGTGTGACGAAGCGCCTCCATCCCACCAGGGTGGCACAGGGGTCCCTGCCAGCGCCCCCGCACTCGGAGAGGACCCCAGCAGATCCTTCTGCCAGCAGCTCCGTTGCCAAGTGACTAAATCCCCAGGGATGTGTGCAATGCCAGGTTTTTGCCTCTGAAATCATTGCCCTTATGATTTCCCGTGGGTTTGCAGTGAAAAGCAGCCCCGGGGTGCCAGCAGCAGCACTGGTGCCTGACCCCAAGACTCCCAGCTCCCGCCCTGCACCCTTCCCGCTGCGGAAGCAGCGTCACCACACCCGGAGGATGCCTTCCCCCTTCTCCTCCTCACCAGGGCTGGATCCGCCCCTGGGCTGAGCCCTGTGAGGCGTTTTTGAGGCTGCTCCAGCTATTTCGGTGGTTTCCGCTCTCTCTCAGGCAGCGGCTCCCGCCATGAGCAAACCCAAGAGGGCTCAGTGCATGCAGCGTTCAAGCAGAACCCAACCCAGCATTGGGAGAAAAAGGTTTTTTTTTCCTTGGAAAAGGCAAAAGGGGAAGGGTCGGACATACTTGAAGTGCAGGTCCTTGAAAGTGAAGTGGGTCTCTACGATGCCGGTGGTCTTCACCCTAGTGCGTAGCACGTCCTGCTGGGTGGGGATGTAGTCAGCACGGGCTATCCTCTCCAGGTCATTCAGATAGCTGGGGAAGGAGCAAAAGGCGCTGTGGAAGCTGAACCATGGGGTACGACTCACCCAAATCCCATGGGGCATCCCCACATCACCCCAGGGTCCCCTGCCCACATCCCGTCATCATCCATTCTGGCTGGGCACCTGCACCCCAGAGTCACCCCGCAGCCCTGCCAGCCACGGGCAGGGCAGGACAGCCAGCTGCTGGGGTGGCGAGGGGACACACAGGAACGAGGGCTTGGCGGGGGGCAGTGTGTCAGCACTGGGGGGCTGAACAGGGGATGCAGCCCAGGCTGGGGGGCTCCCCCCATTCCCCTGGCTGTGCGCAGGGGGGAAACGGCAAGAGGAAAGTATTCACTACTATGGCAACCGACTGCAGTGCCGGCGGAAACAATCGATGGCACCGTGCCATTTATAGTCAAAAAACACAAAGGGCCAGCGTCCTGGGAGGAAGCAGGAGGCAGGCAGCCGGAGAGATGGGGAGCAGCGTGGCCAGGAGGCTGCCGTCTGCGCCCAGCCCCCCGGGGTGGCACTGTCTTCCCTGCTGCCTGTCCCAGCCCTGCCAGATCCCAGCTGCCGGCGGCAGTGGCTCGATCCCCAGCTGCAGCACCCACTGGGACCGGCCGAGGCTTGCTGGGGTTTTGATTTCTCCAGCTCACATTGCTTTAATTGGGTTACTATAAACAGGCTCCTTTAAGCAAATTAGGCTTGTGTTAATTAAGACATTTGCAGCCCTGTAATCTGGTGAAAGCCAGATTACAACTCGTAAGGCCACAGGGATCCCTGGCTCTGACAGCAGCACAGCCGCTCGCCAGCTCCCGGGAAACCCTCTGGCGTGGCAAAGCCGGAGGCGTAGGTTCCCCGGGACCCTGCCAGGGTACGATGGCGGGGAGGCCGGCATGACGCTGCCACTGAGGCTCAAAAACAGCCGGAAACACACACGGCCTCCGGCTGACAAAAAAACAGGAAACACGGCAGCAGGGCTGTGCGCAGCGCTCGGAGCTCGCACCCAGCCCTGGGGAGATGGCGAGCGCCCGCCCAGCCACCCCGAGCTCCTGGCACCCCAAGGGGCTGCGGAGGAGGAGGCGGGGGGCTGCTGCAGAGGGCTGGAGTGCGGGTGGGCTGCCTGCCAGGTGCATCACGGGGCTCCTCATCCCCAGGGTGCCCTGTGCCAGCAGCACCGAAGGCAGAGCACCACCCCCGCGGGGATGGATGGCATATCAACCACCACACCGGCATCTCCGTGGGGCTGGAAAAAGGCTGGAGCAGCAGCTCGAGGGGGCTCCTAATTAATGCTTATCCAACCCCCGCAATGTGCCAAATGCTCCATGAACGCACTTACAGTAATACTCAATTTGCAGACACTTTGCAGATACATTTGCTCGAACTGTGCATGCGAGCTGCCAGGCACCTGCTGGGTCTCCCGTGGCTCCAAACCAGCACCCACGGCACAGCGCGGCACCACCAGGGAAATGCCAGCACCAGCTGGGGAGCAATGGGGCTGAGCAGAACAGGGGCCAGGGGGGCAGGCGGGTGCCAGGCAGGAGGAAACAAAAGCTGCAGGCACCGGAGGAAAGCACCAGCAGGAGCTTCTCCGGGGTTAGTGCTTGCCATGAGCTTTCCTGCAACCTTTTCCACCCCGTGGCCTCAGTGCAGAAAAGGGACCCACTCACGTCAAGCAGAAGGGGACAGCTGGGCTGGCACGGGGGGACACCGAGCAGCCCCCAGGACGGCACCAAGTCCCAAGGATGCTCAATCCCTGGCACGGCCAGCCCTGGCGGGATTTTCCTGGCTCATCACGAGCTCCCCTCAGCACTGCTTTATCATGAGGGCTCTGGGCAGAGAGGGCAGAAGAGTGCTGTGCGAGCTGAACAAGGCTTCGGCTGCACCACCCTCTCCAGCAATCATACTTTAGGCAGATTAACTTATTTATTAAATCTCTTCAGGGATAAACCCAACCAGATGCAGGCAATTTACCTAAACACTAGTTTGCTGATTAATACGTTAGTGTGATGCCAAGTCCTTCCATATAAACTCAGTTAAAAAGAAGCCTCTTGTGCATGCATCTTACTCATCCTGTTCAGATACAAGGGTCCCCAGTACTTTCTTTGGGGCTTTTTCTTGCCTTCGTGGCCCGTTAAGGGCTATGAGGGTGGGCAGGACCCCCAGCTGTGCTCAGGTGGACATGGACGGGAGCCATCTCAGGGAGGCCAGGGGAGAGCAGCCCCCAGGGCAGGGCAGTGTGGACAGAGCACTGGCTGGAGGGGGACACCCTGGTGCCCACCACCCAGGGGACACGGCACCCTGCCAGAGGAGGAAACAGCTTTTGAAACATCTGCCTTCCCAGTTCTGCTCCAGCTCAGCCCCAGTGCTGGGCGGGAAGTAGCAGTACCAGCCCCCAAGCCTGGCAATGGGGAACAGCAGCCCCCAGGGGTTTTTTTCTGTTGCTCAGTAAAAGCCATGTGTCCCGCAGGGCTCGGATCCAGCCAAGATGGGGGAGAAAGGCAGGGGTACTCACTAGGCAGCGGAGTCATTCAGCTGGTACTCTCGGGAGCGGTTAAAACAAGCCTGGACCCCGTTGTCAGCCCACAGCCTCCGGATCACATTGGCCAAGTCCTCTGGCATGATGCCCTGCTCCTCGGCGGTGCAGGAGAGCGCAAACAACTGTCGAGCGTCATCCTGCAGGGAAAAACCAGGGCTCAAGCATCTGCATGGAGTTATCGAAGCTCACTCTGCCTCAAAGGACCTCACCAGACCCCACCGCATCCCACCCAGACAGCAGGACAGGAGCTCCAGCGGTGGATGGGGACAAGACCCAAAGGAAGCAGCGGGACTCCCCACCCCTGCACCCGCCAGGGGCTGTGCCAGGGCAGCCACCCATGGATTATGCTTTGGGTCCTCCCATTCTCAGCGCCAGGGACAGGTCACAGCCAGCCAGGGAGCAGCAGGGCTTGTGCAGGGCCACACTTAATTCTGGTCCAGCTTCGGGAGCATCTGCTTTTGCACCCAAGAACCCCCACCCCTGCCAGGCATGGCAGGAACAGGAGGGCACCCACCGCTCTGGAAGAGTCTCCGAAGTCAATCTGTAGGTTCCCCATTGCCTTGATGATGGCCATGATGGACTGGATGGTGTTGCTGTAGACCACAGCTTTGTACTGCCGGCACTCCTCCTCTGAGTAGCCATCCTCATGGATGATCCTGGGGCAGGGGAGAAACACAGGCAAGGTCAGCCCTTGGCGGGGCACCCTGGGGTGCTGCTCCCGACCCATGCTCTGTGGCAACACTGCTGGGGAGCTTTGCCCAGCCACCACCAGTTTCAGAGCCCATGGCCAAGATCTGCGTGACACCAGCCACAGCGATGGTGCAGGGACCACTCACTTCATCTGTTTGACGATGGTGCTCTTCCCAGACTCGCCGGCACCTGGGGAGAAACGAGAAGGGGGGGTGAGCAGTGAGGTGCTGCCCTAAGCTGGGGACCCCCACCCTACTGGGACCCCCGCAGCCCAGGAAGGGAGGGCAGTGGGTGCCTCAGCCATTGGAGAAGAGCTCCCAGTGCTGCCCAGAGCAGATGCTTGGGTGGGCACTGCGAATGTCAGGGCCAAGAAAGGGGGAGGAAAAGGGAAGCCCTGGGGGACCTTGCAATAGCTCCCAAAGGGAGAAATGACACCTTCTGTGGGCCAGGAAAACAGCACCAACACACTAACATTTGCCCCACAGTCCTGGCATGCTGCAGCCAAGGTGACCGGCAGTCCCGGCTTCAGCTGAGCTTGGGGACCCCCTGCGATGGGGGGCTAAGCCCTACCCATCACTTCCCACCCCAGCTCCAGGCCCTGGTATGCCAGGGAACAGTGGGAGTGCCAGCCTCACCGTGTGTCCGTGGCTGGAGCCAGCAGCAGCCAGGACGGGGAGATGCTCGTGCCCCCAGGTACAGGCTGGGGGCCAGGCACCCAAAGCTGAGCACCCCAGGGAACTCGGGAAGAAGCTGCTGCCTCTGCCAGCCGGCTCGAGCGGCTCCCAGCGGGATCAGCCACCCCCGGGTTGCTTCGTACACAGCGCGCACTCCAGCCTGCGGGTCCCTGCCCCAGCCCAGCTGCAGAGGCGGCTGCCAGCAGGGAAAGCCAACAGCTTTTTGGGTGGGTTTATTTTTCAGCATCCAAACGTGGGGTGCCAGGGGTTCAGAGGGGACAGCCAGGGCACCTAAGGCTCCCCCTCTTGCCACCCTCTCCCCCTTGGGGACATCATCCCTGCACAGGCAACACGCAGCTCCTGGCCCAGCCCTGCCTCCCTGGCCTGGGAGCGGGGAAGGAGCAAAGTCACCCCGGCTGCAAGAAAGGGGAAGCGCAAAGGGGAAGCTGAAAGGGATGGCGTATGTCCCTTGTCCCCCTAGGCAGGGAGTGCCACTGAGATGGATGAACGCCTGTCTCACCTCACCCCAGGACCTGCAGCAGGATGAGCCCCCTTTGGCCGGGGACCAGTGTGGCCCCAGCCTCTGGGTGCAAATCCCAGGGGATCCCCCCAAACCAAGTCTACACCTGCATCCTTTCCCAGCCTTCTTGGCGGGTCCCCCCACTGCTGCCCTCAGCCATGGAGCCGCCCTTACAGGGGGCCCCAAGCAGGCAGTGGCAGGGCTGTGCTGGCATGGCCACAGAGGGGGAAGAGAGATTACAGAGGAGCTTACAAAAAAAAAACAACACACCAACCAAAACCCCCAAAAAAGTAAATGGAGATTATGCTAAAATTAACTGGGAAAAACAGAGCCTGTCGTGCCAGCTGAGACATGGCAGCAGTGAGCAAATGCCTTCTGCCCGTGCCACCTAGGTGATGGGCATGTCCCCCGCAGGCACTATCACGGGCACGGCTCAGGGCATGGGCCCCCCTGACATTGGGGCCATGCAGACCCTATATTTATGGCCATGACTGCCCCACTGCACAGCTTCCATGCTGTATGTGCTGAGGGAGCAGCTTTGCCCAGCCCAGAGGTGAGCGCGGGGCACGGCAGGGGCTCTCCGGCTTCTGCCGGCGCCCTTGGGATGCTGACGCGGCACCCGGCGCAGCCCAGCCGGTGTTCGTGGTCAGTGCTGGCAACTCCTGCCCAGAGCTGGGAGCAGGGTGGGGGAAGGACTAAGCATATCCCTTCATTTTTTCCATGAAATACCTCTGGTTTCTGACAACGCCACCCCCTACGGCTGGGCTAGGCGGCCAAGGGCTGGCTGCATTCACTGTGCCCTTCCCCAGCGGGTGCCTGGACAGGGAAACTGAGGCACAGGGCAAGGCAGGACCCTGCTTATAAGCAACTCCAGGCTGAGGTGCTGGACAGCCATCCCCCAGCCTCCTGCTCTGCCTGACATTTGCTCCTTGCCCTGGAGCAAAAAACCCTGCTGGGACCTCCTGCCTGCTCCCAGCAGGGTGACAGTCACCGGCAGGGTGACAGTGGCTGGCAGCCACCACGGCCAGCCATTATCCTTGCAAACTTTCCCCGTGGCTCCCATTTTCCCCACAGCCTGCGGAAGGCGGCTGTGCCATCGCCCCTGTTTCAAGCCAGCATCCCCACACGCCGCCAGGAGCTCGCCTGGCACTGGAGCCCGTGTGCTTGCGGTGAGCAGACATTCAGGCCTGAATCAGTAACACCCACCAGCTGTCCCACCAGTGCCCCTTAAGCAGCCGGCGCAGCAGCAATTAGCGTTGGCCCCCTGTTCCCACATCCCTCTCACCTAATGGCCTTTGCCCACCGAAGGGGCCAGGTAACGGCCGGGGAAGCTGCGCGCCTTCCCTCGCCGTGCCACCCCCAGCATCTGCTGAGGGCTGGCAGGTGTCCTGGCACCAGCGACTCCCACCCAGCCGAGCATGGGGGGACCCTTCTTGCCCCCCCCAGGTGAGCACGGCAGAGCGGAAGGGTTTCCAATCCCCGGAAAACCCTGGCTGCCGTCCATTCAACCCCAAAACAATCTCCAGGCAGGGTGCCAGCTGCCACCTTCCACCCTCCTGCCCAAATCAGGCAACACAAGGAGGGCTTTGTGTCCTTCAGACCCCCTGCCCCAGCCAGGCATCGGCAGGGGACATGGAGAGAAGCCCCCCACCATGAGCTGACCCTAGGGATGGGCTTCCTCCAGACCTGCCTGCTCCCTGCCCACCCTTCCTGCCTGCCAGGACCAGGCAGTGCTCATTCCCAGCGCGGCGCCTGTCAAAAATAGGAGGAAAGCTTTCTCTTGGGCTGATTTCCTCCTTTTTTTTTTTTTTTAATAATCTTCAAAAATTTAAAATAAGCAAGCAGCTGCCTGGCTCCAAAACGCCCCGTTAATCCACCAGCAAAAAATTATTTAGCCAACATATATTTTGCAGCCTATGATTTTAGATGCCTTCTGGCCAGCATATGTGTAATGCAGTATATGCAATGTATTTCTGTCCAGCATATATTTAATCCCATATATTTAAGGAGCTGGTCACAGATTTTGGGGTCCGCCTTACCCCACACTGCCAAGAGGGGATTTTCCATCTTGCCATACGGCAGCATCCTGGTTTATGCATTCAAATATTCAGGCGTGGATGGAAGCGATGCACAGCTGGAAAATTTTCATTATTACAGGGGAGAAGCTGGAATTCAATCCACCAGTGGGTCTGGAGCCATCCCCGTCCTCAGCACCCGGAGTTCCATCCCCAGCTGCTGTGCCGGCAAGTTTTCCCGGCCCAGCAAACAGCAGCTATTATTTGAGCATGGATTTACCGATGGTTTTGACTTCTGGACAAACACACTGGATCCCCTTCCCTGCAGGACAGAGGGACGGCTGCAGAGCCCACCCCCCTTGGCACCTTCGTGAGCACCATCAAACAGGACTGTCAAAGGTGTGTGTTAAAAAGCAGCGTTAACCTAAAGACTCAAATAATAATAATAAAAAAGATTCCCCTCGGCATTTTCCTTCCTACCCAAAATAGATGGAAAATTGCTGTAAAAATAATCTCATTTTTTTTAAAACCCCACAGAGACACAGGGCGTTTTTCCCAAGGGCTGTCCCGTTCCGGCACAGGGCTGGCTGCTTCCCAGGAGGAACCCATGCAGCGGCAGCTGGTGGGATGCCATGTCCCCAGGCGGGACCACAAAAAGTTGGGGGACACCAGTGAGGCGCGGACCCCCCTGTCCAAGGCATCTGATGGAGATGCAACAACCCCCCGACCCCCCCCCAAAAAAAGAAAAAAAAGAAAATAGAAACCAATCAGCAGTGGGAAGGATGTTTGGAGTGCCCAGGGGAGGAGGAGGTGGGCTGGGGATGGTTTCCTGGGGGGAGCACAGCAAACGCACCCCCAGTGCCAACAATGACCACCGCTGTTCACAAACTGGACAAAACTACCCTTGTGCCAGGCTTTTTCCAGGAATTCCTGAAACTTTGCTGCTCTGTTCCTGCCCCTGCTGTGGCTGTAGCGGTCCCTCTCCCCCTCCGCTGGCACTAACTGCCTCCATGCCCTCGCCCCCTCCCAGAGTGGCTGGGGAAGAGCCCCCCGCACGGCTCAGCGGCGAGCAGACACTTTTGGGGTCACTAGCATCAATTTGGGGGCTCACCCCTAGAAAAGGGGCTTCCTGAAGACTGTCACCCACCGTACCCCCCCCAGTCACTCTAGGCACGGGGACACCACGATGCTCCCCACGCCAAACACCCGGAGCGGCTCCAGCGCAGCCCAAGCCAGAGAGCTGCCCCCGGCAGGGCCGTGTCCCCACACCTGGGTGCCATTGTCACCCTCCATCTCGCCCTGATGGGGTGGGGACTCACCCGCTGGCACAGCCAGGATGCTGCCATCACCTTGCTCCCCCCACCTAGGTTTTCTGCCAGTGGGGATGGAGAATTACTCAGCTCCCCCAGCTCTGGTGATTCAGCCGGTCTCCGGCCCGGAAACCCGCGCTCCGGCCCAGAGCAGGAAACCCAGAGGCTGTGGAGCAGCCAGGCCAGCCCTGGCTACAACAATGGCACTTGGGCACACCACAGCCCTGGCCCTGCTGGCACCACAGCCCTGGGCGGGCTCAGCCCACGGCAGACCTTCTTCTGTAAAGCCATATATATTTTTTCTTCTTAATACATATAAAAATAAATTTATATATTGCTCCATACAAAAAAGCAATACATACATACAAAAAAGCGATGCCTATACATATAAATATATAAAATACATTTCTAATGCATATATGTCAAAATATATACATACTAGCCTGCCCCCTCTCCTGGGCAAAGCCTAAGTACTGATCTTAGAGCAGGGGACTGCTGCCTGCACCTGGGACGTCACCAGTGGGGACATCAGGGTGACCAATCCCAGCACCCAGGTGCCAGGCTCCTTCCTCCCATCCCAATCCCAACCCATCCCACACCCGGCCGTCAGTTGCAAGGGGTTGGACGTGGGGTCCTCCTGGATCTAACAGCACCAAGCTCTTCCCCGCTCCCCCCACACCATGGCACCTCCTGGTCCATGGCCAGAAACACAACCAGTGTCCCCACCGGAGGGAAAAGCCGGTCCCTTCCCATCACCCTGGGCTGGGGCAGGAGGGAAGACAAAAACAAAACCCCAAGACAGGACAAAGCGCAGCAAAACCGGTGGGTGGCTCACAGGCAAGCCCTGGGCAGTGCCGGGGCTCCGAAAGTCGCAGCTGGTCCCTCCCTTCCTCTATTTTTATGCACACACACCCCCCCCCCCCCAAAAAAAAAAAAAAAAAGCTGCCAAGCCCTGCCCCTGCCGTCCTCACCCCAGCTACCGGCTCGCCCAGGCAGGATCTTGTACAGGCAGCTGCCTGCACGATTTACCCTGGTGCAACCCAGCCCGGGCGGGGTGTGAGGGGAGCATCCTCGCCCCAGGGTTTGCACCTCCAGCATAGAAAACCACTGAGGATCAACACAATTACCCCACCAGCGCCTTCCCCTGCCCCAGGCACCTTCACAGCCTCTAACCTCTCCCCGAGTAGCCAAGAAAGCCTTTTGCTTTCTAATCTTCCAAAGGAAGATAAGGAACCAGGGAATGAGGTGACTGCTTGCCTGCCTCTGATCCTGCACCCCCCGGAGCACCCTGGCTCCCATGGGCAGGGAGGCGGGCTGAGCAGAACCCAACTTCCACCGCTGCCCAGCAGAAACAGTCGGTGACTTCAGAGGTTTGAGCCCTGGTGATGCCAAAGAGCCGGCAGCAGGAGCTGCTGGCTGCACTGCTGCAAGGGGCAGATGCACCAGGTGCTTTCAGGTGCCAACAGCGGCTTCTGGCCTCTCCCAGCACCAAAACCTTGGGAGATTGTTGGTTTCCAGTGGCAGAGAGTGAGGGGATTGCTTCGTTTGGGGGGCAGGGATTGCTTCATTTGGGTCTTCTCCCCATCAGAGACTGGAGCTTCAAATTACCCAGCACGCAACCTATTTGCCAGAGCCAGCAAACAGCAGAGGAAAACCTCCAGGCAGAGACAGGTGCCGCAGGCAGAGTGGTGCTGCGCCCACACCTGCAGTGCCACGTGGCATCGGGGGGGGTCCTGCATGCCCCCACCACGCCAACAGTGCACGTCCATCCCCCTCCAGCTCGCCTGCCCCGGCAGAGGGAAGGCAGAAGTGGGCTCGTGGCCACACACAGGGCACAGCACCGAGCCAAGGTGGCTTCACCAGTCAGCCCCAAGCCCTCTGCGGTGCTGGTGGTCGCCACGCTGCTACACTCCCACTGCCACATGCCGATACTGGTGCTCTCTGCTCACGCCACGTCCTGCCCGGCTGCACCAGCAGCTCCAAGCTGCAGCTGTGGGACGGCACGAGTCACCAGCAAAAGCAGCGCAGTGCTCGGAAGAGGCATCTCTTTGTGCCGCAGACTGATTCGGCACAAAGGGTGAAGCTATTTTTCTCCTCATTTTTATTCCTCCCTAATTTTTCCTCCCTATTTCTGGAGGATGCTGGAGGGCTGCAGCCCCCAGGGAGGACCGCGAAGCTCTGCCTTGCTACGCGCGCCCAAGAGCCATGGTGCTCACCAAAAAGCACCTGCCTGGGCTCATGTGAGGCCACAGTTCTCCTCAAAGCTTCCTCCAACCATGGGAGAAAAAACAAGCCATAGGAAGGGCAGGCAGCAGGGACATGGGAGCATCCTCCCAGCACCACATCCCCACCTCGATGGGTTCTCATGGATGCTGCAAGCAGCAGCCCCTGGGGGGCCAACACCATTCCCACCTCCCCAGCTGTTCCCTGCCAGCTCAGGAGGATTTTCTGGCCACAGCTTGGCTTGGAAATGGACAGTAGTGACCCAAGGCTCTGGTGCTATTTACACCTGAACAGCTGTTAGGGGAAAAAATAAACATTTTAAAAAAAATATTAAAAACCGAACCATTTTGCTCTATTTTTGGCTTTAGAAACCAGCCGAGATCAGAAATGCCACTCGTAAACACCAGCCCCGTCAGAAGGGAGTGCGGCCATCCTCCTCCTCCTCCTCCTTCTGCTTCGGCACAGAGCACGCCATGGGAAAGGGAGGCCGGCCAGCCCACACCGTGGTCCTCACTGCCCAGCGAGCCCCTGGCCGCCCCTCAGTGCAGCTCAGCGCCAGCTGGCCAGGCTCCCCCAACCCCTGCACCAGCACTGGGGTGATGCTGCCCACCCCAGCCAGTCCCCAGAGCCTGCAGAAAGGAGATGCCAACCTCCCCCAGCCGGCTGCACCCCCTGGCACCGTTATGTCACCCCGGGCAGCAGTCCGAGAGGAATGAAGCCAGCAGCAAGGCCCCCGCGCAGGAGCAGCTCGCGATGAAGGGGGACCACGTGTTTCCCCAACAGCCTGCAAACCCCGTGGGGTTTCACTCCACCGGCGCCCTCCCCTCCCCGGAAACAAGCAGGTCAGTGAGGTTGCACAACCAGCCAACCCCTCCCCAACATCACAGACCCCCACCCAGCCCCCCCGAGGATGGGTCTTGCCACTAAGCAGTATTCACGTCAAGGCATAAATACAACAAAAAATCAACCCAAAAAAGCCCAAGCGCTCGGTTGACCGGGCATTTCAAGGCGTTAATTACGTATTTCTCAAGGCAGGCAGGGGTTGAGCAAATAAAGGGCTGCCGGATTTCGGCGTGACTTCCTGCTGCCGGCAGCTTCCTCCGCCGACAAGCCCAAAGACATTTTCTGCCGGTGCAGCAGGCAGGGATTTCTCCTCCTGCCCCGAGCTCTGCTGCCCCACGGCGCCGTGGGAGCCCCCCACACTCCCGCTTCACACCTGGAGCGAGGCTCTCCCTGGGAATTTCAGGAAGGGAATAAAAAGCTCAACTCTGAGTTATTAAAAAATATGAATAAATAAGAATAACTAAGCAGCTGCCTGGCCCACAGGCACAGGGCAGGTCTGTGAACGCCCACGGGAGCATTGCCGGGGTGCTTTGAAGAGTGTGAGCGGCCCGTTATCAGTGGAAAATCGGGTACCCGTGGGGCAGAGCCTGGGGGTACAGCCTGCTGCCCCGGCCCCCTGGCCTCCCACTGCCCGGGAAGGCCAGAGCGGTGTGGAGGGGCTGGGGCTTGCCCTGGCACCCAGGCAGAGGGGGGCACAGGGCGGCAGGTGCCCCTCAGCCCCATCACCTCTGCCCCAGCTGGCCCAGGGCCAGGGTGAGGGAAGCCCATGGAGAAGCCCACCACCACGGCTGGGCAGCTGGGGGGTCCCAGGCAGGCAGGATGCCCCATCCCAGGCTTGCAAGGCCTTTGCCAGGGATGCTCCCACCTGCATCCCAAAGGGATGTGCCAGGGCTGGGTGTCAATGGGGTGGGAGGCACAAGGTGGGGTGGAGTGGGGCCGTGACCCCACTTCTGGGGGCCACCCCACAGCACAGGGTGGAGCTGGCACCCCATTCCTGAGGGGCACCCAAGGCTTGCTAGGGGACCAGCAACCCGCTCTGAGGGGGGGATCCCTGTGATAGGGTCAGCATCCCATTCCGGTGGTCGGGGATCCCCGGGATGGGGCCAGCACAGCATCCCACTCCGGTGGGGGAGGGGGATCCCCGGGATGGGGCCAGCACCCCACTCCGGTGGGGGAGGGGGATCCCCGGGATGGGGCCAGCACCCCACTCCGGTGGGGGAAGATCCCCGGGATGGGGCCAGCACCCCACTGAGGGGGGTGGGTGGTGCCGAGGCCTGGGCTGGGAGCAGCATCCTACTGCCGGGGATCCCCGGGGCGGGGCCGGCACCCCGCGGGCTGGTGCCCAGGGTGGCTCCGGGCAGCACGGGGCGGGGGCGGCGGCGGGGCTGCCCGGTTCCGGCAGGGCCGGGCGGGGGAGCCCCAGAGGGGGGATGGGGGGGTGCCCGGGGGGCGGTCCCGGGGGGCTCACCGAGCAGCAGCAGCTTCACCTCCCTCGCCGCCTTCTCGCCGTCCTCCCGCAGGTTCTTGTCGATCATGCGGGAGCGCTCGGCGGCCGCCTTGTCCTCAGCGCTCACGGTGCAGCCCATGGCGGCGGCGGCGGCGGCGGCTGCCTGCGCGCGCCCGCGGCTCTGCCCTGCCCGGCCCGGCCCGGCTCGCCCCGCCCACTGCGCGCCGCCGGGAGGACGGGGTCGCCGGGAGGGCGGGGCCGGGCGGAGAGGCGTGGCCGGGCGGAGGGGCGGGGCCGGGCGGAGGGGAGGGGTGGCTGCGGGCGGAGGGGCGGGGCGGCCGCTGGCGGAGGGGCGGGGCCTCATCCCCTCCCGGCCGGGCGGGCAGTGGGACGCGCCGCGCCCCGGGGCGGGCAGGAGGGGGTGGGTGGAGCCTGGGTGCTGCGTTTCGGGTCTGGGGTCCTGTGGGGGCAGAGAGGTGGGTGCAGCCAGGGGTCAGCGCTGTGAGGGGATGCTGTGCCTCAAAGGCCACCTTCTGTGGCGACACGGTGTCACAGGGTTGTGGCTCAGCCCTCGGGGACCCGCATGCGACATTGCCGGAGGAGGGAGCACCTTGGCAGGTGTCAGGGTGCCCGCGGCAAGGGATGGGGCTGGGAGGGACTGCCCAAGGTGGCACCGGGCAGGGTGGGGCACCCAGTAGCTCTCTCCCAGGGCAGGGGACACCCCCAGACCTTGTGTGTCCCTCCTCCCTGGCTCCCAGGGAATTGGACACCCCACGCAGCCCGAGGAGGGTGCACGGCTGTGCCAGCTGCCCCGTGGGGCTGGCCTGTGCCGAGGAAGCCCCTGGGCCCCCCAGCCCCTCCTCACCCCCAGGCTGGCACCCCCCAAGCAAGGTGGGGGGCAGCAAGGGATGCCCTTATTTCGAAACCACCATGTCAGGGGGAAGGGGTGCAGCATCCTCAAACGCAGCCCAGCGTGGGGTCCATGAGTGGCCCTGGTGTGGAGGGGGCAGGGTTGTTCCCGTGGGAGCGGGATGCAGTGCTAATAAGGCTTTGCTAACAAGCTGGCGCCGTGCCCAGGCCTGGGGCCGGCTGGAGTGAAGCCCCGTGCCCGCGGGCAGGGGGGAAGATGGGCCCACGCCTGGGGAGGGGCCGGAGGGGTCTCACCTCCACTCCACACCGTGCTGTGGGAGAGGGCTGGGGGGCTTGGGGTCTGCCTCCGGAGGGTGCTGGGAGACACTGGGGGCACCTGCTGCCCCGGCACTAGGCGTGGGATGCCCCTAGCCCTGCTTCCGCAGCAGTCCCGCTCTCCTGGCGGTCCTGCTTCCACGAGGGTCCTGCTCACCGGGAGTCCCACTCCCCAGGGTCTGGCTGCCCGAGGTCCCATTCCCCGGGGTCCCGCTTCCCGAGGTCCGGATCCCCGGAGCCCCATTGCCCAAGGTCCCGCTTCCCGGGATCCCGGTGCCCTGGTCAGTTTCCCGCGGGCGGCACCGTGCGTGGGAGCGCAGCGCCCCCTGGCGGCCGCAAAGCGCTGCCCCCCGCGTGTGCGTGTCCCCGTGTCCCCGCGCCTGTGTCCCGGCGGTCCCCTGTCTGTCTGTGTGTGTGTGTGTGTGTGTCCATCTGTCCCCGTGGGTGCGTGGGACCATCCGTACGCCCACGCTGTCCCCATGTGCATCTGTGCATGCATGTGCATGGACCCTGTGCGTCCGCGTGTCCTTGCTGTCCCCATGTACACCCGTGCACCCACATGCACGTGTGTCCCTCTGTCCGTGCTGTCCTAGGACGCTGCGTGCCAGGTGCCAGCCTGCGTGCCAGCTCCTTGCACACCCAGTGACGCCCGAGACCTGGGCACGTTCACATCTTTATTCTCGCTGCCAGAGATGTTGCCGGCCGGCCTCCTGGCCAGCACGGACATCCACCCCACGGATAATTTAAAAGCGTCACCCCCCTGGCACAGCACAGGGGTGGCCAGGCTGAGACAGGGGTGCCAGGGGCTGCTGCCACGGTGAGGGTCCACAGCAGTTCCCTTCAGTGGCAGCGGGTCACACCCCCCCCCGCCCCATATAGATATGTACATTATACAGAGCTACCCAGAGCAACACAACACGTTAAAAAAGATCTACTCTTATATACAGTATTTATAAAAAGCATCCCAGCCTCCACCACCCCAGTAAAAAAATACGTCTTTTATGTACTTTGCTGCAAGGCAGCACCACCACCCCCCCCCCCCCCATGCTCCCACCCTGCCAGGCTGCCCCCCCACACTGGGAGGGGAGCTGGGGGGTGGGAGAGCCACTCTCTGGGTTTTGGCGTGGCGTGGGGCATCGCAGCAGGATGGATGGATGGGCGGTTAGGAGAGGGCTGTGGAGTCTGGGTGCTGGCCTCAGGTGCCAGGCAAGCAGGGCCAGCTTGAACTGGGGTCTGCCCATCACCCTGGCATCTGGGCACACGGGTAGGGGGGTGGCTCCAGAGCCTTGAGTTGGACGCCGATGAGCGCTGCCCCCAGCATCCCCCCCCCCCCCTGCACTCCTGACCTGCACCCCTCGGCAGCGCCAGGTCCTGGGCAGCCAAACCAAAGCATGGGCAGGATGCCAGCGGGCACCAAGCCCCTGCAGGCGTGCCACCTCCCCACGGTGGTGCAGCCTGTCCCCAAGTATGGCCTGGGGGTCACCAGGGTCCCATCCACAGGCACCAGGAGCCAACTGTTCCCCAAGCAGGCTCAAAAGCAGTAGGCTGGGTACCACCAACCATGGCAGCAGGACCACACTTGCCAGTGGGGACTGGGGTGCCCCCGTGATGCTGGGGTGGCATCTCTCTGGGGAGCAGGGCATGGCAGGAGGAGAGGATGGGTGGCTTGGGGATGGGTCCTGGCATGGGTCCCCACTGAACTCCAGCCCCTGGAGGGGCCCAGGATACTGCCCCAGTCCTCAGCCCCTGTGGTGGGCAGTGGCCCGCACCCTTGGCAGTGCCTGTTGCTGGTGGCTCTGGGTGCACAGAGATGAGCTCCACCTGACAGCCAGCTCCTGGTGAGGTAGGGCAGTGTTATTCTCCCCATTTTACAGATGGGGAAACTGAGGCGCGAAGCAGGAAGGGTACCTGCTGGAGCGGGGGTGGGGGGCACAGCACCTGCCCTGGGCTTGCTGCCCCACCCCGAGCACAGGTCTGGGGGTCCCCGTGCCTGCCATGGCTCATGCCCCCTCACCACCACCACCACGGGTGATGGCAGCGATGGCGGAAGGTCCCCAGAGAAGCCTGGTGGGGCCATGGTGTGGGAGCTGAGCCCAGGGCCGGCTCTCCCTGGGGCACCGGTAGGTGGGGGGGAGGTTGGCATGGGCACCCGGTGCTGGCTAGTGGCTGCCGCCGCTCTTCCCTCCCCCTGTGGCCCAGTCGATGATGATGAAGCTCAAACTCATGATCATGAAGATCACCCCAAGGAGGGCAAAGCAGGCAGCCTGTGGGGACAAGGAAGTGGGTCAGGGATGGCCAGGTCCACGAGGTCCCCAGTCCAGCCCTAGGACCCCCATCCCTGTCCCCATCTCTGCCCGCCCCTGCCATGCTTACCAAGATTTTGGGGGTGGAGCGCAGCGGCTCCTTGTCCTTGGGCATGATGCGGATGTAGAAGATGGCGGGGAAGATGAAGATGAGGCAGGGAGCAGAGGTGGCACCTGGAGCAGACAGGGACAGAGCGGGCAAGGGGCCCCCGTCCCGCAGCTCAGCTCTGCCAGCCCCGCTGCCAGGCCAGGTCCTGTCCCCCTCTGCCCCCCCACGCCAGCCCTGGCAAAGCCTTCCAGGAACCTGGGGACACCGTGTCCTGGCACCATCCCCACACCCCTCCCCGCAGCCAGGGCCTTGGCACCGAGCCAGGTGCTGAGCAGGGGGAGCCTGGCTTGGGGGATCAAGGGAAGTGCCCAGGAGAGAAGCAAGCAGTGGCCGGCAGTGCAGCATCACGCTGCAGGAACCAGCCTGCTGCAACAGGGATGGGGGGCACCCCATATGCCACCTGGTCCCAGCATGTTGAGAAGGGGAAACTGAGGCACGGGGGTTCAGGCAGAGCACCAGGCAGGGGTTGAGGCTGATGTGCTGCCTGCAACATGTAGCACCCAGGGCAGGACAGGAGTGGGGCACTGTCACGCACCAATCATGCCAAAGATGCCAAGGATGGAGGGGGCAAAGATGACCAAGAGGTTGATGAAGGTCAGCAGGACCACGGCGATGGTGACATGGCGGATCCAGCTAAAGTCTTTCCCTTGGAACAGCATCTGCTGGATGGCCCGGCGCACCTGGGGACAGGGACAGGGTGTCATACATCATCCTTGGAGTCAGGCCCCATCCCAACCCCTGTCCCTGCAGTCCTGCTCATCCCCATCTCCTCTGTCCCAGCCCTGACACTGATGCCCCACTGGTCCCTGTTGTCCCTTCCCCTGCCCCAGCCCTGTCCCCATGGCTGTGCTGGTCTCTCTCACCCCTTCCCCTGCCCCAGCCCTGTCCCCATGGCACCACTGGTCCCTGTCACCCCTTCCCAGCCGTGTCCCCATGGCCCTGCTGGTCTCCATCACCCATGCCCCAGCCCTGTCCCTGACACTCACCTGGTCCTACTCCCCAATCCCTGCTGCCCCGCTGATCCCTGCTATCCTGTTCCCAGGTTTCAGCCCATCGCTGCCTCAGTTTCCCCTCTCAAAGCCTCAACCCAAAGCCCTGTGGCAGCCAGGGGTGGTGGCATCATCTGGCATCCCCACAGGGCCACTCACCGGGAAGAGGACAATGGGGACGGTGAGGGTGACAGCCGTCAGCACGGCCACCCGCACACACAGGATGAGCACATCGAAGGGGTCCACCTTGTTGTACGTGTGCAGCAGCTCTGACTCCACCCGGCCTGTGGGCACCGGCGGGGAGCCACTGGGTGAGTCCCATCACTGCCACCCCGGTGCCAGCATGCCGGTAGGGTGCCCAGCCCCCTCCCCAAGGGCTCACCATAGAACGTGAGGTATCCAAAAAGGGCAGCCAAGAAGTACATGAGGTACATGACCATGATGGAGATGTTGGAGATGCACTGCATTTTCTTCTTGGAGGGACTGCAGGAGATGGTGAGCTCAGCATGGCCCCCACAGGCCAGCCCACCCTGTGGCAACTCCTGGCACCAAGGACCCACCCATCAAGGAGGGGTGATGCCAGAGCACCCTGGGGTGCACAGGGGCTCTGTTCCCCTTCCTGGGCTGCGTGGTGGGTCAGATCACCCATCATCATCCACCCACCCTGGGTCATAACACCCACCTTCCAGGGGTGATATCACCCACTACCAGCCAGCCACCCACCCACCCCAGGCTGTATCACCCACCTCCTGGGACTGACACCACCCATCCCAGGTCCTACCACCCGCCACCCACCCAGGGTCATATCGCTCACCTCCCCATGATGCCCTGGCGCAGGTCCCACACCCAGACAGCACTGCCTTTGGGTGGGTGCCAGAAGCCCACCCCTCCCCATGGGTGCCCCCACCCAGGACTCACTCCTTCAGCTCTGTGTAGATGGGCAGGACCTCAGGGTGGCAGACAAAGGCAAAGGCCATGATGGGGATGGTGTATGCTGTCTGCATGAGAGGAGGGTGGCTGAGTGCCAGGGGCCCAGCTGGCAGGTGCTGTCAGGGCCAGGACCACCCACTTTCATAGGGTGCACAGGGTGGGGGCTCATCCGGAGCCCTAGGGGTGCATCCAAGGTCCCTACCTGGGAGTTCAGGGTGAAGAAGCTGGGGTTGCAAGTGCCCTGCTCAGGGGCCTGGAGGACAGTGTAGCCGTTCTGGTAGTCGCTGGTGCTGATGGCAGTGGCATTGAGGCTGCCCGTGAGGTTCCCCTCCTGCTCAGGGAGTGGACAGGGGATCTGGAACTTCTTGTAGATGACCTGGGGGGAAAGATGGACATGGGGAGGGGCAGCACCAGCACCCCCCAGCACCAGCTGCCCAAGCCAACACCGCACCCGGCAGGAGGGTGCCCCTGCAGGGACCCCTCCATGGGTCACCCTTTGCCAGCAGTGCCCCACAGTGATGCTGGTCCCACAGTGATGCTGGACCCCCAGCCTGCCCCTGCAAGGGTGGGCAGCGGGGCAGAGCAGGGCAGTGGCACGTGGAGGGCCCACACACACAGTTCCCCCCAGCATCCTCTCCCTTCCCCTTTCCCCAGCGCTTGGCTTCTTCAGCCAAAAATAACCCAGCAGTGTGACAGCACCACAGCATCTCTGCAGCCCCGAGCACCCACTGTCCCTGCTGTCACCACAGCACACAGCCCAGCCACGCGCCAGCAGAGCCACGCACCCCAGCAGAAGGGATGCTTGGCACCCCAAGCTGCCAGCATGTGCCAGCAGGTGCTCACCGAGATGAGGAAGAAGACCATACAGCTGAGGGAGAAGCCGCTAGCGTAGCCAAGGTAGCCTGGGGAGGGAGGAGAGCAGCTGGTGGGTCCAGGCAGGACCCTTGTGCTGGATGGGTGCCCCCTCCTTGCCCACCACCCCCAGGCTGACACCGTGACCCCACAGGAATCCCGGACTGTCAGACCCCAGGGCTGCAGGTGGCATCCCCCTGACTTACCGAGCTGCTTCATGAGAGCCAGGGGCAGGATAATGGTGACAGAAACCAGGATCACCAGGTAGTTCCCGTTCATGTACCAGTCCCTGAAAGCAGAGGGACTGCTCACTGCCCTGCTCTGCTGGGGCACAGGAGGCACAGGAAGCCATTGGTGGGGGGCTGTCTGCCATCTGTGGGGATCCCAGATCTGGCAGCCCCAAGGATGCTGGCAGCTTTGCTGTGCTAGCGTCCCTGGGGACCCCTGAGGCCAGTGTCCCTGGGGGCAATTGAGCTGGGGTCCTGCCTACCCCCATAGTAGTGCAACCCCAAGGGTTACAGCTGCTGTGGGGAAGGCTGAGAACTGCTGTTCTCAGCACATATTTGCCTGTGGGCAGCCCAGGGTACCAGCATCTGTGAGGGGACTCAGCCAGGTCCTCAACACCCCAGGTGGAGAGAGCTGCCCCTGGCTGCCCACAGGGCAGGACCCCTGCCCAGCCCTGGTCCTACATGTGGTCAAACACCTCAGAGCAGTCGGGGTTGAGCCTGGTTGGGATGCCCAGTCCAGGACTGGTGGAGGTCCCAGTGGCAGCTCTGCCCAGCTCTCACCCCCCATGGCTCTGGTGGGGATGCAGGTATGGGGTGGGGATGCGGGGACCCATTCCCAACCAGAGTTCCCATCCCCCATCCCACAGCCCTGGGCTCTACTCAAGGAGGAAAGCCTGATCCCAAGGGGATGTGAGGAGCAGGGATTGGAAGTTCAGCCCAGTTTAATCCCACCCAGGGGCTTATTCAGCACTGACAGTTATCAAAAATAGTAGTGGCTTAATGGCAGTAAATCCCTGCCATGGGCTGCACAGCTGGAGCCGAAGCTCTGGCACCTGCCCGAGGAAGGCACACAGGCAGCGTGGGCAGGAGGCACTCACGTGGTCTTCTCCTCCAGGTTGAGGAAGGTCTGGATGACAAGAGGCACTTCGGATTTGACGATGTATAGGTAGCTGGACATGGCTGTGGGGCAGAGCGAGGTCATGCTGCGTCAGCATGCTCCAGTCCCATCCCTTGTCCCCAGCCCCACTCCTCACCTCCGATGTTCTGCAGCGTGATGGCGATGGCTGCAGCCAGCTTCCCTGGCGTGCCAAAGGCTCGGTAGCCCAGCTGCTCATAGGCACGGATGCCTGCAGGACAGGGAGTGGTGGCAGGGTGAAAGTCAGGAGGGGATCCCCTGGCACAGCCCCACTGAGGACCCGACACTCACCCACGATGCCCGAGGACTTGAGCAGCAGGTGGATGGAGTAGCTGGAGAGCAGGGCCACTGCCGTCAGGAGGAAGCTGCGGGAGGACAGCGCCGTCACCAGCAAGTCACAGCACCAGGCTCGGACACAGCCGTAGGGCAAATCCCACACAGGCAGGCTCTGCCTGCAGGCAGCCATCCTGGCAGGTCACCCGGCCCCTCGCCTCGGCACCGGCTGGGTGCTCACAGGGTGGATGGGCCACAGGCCCAAGGGCAGCCGGCACCTGCGTCCTTTGGGCCACGTGGGGAAATCTGGTCTTGTATGAAGGAAGTCAAGCCTTCCTCCTCCTCCCCAGTGGGGCACAGCGCCTGGCAGGGGCAGACAGGCTCATGCTAGGGACGGGCATTGCTCAGGCAGTGGGACACCAGTCCCTGCACCACCCCAAGCCAGGGACCCCTTTTATGTCTGCACCCCTAGGACCCACCGATGCCCTTGGAGAGGCCCCCCCCAGCGCCCCTCACCCAAGCCCCCATGGGCGCACCACACTCACAGGAAGAGGATGATGCCGGTGTTGGCCATGGCGTAGGCCAGTCCCAGGATGCCGCTGCCCATGATGGCGTTGCTCAGGTTGAAGACAGACATCCCGAAAGATGTCTTCCCTTCGAACTGTGCACACAAGACACAGCAGGGATGGGACGCTCCGGTCACACCAGGAGCTACCCCCATCCCACAACCACAGTGCCCATGCTGATACTCACATCGGTGAAGTGCGTCTGCTTCTTGTCAGTGCCGTGGGGCAGGAACTCCTCCATCTCTGCTGCACTGGACTGGTTCTCCTCAAACCTGGGCACCGGAGGGCGTGGGGTGAGGCCAAAGTAGACACAAGGGCCACCATGCCCCCCCCCCTCCATGCCCAGGTATTGCAAGGGCAGGGAGCAGCTGGCAGGACCCCCCAAGCCCCTGGCACCTCCACTTATCCTGGGGCCCCTACCTGTCGCCTGCCAGCGAGGGGACAGTGGAGGCGGTGAGCGCAGTCGTGTGCTTCCCATTGGGCACCAGCTCCACCATCTCAGCCTGGAGGGGCACATCTGTGGCATCCATGGCGACGAGGTGGCTGGGCTCACTGCAGGCTCTCCTTGGGCTCTGCAAGAGGGGGGCAACAGGGGTCTGGAGACGGGCTGCCCTTGGGATCCACAAGTCCCGCATCCACCAGGGATGCTAGAGTCAGGCACAGCACCAGCGCTGATGCCATCGCAAGGACAGGCTGGACTTCTCCCTTCTGCTCGCTTGGCACACAACGTCCCACAGAGCTTGCCCCGGCTCCAACAGCTCCACGAGGGTCCCCAGGTGGAACTGTCCCCTCGCTCAGCCAGCCATGCCACAGCCCACCCATCCCGCAGCCCACCCCACAGAGCTGCTCCGCTCCCTTGCACGCAGCACTGCAGTAGCCCAGCCCCAAAGCCTCCATCCACAACGCCTGCCCACCTCCACTACCCTGCCTGCAGCAATCAGCTCCGTGCCTCAGTTTCCCCTCTCAGAGGTGGGTGCCGACAGGCGAGTGGGGGTGTTTGGGAGGGCAGCTGGGGACGGGGTGGGGAGCTCAGGGTCCCCCCAGCCACCACCGTTACTTAAAGCCTTGTGGTACTGCCCGGCGCAAAAGGCTCACCCGCATCCCGCCGCCCAGGGCCAGTGCTGCCAAGGTGCCAAGGCAGGGGTCTTGGGGGCACGTCAGGGCTGGACAAACGGAGCAGGAAAGAGCGCGGGGCCAGGAGACAGCTCCTTGGCAGGGGAAGGCAGCCAGGCTGCCGAGCGCGGGACGCCTTGGCACACCACACAAAGCTGCCTCTGTGCAAGCCCCAGCCCTCCCCGCCCCGCTGGGAAACGGCACAGGGTGGCTTTCTGGGGCAGGCTGGCAGCTGGGCAGGGTCACCCACCACCCTGAGGGTCTGGGGTCCTGTCCGGCTGGCTGGGGTGCTCCATACTGGGGCCATCTCTGGCCAAGGGATGATGCCACCCAGCCCAGGGTGATGGCTGGCTGGGATGCAGCGCGGTCCCCAACCCCAGGGAGGATGCTGGTGCCCTGTCACTGGATCCCTGTGGGGTTAAAAGGGGACATGCCCATCTTTCTTCTAGGGGATCAGTGGCCCTGGGGACCAGGCAAGCCTTCCTGTGGCACTGCTGGAGCACGGAGATGACGGGGACAGCAGCCCCCACAGCACGCAAGGGAAGGATGTCACAGCAGGGTGTGGGCGTCAGCACCTCCGGACTCCTGAGCTGCTGCCCTGCCTGTCCCTGCCCATTCAGGCCACAGAGGAGACCTGGCGGGGTCATCCCAGGCCACGCACTGGCTGCCAGCACTGCTGGGGAGGGGGGGCCAAGCCCCTAAGGCTGGCCTAGGGTAGGGGGCACAAGGCTGGGCCACCCTGCCTGCGACACCCAGCCTGGTGGGGAAACTGAGGCAGGGCACAGGCCAGCGAGGACCAGAGCAGGGAGGCTCAGCTGTGCAGGGGGGAAGAGAGGGAAGCACAGGGCGGGCGCTGGGTGATGATTTATCCCCTCCACTAGGCCTCTGCTTGGGCCAGATCCAGGCATGAACATGGCTGCCAGCACGTCCAAACACCACCGTTAACTCTGCGCCTTCCCGCCACCATGGGCAGGCATTGCCAAGCCCACCACTCCCAGTGCCGGGCTGGAGGGGGACCACCAGGTCCCCGGTGCTCCATCACCTCCCTGATGCCCACCAGCACTGCTGGGCTGCCCACAGGCACAGGCTTCGCTGCCTCCCACCAGCAGCAGGCAGGAGCTGCCCCACTCCCCCTGCCCGCTCCCCCACGGGCGCCAGGGAGGCTGGGCGCTCTCCTCTGCAGCCCCTTTCTTCTCCCAGGTTATAATTACACCTCGCCGGACGGCTCAGGAAATACCAGCTTCTTCCCCCGAGCGCCTCTCGGAATAGCAAGCGGCACGGCCAGGCTCATTCTGCATGCACCGGGCTTAGCACTGCCACCCAGACGCTTCCTCCCGCCGGGCAGCCCCGGCACAGCCCTGGCACAGCCCCGGCACAGCCCTGGCACAGCCCCGGCACCGCTCACCGCCACCTCCCCAGCCAGCCCCGGCCTTTGCCCCTCGGCCAGGGTCTCCCAGCGGCAGTGGCCAGGGAAGAGGGGGGAGATGAAAGGGGAGGGATCAGGAGACGCTTCGATCGGGCAGAGCGTGCCCTGCCTGCCGCTGTTTGCCTTGCGATAAGGCCAGGCAGAACAGCAAATACATGGAGCGGTGGACGGCCCCCGGTTGGGGGGGGTGGCGTGTGTCCCCCCAGGGCTAGGGGGTGGCAGGCTCACCCCTGTCCCTGTGCACCCACCTCAGCCGGGGATGCTCCACTCCAGGCAAAAAGCATCTCCCAGGGATCTCACCCCATGGTATGCGCATCCCCGCCACACAGACGGGGTGTTGCCATCCTTGCTGCCGCCTTGGGCAGCCCATGTGCTCTTCCAAGGGCTGCTCCTGCTGTCCCACTGCTCAGTGACACCAGGGCCATCATCCACCCCAACAATGCTCCGGCACAGCCAGGCAGCCCGCGCCGGGCCCCGGTGCTGTCCCGCAGCCCCCCCGCGGGGAACGGCAAGCCGTATGCGTGGGGCGGCACGTACCCTCCCCGCCGGCCACGTCTGCGCACCAGGGGAGGCTACATTTGGTCTCTCACACCACGTCCCGGCCAGCACAGATGCCTGCTCCGCCTCACCGAGATGGGGACACGTGTATGGGGCAGCAGGGCTCCCAAATCCCTTTCCCTGGCAGGCAGCCAGGCAGCCCTGGGCTTGCCCCAGCCCCCCTGTCAGCCTTCCTCGGGGGCCAGGACACCATGGTGGGGGATGTGGTCCTGGAAGGGGCTGCATCCCTCTGCCCAGCATCTCGCTTCCACTCAGACTTTATTTCAAAGGTGGAAAAACCCAGCTGGGAGCAAGGCACAGCCAGGAACAGGGCGGGCTGGGGCAGGAGAGCTCAGTCGGCAATACCAGAGGAATGTGTCGGAGGTCCATCACACCTGGCAGCATGGTGAGGAGGGCACATATCACCCTGGGAAAGCCAGACACTCGCACTATGCTGGTTCCCCTGGTCAAGCCTCAGCACAGCACAGTCCCTGCTGGGGCACGCCATGCCGGTGGGAGTACAGCACGCTGCCTGCCAGCCCTGCCTGCGCCACACAGTGCCAGCCTGGGATGCAACGACCTGCCATGTGCCCGCAGCCCACGACTCTCACCCATGAGGGACAAAGGCACCGGGTCTCCCTGGCTGTGGGTGGGTGTTCCCCCAAGCCAGGGACCCCTGCCGGCCAGAGACCCCCCTCTCTATCTCCTCTCCCTCTGCAGATGAATCCCAGCTAATCCACCCCAGCTGGGACAGTGGGACTATTCCGGGTGGTAATCCAGCTTTAATGCCAAGCCTGCCACAGCTGCCGGCCTGCGTGCTCACAGCCAGGTACTCCACTGCCGCCGGTGTATGCTGGGGGGCAGGCAGAAAGGCCCCCCTGTCGGTGCCTGCCTGCCCAGGTGGCTGTTCGGGTTTCCGCAAAGCTGGGCACACAGAGGTCTCATGTTCCCTGGGGCTTCGCTGGTGACATAGCCCTCCCAGAGGGACAGGCGGCATGGTCAAGCAGGCAGAGATGCCAGCTGTCCCCCCCCACCACTGCCATCGGCCCCCAGACCTGGGGGTACCCGCAGCACCGCTGCTGGGCACAGGGTGACCTCCAACCTGGGGTCCCTGGTGAGCCCCCAGAACCACCATAGGCACACAGGCAGGGCTGGGGCAACAGCCCAAATCTCGGGGGTCCCCGGGCATCACCTCCCCAGGGAGGCTGGCTCCAGCAGGGCAGACACACAGTGGGGACCCCCCCACACCTCTCGTTGACCCTCCACAGAGAATCCCCTCCCCGGGTGGCCCTGGGAGCCTGAGCACTGGGAGCCGAGCCAGCCCAACCCTGCAGGAGCAGGGCCTGCCCTTCCCCCCGAGCGCACGCAGGCATGGCTTTCCCCCTGACCTGCCTTCCTAAAATTAGCACCCCAAACCTGTTTTTAAATCTACGGCATTTCTCTCTCCTCCACCTCACAGCCAAGCAAAGGCAGTGCCATTGTCCCACCTCCCCGGGAGCAGTGGGCACCCAGAAGGGCAGATCTGGCTGCCCAGGGGCATGGCCAGGCACCTCACCTTTGGGGTGAGGGTTCTGAGGTGCACCCCCATGCGCATGGGGACACCATCAGCCGTGGGGAGGCTTACCTGGAGGCAATTTGCCCACTGCATGGCTGGAGAGCCCCTCTGGGTAGCCCCACTGTAGACCCTCCCCAAACAGACCTGCTGGAGACCCTCATTAGATAGCCCCACCAGAGACCTTCACCAGATAGCCTCCCAGATGATCATGCCAGTCAGCCCTGCTCACGGTCCCAGCACAAGCTGGGCAGCACGCTCACTGCTCCTGGGCTCATCTAGACCTGGGGCAACCTGGGGTTTCAGCCCCAAATACTGCACCACGACTCAGCCTCAGGCTAGGTGATGCCCATGGCACTACAGCCAGGGCAGAATTGGCAGTGGCAACAAGAAGCAAGTGGTTCTTGAAGACACTGTCCCAGCTAGCAGGGCTCCAGGGGCACCAACACCTACCCCAGCAGCTCCAGGCCATCCCTGCCATGCCATGCAGCGAGCAGCATCCACCCAGGATCTTCCTTCAAACAGCACAAGCGGCACCCATGTCCTCAGGGACAGCTCTGCCCAAGCACAGGGATGTGCCCACAGGCAGAGTGTGCCAGCAGCTGGGCTGGCTTGTGGCCACCCCAGCACCATCCCACAGCAGTGGATGTGCTTGGGTCTGGGACATACTGGGGAGGGGAAGGCACTGCAGGGAAGGGGGTGGCAGAGCTAAACATCACAGGGGGGCCATGGGGAGGGTTTTCTAGTGCCGGAGCCATGGCACAGCTCAGCCATGGCAATCCCCTGCCAGCCATATGCCCCAGGATGGGGCCATAGGAGGATCAAGTGGCTGCAGCACAGGTGCCAGCCACCCCCATCGCACCAGGTCCTCCTGCATCCAAGCGCCAGTACCAAGGAGAGCTGGGGAGAACAGTGGGGAAACCGAGGCCAGGCAAGGGGAGCCGTGCACAGCATCGGGACAGCCCAGGCTGACACAACTCAGTGTGGAAGGAAGGGGTTGAGCCCATGTGGGACAAGGTCAGGCAGCAGAGGCAGCTGGCAGCGTGGGGACAGGGTAGGCACAGCATGAGGCTAGTGGCACCCAGCGTGGCTCTGGGGGAAGCCAGGTGTAAACGGCAGCTTGAGCCCAAACAGCTGGCTCTAGGCTAAATGTTGGATTTTGCTTTAAACTTAAAGCCAATGCACTGCCCATCAGGACCTCAGGGCCACCCAGGGAGCATGGTGGCACTGTGGTGGTGACCGATGGGCAGGTACTGTCTGAAAAAATGGTTGTGTTTTCTATCACAGCTCTGGAGTGTGTTTTGCCTTGGAAGTGAGACGCTTTCCAGGAGTTCCCACTCCCTAAAACACACCTGGCCTTGGTGGGATGACACTGAGGGGTCAATGGCAAAAAATCCAAACTGTCATTTGCTGCCGGCAGCACCAAGGACATCAGGAGGGACCAGCCTCAGCTGCACCCTCGTATGCCCCCGGCACCCCCAACATAGCACCCTGTCCCAGCCTGGGGCCAAGACCTGCCCAAGCCCCGTGGGACCACTGCCACCCCTGGCCTTGCAGCTCTAGCCATTGGGCCACCCCACCAGCCTGGCATCTGCTCCCCAGCCCGGGGATGGCAGGACCAGGCTGGCTGTCCCCCTGCTGGCACGGGGAACCCAGCCAGCCCCAAACCTGCGTCAGCAGCCAGGGAGGTGCGCAGTGCCCGAGACCCACACGGTGAGAGAGGCTGGGGGCATGGGGGGCCCATCCTGTCCCCAATCCACCTCTGTTTTCTCAAGGGCTGCATTTCCAAAGGAGCCCGTGGGATCCCACTCCTTCCCCCCGTCTCCACGTGCCAAGGAAAATAGGCTCTGCCGGTGCCTGTTTGTTTGCCGTGGCTGCAGCCCTGGCGTGTGATTACAGCTGCAGCGCGGTCGGGCGCTGCGGGGCCCTTTGCACCTCAGCCAGGCTCCCCCACGGCGCCAGCACCCCCCCCATGCCACCCCTGGGTGGGCCAGAGTGCCCCCACCGCCCCCCCAAGTATCACTGGCCACCAGAGCCCAGTCATGCCAGTGCTCAGTCTCCAGGGGACAGGGCAGTGTCATGGGGCATGGATGGCTTTCTGTGGGGTGCCCCCATGAAGCCAGGAGGCAAGAGCGTGCCCGTGGCCGGCAGCAGGGACCAGGCAGGTCTAATGGCTCAACTTGGGCGTGATCCAACCACCAGTGGAAAATTCCCCATCTCCTCTGTGGCAGCTCAGCGCGGCCATGCCCTCCACAGTCAGCTGCGGCTCAGCCCTGCACGGGGGCTCTGCCTTCCCTCCATCCCACCTGCTGGGGACTTGCTAGGTCCCCTGGTCACCTGTGCCACCACATAGCCAGCCCCAGCATGGAGAACCCACGGCCAGCAGCCACCTGCCATGCCTTAGGGCACTACCTTTGGGGTAGATGTCTCTCCGGCAGGACATTTGCAAGCCGCTTCAGGCAGCGCAAGCCACCACACCGCTGGCATGGGACACGCGTGGCCAGTGGGAACGCAATGTGCCGCCTGCCTTTCCACACCGCTGTCCCGGCCAGCCAGACTCTATAAATACCCCGGCCCGGGGAAGCACGGCACGCACAGCCCGGCCAAGCCCCGGCAGCACCGCGACCGCCAGCATCGCTCTCCCTGGCTGTGCCCCCCGCCGCGCTCCGCTCCTCGCCCCAGCACCCTGACACCCGATCCTGCCCGCGCACACTTCCAGCCTTAAGAAACATATGTCGTTCCCACGGGCAATTAAAAATTAAAAGTGGAAAAAAGGGACAGAAAAAGGGGGTCTGGAGGTTGGTGTTATTTTTATCAGCAAAGCAGGCGGCGATGCCGACCCCCCCCCGGCACCGCGCCGCGGGAGGAGCTTTGCTGGGTGCTGGGGTGGAAAGGCGGCGGGGCGGGGGGGCCTCTGCCTTCCCTCTGCCCTCGCAGGATTTTTTACCCACCCGTGGGAGGCTTTAAGCAGCTGGAGAGGCAAGCGGCAGCAGAAAAGCAAAGCAAACAGCCCCCGGGCACCGCCACCTGCCAGGGCTGTCGGAGCCCCCGAGCCCTCCCAGGGCTGCCGGGGGCGGGGGGGGGGGGGCTTGCCCGCCTCCGGGAGGAGGAGGAGGGCAGCGGGGCACGGTGGGGGGAAAACGGGGCCGGGCGGGGGGTTAGGACGGGCTGCGGGGGGGACCAAGGGGAGGCGAGGGCTCCGAAGCCCCGGCAGCCTTCAGCCACGGAGTTTCCCGAAGGAGAAGGCAAAAAGCACGGGGGTGCGTGCAACTGGGGAGACTGGGAGGGACTGGAGGGGACTTACCTGCCCCCCTCTCCGGCGGTGCCTCTGCTTCGGGCTGGGGCGAGCAGCCCCCGGTAGCCGGTGCCGCGGATTAGACTATCCTACGGCCGTAATCCCGGCCGAGCCGGAGATTAAACCGGAGCCGAGCCCGCCCCCAGCGCGGCGGCTCCCAATCTCCGCGCCGCCGGGGCAGCGTCAGGGGCAGCGCCGGGGAGGGACCGGCCGGGGGGAGAGCAGCCGGCCCCCGCCCCGGCCCCGGCCCCGCCTCGCCCCGGCCCCAGCCGCTGTCACCGCCCCCGCCGGGCATCGCTCTCCCGCTGGGAATCACCGACGCACCGGGCATCAGTGTCCCACCCGGCATCGGTGTCCCACCGGGCATGGACGCCCCGCCAGGTACTGGCCCCCGCAGCACCCGGGGGCTGCTGCCGGAGCCCGGCCGCTGGCTGGGGTTTCTCCCCTCTCGGGGGGAGCAGAGTCACCCGACAGCTGGGGAGGGTCCCCCCAACACCCCCCAACCAGGCTCTCCCCCCGGCCTGCCAAGCTCAAGTCGCTACCACGTTAAGGCAGCCCGGCCCGGGGTGCCAGCTGCCCCCGCAGGGGCTGTCCGGGTACCTCAGAACACTGGGAGAAAACAATCCGTGTGGGATCACCCCAGTGTGACCCAGAGTGGGGGGGACAGTCCAGTCCCCTCCTCTCGTCTCCATCAAACTTCCCCACTTGAGCTGAAACACCTCTTTTTTCTTGGAGACACAACTTAGGCATCTATCCCCACAAAAATGCCCCAAAGAAGAAATTTCTTCTTCCAAGAGCATCTCACACACTGCAGGGAGAGCCAGCAGCTCCTGGCCAGCCATCAGCATGTCCCTGTGGGTTCCCTGCCCTTTCCCAAGGGCTGTCACCCCCAAACCACCTCCTGCTCCTCTGCCCTGCCTGGCTTTAACTTCAGAGTAAATCTCTGGGGCTCGGTGCACCCTCCTCCCCGTTAGAGCCGCAAGCCTTGCACAGCCACTGCACGTTAGCAGGACGGCTCCGCGCGTTGCTGGGAGCCTTTATTTGTGTTACACATATCTTTCATAAATCCTTGCGAAGCCTCGGGTGGCCTGGGATGGAAATAACACCAACGGCCGGCAGTGAGCGTCGCCATCGGGCTGGGAGGAGGAAAATCTCCCCTCGGCAGCACCCTCTCGCCTGGGACGTTAAATGTTCAATGGCAGCTCTGCTCTCGCGCTCCCAGCAATCCTGCGGCTCCTGTTACTGCCGCTCTCCGTTGGCTGGAGACATCCATTAACTAATTTCTAATAACAGCAGCATGCGTAAGTTCTGAACCAGCGCTGGCTGGCATGCTGGGGGACCGGAGGCAGCCAGGTTTGGCAGCTTGGTAGGAGGGGATGGGGGGTCAGAGGGAGTCAGAGACACCCAGGGCCATGGGCATGGCTGGGCTTCAGCCATCCACTTAACCCTTCCCCTGCCCTGGCGAAGGTGGGCGCCAGCCATGTGGCACCAGCAAGGAGATGTCCCAAGAATGGGTGGCAACCCACCTCGGCACCCATTGTAAAAGGAGTCTGAGAGCTGCCACCCTGTAAGAAAACACAGCGCGGGCAGCTGGGGATGGGGACAGGCAGGGTGGACCCATGGCATGGGGGTGCAGCATGTGCCAGCAGGGTGGTCATGCTGGGGGGCTGGGCTGTGGACAGTGACTCAGAGCCTGGCTGCTCCTTCCCAGCCCTTCCCCTTCTCCTGTTGGCACAAATGAAGCCATGACCCCTTTTTATCACCCCCTGTCTTGTCTGGCATGTGACATCCCTCTATCATTTCCCCCTTTTCAGCTGGGCAGAGGAGATATTCACACCATCCCCACCGTACCTACCTGAAGCTTTGTAGAAAATCAAAGCTATGAGAAGGAGAGGAGGAAAAGGGAGCAAAGACATCCCCAGACCTCCCAGAGCCTGTCCCAGAGGGTCCCCACATCCCACAGCCAGCATGTGGTGGCTCCAGCCCCATGCAGCCAGGCTGGCCATGCACTGGGGAGCCAGCATGGGGACCAGTCCCCTCGTCGCAGCTGGGGCTGCCTAGGAGAGGGGTGGGCTAACACCCTCCTCTCAGCCCCCTGAACCCCCTGGCTGATGGTGCCTCCCCAGCACAGCCCAGGGCCGTTTCACCACTGGCTCTGGTGGTGTCAGGCCTGTGCCTGGGCTCCAGTGCATTGCGAAACTGCAGCCGTGTGGTTTTCTCCGGCCAGCTGGAAAGTTTGACACTGGATTCCCAGATGTGAGGAGCCTTTGGGGGAGCGTGGCACGGCACGGTATGTCCTGACGGCAGCATCCTGCCTCACCAGTGGCAGGGAGCTGAGCACTGTGCCGGCTGTGCTGTGCCACAGCCCTTGCCTGCAGCCCACCCCCATGTGGTTTGCTTTCTTACGAATCCCCCCGGCCAAAAGCTGACCTATTTTTCATCCTTCAGCCACACTCAGAGATAGAGCCGATTAAAGTGAGCCCCCTTAAAACCCCTTGGCCTCGATAGCATCTTGGCATGGGACAAGGCCAGCCAGGACCCAGCCATGAAGGAGTGGGTGCCATGCACAGCCAGGGCATGCTCTCCTTGTCACGCTTGGTTTCCTTACATGGCCTCTGTGCCTGCTGCCTGGCTGCTGCCTGCCACTGCCCACTGTTCCCAGGGTCGAAATGGGAGATGGCAGGAAGATATGGCAGAGATAATGGTTAGATCTGCAGCCCAAGCAGTGCCCTGCCCCCGTCACAACCATGTCCTCTCGAGCAAGAAGCCTCCCAGAGCTTGTCCTTGCCAAGAACACACCGGCAGGTGCCTCTGGTCCCCAGCACCAGCCATCCCACAGGCATGGCCCCAGCACCTGTCAGGGGCTCTAAGACCCCACTGCCCCCCCGACCCCATCACTGGGGAGCAAGCAAGTCACAAAAGGGGCCAGAAATGCTGGTGGCAGGAGGAGAGGGATGCCTGTGGCCAGTGGCGTGGGCTGGGAGGACTCCAGGGTGACACTTCCCCAAGGCCATGCCCAGGGCAGGAGCCTTCCTCCCCCCAGCCTGTCCCTCTGCAGAAGCCCCCCAAATGCCAGCAGCATGGCACCTGGGCCCAGAGCTGGCAGGGAGCAGCCTGTGGCCCCCTCCCTCGCCCTTGACCATCACCTCCCTCGCAGCACACGCTGTCATGTGGCAGGGCACAACAACAACAAGGACTAATTGGTTAATGTGATTTCAAAACATGATTTGCAATTATAACTTGCCAGAGAGCATTCAATGATCCCGCACATCAGGAGAGTGGGTTTTTCTCCTTCGTTTGTTCCTGGAACCTCGAAACCAATTAACTTTACAGAAGCCAGAAGCAAAGCGCTGCTCAGCAGACCTGAAGGGTGGGTTATCTCTGCACTCAATCGCTTCCCTGCCAAGCGCTACACCAGGAACCAAGGACCTGAGGACAAGCCCAGGGTAACCCCACTGCTTCTCCCCACAGTCCTGTGAGGTTTGGAAGAGGGTCCTGGGACCCCCAGCTCCTGCAGCTCCCACCAGGACACCAGTCCCACACAGGCTCCTCCAGCCATCAAGCACCACAGGTGCTTGGAAGCACTTGAGGGTGGAAGAATGCCCTGAGCTCTAGGAGGTGGGAAGAAACTGTTCCTCTTGGAGTAGGGGGACCATCCTCTCTGTCACCTTCAAAAGTGCTGGCAGCAGCCTGCACATCTCTGCCACTCAGGCAGGGCAGCCATGTCCCCGCTGTCCCTGCTGGCAGCACCCACAGCCTCACTGGGGCTAGGGGCTTTGCCTCCATGGGCTTGCCATCCTGCAGCAAGGGCTTAAATGCCTTTAAGGCAATTATGCAAGGACTTAGCAAGGACTTCAATACTTTTAAATGCAACTTAAATGCATTATTAAAGCCAAACAAGCCCAAGCGGCCATGATGCTCCTGAGATGTCCGGCACCCAATGCCCTGCTCTGGGCCAGCTCCTCTGAGTCTTGGCCTGTTTCCCCAGTGCCCCCAGTTACTGAGCTCTGTTGCTTCCTACATCTCACTGGAAAGCCAGGAATAGGGCTGGCAGCATTTTCCTTCAAGCAGGCAAAGAGGTGCTGGGTGGCAGCTGCTGGAGAGACAGATGCTCTGGCAGCTCTCCCTTGGGATGGTGCCAGGGTCCTGCTCTGCTGGGGGACCTGGGCTCACAGGGGGACCCACCAGCCTGCAGGGAACACTCCCATGTGCACAGGGCCTGAGGCTTTCTGGGCTGCGAGCTGCCGACCATCAGCTCCCCGAGTCCGAAGGTCCTCCATCCCACAGGGAGCTCGGCCATCCCACATTGCAGCTACCTCAGCTACCCAAGGACAGGGAGGGAGCTCAGGCAGCTCCCAGAGACTCCAAGAAGGCATGGGGGGCTCATGACAGCACCAGGCAGCAGGGCTGGGTTGCCCTATGCCCCAAAATCCGCCTGGGCTAGGGCCAGGCCAGACCCCCAGCCAAACCCTGCTGGGACACCAGGTCCACGGCTGAGCCACAGCTGGGCTGGGTGGTTAATGTTTAGCAGAGCAGGAGCAGGGCCCTGGCATGGGGCAGCAGAAGGAAATGTGGGACAGCACTGGGTGGTCCGCAGCACCCGGGGAGGGGGGGTCTCCTGTTCAAGCTCCCCAGCAAGCTGTTACAAGCACAGAGCCGGCTGGGGGAGCCCCAGGGGGGCCCAGGCACGCTGCTCTGGGCCTGGGCAGTAGGGCGGCAGATGGCTGGGGAGCTGGGGAGCAGGAAGCGGGGAAGGACCAGGGATGCCTTTTGGCCCAGGCAACTGTAGCATCCTTGTTTAAAGATATAAATAACCGGGCCAAAAATGGAGACGTGGCCACAGCCGTGTCCCTCCTCTCCCTGGGGGGCAGCGGTTGGTCCACAGCTGACTGAGGAGATAATAGGGCTTGTGCAGCCCCAGCAAAGCTGCTGTCTGCTCCCACTCCTGGTGGGATGTACCAGTGGGGCTGTGCTGGACCTCCACCCTTGCCAGGGTAACTGGCAGCCCTGGGGCCAGACAGCAGCACAGGGTCCTGCCAGGTGTGATCCAGCCATGAGGAGGAGAGGGGATAAAGGCCCTTTCATGGCCTGCCAGGGCAAGGGATTCAGCAGGAGAAGCACAAAAGGACATGGCAGCGCTCAGGACTGAGGCTGCTGTGTTCCCCAGCATCAGGGTACTCAGCCTCCCACAGCGGTGGAATGCAGGGGGTGCCTGCCCCAGCCAGCGTGCAGCTGGGGAGCACTAGGTTCCGGGGTCCTGGAGGGCACCCCCAGGTCCCCGCTGGCATCACCCAGCTTTGCGCTTGGGTGGGTTGAGCCTGGCACTGTTTCTGGCTGCACAGTGCTGGCATCTTGGCCCCCTCCATGGTTGGGAAAGCCCCAGAGCGGCTGCCCCTCTCCCTCCCCTCTGAGCTGGCTGACAATTGGCTGCCCGAGGGACGCCGGCCTTGATCCGCATCGCTGGCCGTCCCCATAGCTGAGCAAACAGAGAGGAAAACAGCCCCCGCTGGCCCCAGCACGTGGCCAGGCACCTGGCACCCCCCAGCACTCCCATCCTCAGGACCCCCCCCCCCCAAGCAGAGCTGGCAGTATCACCCTGCCCAGCGCTGCCAGGGGGGTTAACAGTACCAGCCCACCTGCCCCACAGCTGGGAAAGAGCCTGGGGGTTGTGGGTGCTGAGCTGGGAGTTGGGCTGACAGAGCAGGAGCAGGGCTAAGCACCCACCATGCTGGCACAGGAGCTGTGCCAAGGCAGTCAGCACAGCAGGTAAAGTGCTGGGGCGGCCCCGTGACTGCTGGCCCTGGGTGTGGGGCGGTCCCTCCTTGCCCAGTCCAGGGGTCAGCTTGCCCAGTTCAGAGCTGTTTGCTGTGGGGCTGGGCCAGTCCCCGCGGCCTGCGGTCCAGCCTGTTGGGGGCAGGCGGCCAGTGTGCACCAGGGGCACGTGCCCGGGCCCTGCCCAGCTGCCCCACGTGCTTCCCCCACAGCCTGATTCCCCGAAACTCTTCCCCACCAGCAGAGCGTGGTGCTTCATGGAAACCTCCCTGCCCCCTCACGTTGCTTCCCCATCGGAGGGGCACCCCACTTCTGGCAGAGGCTGGGGGGATGGCAAAGGCTGTTTCCCCATCCCATTCTCCCTCTGGACATCCCCTGCCACCCAAAGACCCTGCTGCCTGCTCCCAGGATCCACATCCTGCCTGCAGGCAGCGGCTCCCACCCATCACCAACACCAGGCTCCGCATGGGTGGAATGGGGGATGCTGCCACCAGCAGTGGTGCTCATGGCGGCACCACGGCCAGGGTAGGGCTGGGGGATACGGGCTTCCAGCTGCCCTACCCAGCCCTGTAGCTGCGGCTTGTCCTCAGGGAGGACAGGCCATGGGTGCAGGGCACAGGTGGCTGCTCCAGCTCTGCTGGCTGCGCCAGGAGCACTGCCCGCTCCTTGTCCTGCCGCCGGCAAGGTGAGTGTGCTGCTGTGGCCACAGCCGGCCAGCTGCTCCCAGTTCGCACTGGCTGAAGCGACGGGCACGGGGCTGGTGACCCTGCAGTCCGCCCATGCAGGGACACCACCATCCCATGACTGTGATGGTGTGGGTAGGGGGAACCAGCCCATGTCCTGCAGCCCCCGCAGCCCCGCTGCCAGGCAGGAGCACATGATGCAGCCGGTGATGGCTCTGCCCTGGCATGGCCGTCACTGCCGGGAGAGGGCCAGGGGCACCGGCACCAGAGGGCCCCGCCTGCCCCACAGCGGCACCCGGCTGCCCCACACGAGGCCCAGGCTGCCCCACGTCGGACCCCGGCCGCCTGACGCCACAGCCAGGCTGCGCCGCACCAGGCCCGGCCCCGCCCGGCCCGCGCTCCGGCTGCCCCGCGTCAGGCCCCGGCCGGCTCAGCCCCGCCCCGGCCCGGCCGCGCGGGCCCCGATCGCCCTCTGACGGCAGCCGGCGGCTCGGCCTGGCCTCGGCCCGCCCCGGGCCCGCCCCCTGCCCGCCCCGGGCCTGCCCCGGGCCCGCCTCCTGCCCGCCCCGGGCCCGCCCCCTGCCCGCCCCGGGCCTGCCCCGGGCCCGCCCGCTCCCCATACCGGGCCTGCCCCGGGCCTGTGCCCTGCTGTGTCCTGCCCGCCCTAGGCCCGCGGCCTGTCTGCACCGGGCCTGCACCCTGCCCGCACTGGGCCTGCACCATGCCTGTACTCTGCCATGCCCTGCACACACCTGGCTGCACCCTGCCCATGGCCCGCCCGCCCCCTACCCTCGCCTTGCCTGCACCCTGCCCACACCTACCCTGCCCCCCGCCTGCGCCTGGCCTGCACCCTGCCTGCCCCCAGCCTGGCCCTGCTGGGGCTCCCCAGGCACCCACCACCCTGCCACACTCATGTGACCCCAGGCCTGTGTCCCCCCAAAAGCCCTCTCTCCCTGCCTGCACCTCAGCACTCTGCCTGCTCTGCCATGGGGCAGCCCCTGCCTCCCCTGGTTCCTCCCACAGGAAGGGGTGGCTGTGCCACCCCCCACCTCACCAGTGGGGCCACCCACACCCCAGGGCCCCCGACTCCCCAAAAGTGACCCACAGAGCTCAACACTGCATGGCGCCCATGGCTTTCACACGGCACCATGTGGCACGGCAAGCTCCCCAGTGGCACTGGCATCCCAGGGTCTGGGTCCTCCCAGCCCCGCGCCTCCTGCACAGGGCACGGTGCCCCAGGGGGAGGCTGGGGCCCCCGTGCTCCCCCAGCGCAGCTCCCCTGCTCCTGTCTGGGCCCGCCCAGCTTTGCCTGTCTCCACAGCTGGAGGCTTCACAGCCTCTGGGGTAGCCATGCCAGTGCCTGGACACTGTAGCAGCAGAAAAAAAAATTTTCTTGCCTTCGGATGGAATTTCCTTCTTGGTTTATTTTTATTAAATTGGTGCCCGTTGCCTCCCATGATACTGGGCACCACAGAGCAGAGCCCAGCTCCCTCAACCTCACACCCTGCCGGCGGGCAGCTGGGCTGAGCCTTTCAGAGTCTGGGGTGGGTGTGGGTTGTGGGTCAGCCTACTGGCTCCCCACAGGGAATGGGCTTGTTCCTGTCCCAGCCTGGTGCGCTACTTGTTCTGCTCCTTCCAGCAGGTGTTGAAGTCCCCCCAGCATGCCCAGCCACAGGACAGACTTTACTCTCCTTCCTGCCCTCTGCTCGGCTCCTGCTGGGATAGACCTGCCACATCCCTGGCTCCCAGCATACCAGGTAGGCAAGAGGAACCATGCAGCTCAAACCGCCTCAGCCTGGTCAGGGGCTCGTTACACATTTACCCCGTGTTAATGAGGCGGTACGGGCTGCTCCTGGCCTTCGGACCACAGGGATGCATTACAGGCAGCCACCCAGCCCCATAGCCCCAGCAGGGCAGGGCTTTGGGGGTCCCGTGGGGTGAGTCCCCTGGGCACGGGCACTGCAGCAGCAGCCACGTCTGTCTGGGCTGGGCTTTGCAGGAGCAGATGAGGCAGGGGAACAGAAACAAGCACCTTTGCTTTGGCACCCCTCCAGGCAGGGACAGGACCAAATGGGCAGGAATGGCTCCTTGGGGGCGTCAGGATGCTCCGCAGCTAGGATCAGGGTCCCAGGGCTCGCTCATGCTTCTCCTGGCTTCCCAGTGCAGGCAGAGGGGGTGGCAGCACCCTGGAGAGCCCTGGGGTCCCAAGGGGCTGTCCCCCTGAGCTGCTGACTAGGTCGCTGGGTGCACAGGGAGGACACGGGACACAGCTGCCTTTTGTTGGTGCCGGCCCCGGGAGCGGGGACCAGGGCTTTGCGTCCCCTCCCTCCGCCCCCGCCACTGGCGGGACTGGCGCCCGGCACTGAGGATTTGGGGTTTAAAGAGCAGGCGGCAGCCACAGCCCCGGCTCACCCGCTGGGCAAGAAGACAGACAAGCTCCGGCAGATCCCACACACCATAGCAGGTGAGACAGTAGCCGTGGGGCACCGGGCTTGCCCCATCGAAGGGGGCTGCGGGGTTGGGGGGCCAGGGCCGTGGAGCTGCCCAGGGGGCTGACAGGTTCCTGTCTCCCCTCAGTGGGTGCTGCATGCCGGCATGCTTGGACATAGTCCTGAGAGGGACATGAAGGCATCGCTGGGCATGAGCCACCTGCTTGTCCCTGTCACCCCATGGCTGAGTGGGGACCCTGAAGCCCTGTCCCAGCTGGGGTGGCAGGGGCACGCACCGCCGTATTGGGGGGTTTCCCTAGCAATGCCTCATCCCTGGACACTGGTTTACGGGAAAGGGGTGTTCACCCTGTGCCTTTCCACCCATGGCTCCTGCTGCATGCTCGCCTGCTTGGCCGCAAGCAGGGTTTGTCCTGGCTGGCACCTGGGCGAGCTCCGAGCCACTCGGGGAAGAGGGGAGCCCAATGCTGGGCACAGGGCTGAGCAGGAGCAGGAGCTGGGCCAGCAGACAAGGCCCTATTGTGCCGTGCCGGGGCTGCCGGCTCGCCCATCAATAGCCGCATTATGCTCAGTGACAGCCCCCCCCAGCCTTCCCAGCCGCCGTGGCTCTGCGGGAGCACCGTGGGAGGCAATCTAAAGTGGCTGTTGTGTTGGGGGGCCAGTGTGAAAGGAGGAGGGTGGGCAGGCAGGGTGCCGGGACCCCTCTGCCACCACCTGGCTGGGTGCTGCTGGGTGCTGTGATGGTGGGATGCTGCACTCCCTGGTGCCACCAGCTTTGGGGGCAAGATGCCCAGGATGGGGAGTGGGCCGGCTCAAGGGGCACCCGGGCACCTCTCTCCCTGCTCCCCTGCCCTTGCCATCCCACAGGTGAGTGCTGTGCCCAAGGTGGCTGGGCTGCACCGCTGAGCACTGTGCCGGGGCAGGGGCAAGCAAGTGTGCAGTGAGGGGCTGACATCAGCCCCGGGTGTGGATGCAGCTGGGCCAGTGGGAGCAGATGAAAGGTTCTGCATGCTTCTTAGTGAGGCACACCCCGGCTAAAATTACGACCCTGTGGCAGGGACATCAGCCTATTTTTACAGCCTGGAGGAGGTGGATGCCACCAATTGGTGTGGCATAGGGCAGGGCCAGAGGGTCTGGGGCAGGGCAGCAGGCAGGGCTGTTCAGCCAGAAGCTCTCCTGCCTTCCCGCCAGGATGGGGAGAGGGGTGGGCTGATGGCAGGAGCCTGCCAAAGCTCCTGCCTCACTGGGATGGTTTTGAGGAGCTTCAGGCTTAGGGGCTTTCAGTGCATGGGATGCAGCCCCGCTGTCTGCCCTGGAGCCTGGCTGCCAGCAGCCACAAAGCCGAGGGTGGATGGTCACCGTGGGGCAGCAGCATGGGATGAAGCCCAGGATCCCTCCCTTTCCCAAAAAGCCATTGTTGCACCGGGAGGATGGATGCCTCCTTCTTCATCACCACCCCAAAGGTTCACCATGCACCTTATGGCTCGGTCCCACAGCAGGGACACCCGATGATGGCACCCCAAACATGCTCAGGCACTGGGGTGCACCCAGCACCCTGCATCCCCTGGGCGGCCTGGCTCAGCCCAGTGTGGCATGGGGACAATTAAAAAGGGATTAGCTAGGCTACACCGGCATGGCACTGCCTGGAGCCGGCACCTAATCCCAGCAGGAATGTGCCTGGGCCACGCGGGTGCCTGCTGTGGGGGTCTTGCGCCAGCATGCTATGATGGAGGTGGTGGATGTAGGGTTGGGGGGGTGTATCCATAGACGGGGTGTGATCCCTAAGCTGGTGTCACCCCAAGACACCACCACCATGCTTGCACTACAAGTATGCAGCTGGCTCAGGTGCATCTGCTCGCCACTAGCCAAGCCCTCACGCCGGATTGCTTGGGACTCCATGGGCTCCGTCCCCTGCCTGGCACATCCTCCCCTTGCACCAGGGACATGGAAGCCACTTGAGACCTGATGCTAACCTGTGGCCCAACACCACATGCCACAGGGACATGCGACCACTTCCCTGCCTTCCTGCACAGCCAAGCCAGGCATGTCAGCAAGGAGAAACCAGCATGCCCATCAAAGTGGTGATGGGAGAGCTCCCTGTGGTATTCATGGCACAGTAGGGCCCAACTCTCCCCACTGGAAAATCCACAGGCTGTGCTGGGGAGCAGGTCTTGGGATGGAGGAGCCATGCAGGCAGCTGGTGAGGAGCCCCATGCTGGGGGGACTCCCAAAGGAGTCCTAAAACCACATCTCTGGTGCTGTCGCAAACCACCAAGGGCTTTTTGGGGTGGCCAGGCCCAGGGGGTACCAGCTTAGAGGCCATGACCGGGCCATAGGTGCAGGCTGGGGTGAGGATGCCTCTCCACCCTCTGCACACTCCCCTCCCCCCAGCAAGCTGGGAGTGTCACTGGGAGTGCAGGCAAAGGCCATCCTGCTGCACAAGTGTATCTCTTGGCTGGGGAGCATGCCAAGCCCAGGTGGCACGGGGATACCTACGGCACTGGTTGGCATGACACAGCTCACCTTGTTCCCCTGGTTTTTGGCTGGCCCCAGCCAGGATGGCTCCACCAGGGCAGAGGGATGCTCCTTAGCTCCCAGGGAGATGAGGGGCCACCCTGGAGCCCCCCCACTCTGGGTCATCCCGCAGGTCCCTGTGGCATCACCAGGACTCTCCCAGCAAGGTACTGTTCCCGTTTGGGGTGCAGGACTTGTCCCCATGCTTGTGGCTAGTGGATGCCCATCTCCCTTCATGCAGGCTCTCCAGCTGGTCCTGGTCACCCATCCAATGGCATGCATACATCCCACACCGTGCCAGCTCGCCCACCAGCACAGAAGGTGTGGGAGCTGTTGACTGCTGCCTTACCACCGTGCCACCCCCAGGAGCCCTGCGGAGGCGGAGAGGTGCCGTTTCCTTCCACAAACACCGCTGGGGGCTCGGGTGCTGCCAGCAGAGCTACCGATGCTCACTGGAGCCGGAACCGCCAGGGGAGATTTGGCCCAGGCAGCGGTCCCCGGGCACGGATCTGCTGGCAGCAGGGAAGGGATCAAAGAGCGAAGGCGCCAGCACCTGCTCGCACCGCTGGCGGTGACACCCACGCGCTGGCGGGAAGCCAGGCCACCAGCACCTGGCTGTGCGGCCGTCCCTGGGGCTGGCAGCGAGCGTGGGCATGAGGGCGGGACGCTGGTGGCGATGCTCCTTCCAGCTGGGGACCGTCACCGTGCCAGAGCCCGGCAGCTTCAGTGCTTGCCAGGATCACCCGCTGGGGCGGGAAGGGGTGGCCAGCGGGCGACGTGGCGCATCCCTCCCGCGCCGTTTTTTCCGGGATGGAAGCCCGGCCCTTCTGACGCCTGATGGTTTCTCCAGGCGGAGCTGCTGCCTGCGAGGTCCCTGCAGGGCTCCGGGGCTGGGGTGACAGTGACGTCACCTGGCCACCTCACCATGCCAAACCGAGAGCAGCACCAGCTGAAAAGGTCCCAGTTGGGTGGAGGGAAACTGAGGCAGGGTGCTGGCACAGCACAGGAAGGTGCCCACTGTGCAGGGTTAGGCATGGCATCCCTGTCCCCTGGCAGGCTGGGACAGTGGGGACAGGGATGCCGTGCCCGATCCTGTGGGGGCCACCCAGCCCAAAGTCCTGCTGCAGTGCCTGGGCAAAGTCTTACAGCAGAGTAACCCCTGCCATACCGGTGCCAGCGGCTCCGCAGCCCTCCAACCCCCTCCCCTCACTATCCCTGTCCCCCTTGCCACCCATGATGCTGGGCTGGCACTCAGCACCGTGGCACAGCCAGGAGGGGAACAAGCGCTGGCCACCAGCCTGCCAGCACGCCGGTGTGCCCAGGCTGGCAGCAGGAGGGTTACCGGCAGTGAGACAGAAGGGCATTGTCCAGGCACCCTGCCTGGCACGGCTGCTCCTGCCTGCTGCTGGCCTGCCTGTGCCTGCCTGCCACGCTCCCACTGCCTGTTGAACCCACCTGCACTTGCACCTGCCCAGCCTGCACCCACTGCCGGGCTGCCGGCACCTGCTGCCACCCTGCGACTGCTGCCAGCCTGCCTGCACCCACTGCTGGCCTGCCTGCACCTGCTGCCCACCTGCCTGTGCTCACTGCCGGCCCACCTGCACCGGCTGCCTGCCTGCACCCCCTGCCTCCCCACTTACCCTGCACCTGCCTGCATCCCCTGCCTGCCTGCACCCCCTGCCTCATGCTGGACCTGCCTTCCTGGACTCCTGCACCCGCAGGTAGGGACATCCAGGGGCACGGAGGGGGGAACAAGGCCGGGGGTGGCCCCCGGGGCAGCCCATGTTCCCCCCGGCCCCCAGCCCTGCCTGCCGAGGCGCGCGTGGCCCCGCTGCCGGCAGCGCTCGGCACTTGCTATTCTTGGCAGCAGCGGCTGGAAAATGGGAGGCAGCGGAGGAATTTTGTTTGCTCCGGGCTGGGCCCGGGCCAGACATCTGGGCTGCAGCTGAGCGGGGCGCGGGACCGGCCCCCCGCCACCCCCGGCACGGCCTCCGGTGCCCCCCGGCACGGCCCCTGCACACCCCGGCGCGGCCCGTGGCACCCCACGCGCGGCCGGAGCTGACAGCTCGGGGGATGAGGCGGCCCCGCCACGCGTGTGCCGAGCCACTCGTGTGCCCAGCGTGGACGCTCGGCCCTGCCCTGGGGGCAGCGGGTGTCACCGCGGGTGTCACCCACGGGGGGTGGCAGCACGGCTCCCCGCGGGTGTGCGCGCGTGTGAGCATGCCTGGGTGATTTTGCACGCCTGTGCCTGCGTGTGAGTGGGTGTGTGTGCACGTGTGGGTGAGTCTGAGCGTGCCCGGGTGGTTTTGCCTGTGCGTGTTTTTGCACGTCTGCACGCGCGTGCGAGTGCCCGCGAGTGTGTGCTTGCACGCGGGTGCGGGTGCCGGGCCGGCCGGGCCTCGGGTGGCACCCGCGTATGCGCTCGCACGCGCACGAGTGTGCGTACCCACGCGTGCCCACACGTGCGCGCCCGTGTCCGCGTGCCCCCCGGGCGGGCCGCGCCCGCCGCCCCGCCCCGCCCCGCCGGGGCCGCCCCGCTCCCTCCCGGCGGACGCGGAGGGCGGGGCCGGGCCGGGCCGAGCCGAGCCGGGACCCAGGTGGGTGCCGGGGGCCGGGCAGGGTGCGGGGGCTGCCGGGGCTGCTACGGGGCCTGGCCTGGGCCGCTACGGGGGCTGGCCTGGGCCGGGGTCTCTGCCTTTCCGTCGGGGGACTCTGCCCGGGCGGGCAGAGGGGCGCTGGCGGTGAGGTCGGGGGCCCGGCTGGCACCGGGAGGCTGGGGGCTGGGTCTGCCCCGGCTGGCACCGAGGGGTCGCGGAGGGCTGGGTCCGTGCCGGGGCTGGCACTGGGGGGGCGGGGCCGGGGTCGGTACCGGCGGACCTGGGGGGTTGGCACCGGGGGTCTCGGTGGTGGCGTCTGTCAGTGCTGGCACCGCGGGGCTCCGGTGCTGCCGCTGCTGCCCGCCCCTCCCAACCTGCCCCCCGTGCCAGCATCGGGCCGGGGAAGCCGGCGGGGGAGGGGGGGCGGGAGTCCGTGCCCGAGGGTCTGCCCCGGCCCTCCCGGCGGGTGCTGGCAGGTGCCGGGCAGGCGGGAGGACCCATGGTGCCCCCGCCACGGCCCTTGCTGGCTGGTGGCCGAAGGGGCTGGCAGGGCCCCGTGGGTCCCCCGCCTTATCCCAGCACCTCTGGAAATGCCATTAGCGCCTGCTGCCCTCGCGCCAGGCCAGCGGGCAGCCCAGCCCTGCGGCGCTGTGCCCGGCCGGGGCCGCTGCCCGCTGCCCACCAGCACTCACTCCCACCCTGCCAGCCCCGGAGGGGGCTGCCCCTGCCCGTAGGAGCCCAGGGCAAGCTCTGGCCAGCTGTGCTGGGCAGCAGGCAGACGTGCCCTGATCTGTGCCGGGCACCGCCATGCACGCGTGCCTTCTCTGGTCTGGCTCCCACCGTGCCTGAGCAGGACGGCAGATCCTGGGGCAGTTGCACCCACCCCGGTGGCACAGCGAGGCTTCAGTCATCACCGGTGTCCCAGCGAGGGCCTGGGGGCTGTGGCAGGGGTGAAACCCATCGGCCGTGCCAGGGGCTGGTGGCCGGCGTGGCTGAGCTTGTGCTTCGCATGTGGCGCAGGGAGGTGCCGGCTGGCACGTCCCAGCTGCCTGCAGCTGCCCGGGGCTGCTGCGGCCCGGCAGGCGAGGTGGGGAGCTGCGTGTTGGCGTGGTGCTCACGATAACCATCGCCTCCTGCTCCCCAGGGCAGAGCGTGCCAGTGCTGGAGCCAGGGAAGCTCTTCCCTACCCTGTGGTGGGAGCCCATGAGGGTAGTGGGCATGCTGGCATAAGCCCCTCCAGGGGCTGTGGGCACCTGCTCAGCCAGAGCCCCCCCCAAACCCAGCTCCCGTTTGCAGGGTGGTACAAGGAGGTCCAGGGGCCAAACTGTGGGGGCTGTAGCAGTGGAGGAAACTGAGTCACGGAACCCTGCGACTCCCACAGTGGCCAGTTTGCCTGGTGCTCAGGAGTGTGCTGCCTGCCTAGAGTGCCCTGTCCGGCTGGCACCACCCAGGTGCTTGCCCTGTCCTTGTCCCCATCCCCACAGGACAGCTCTCTGCTTGCAGGCAGGAATGGGCAGAGCCCGCACCCTCCTGCTGGCAGGGCTTGAGCCGGCATGGGGAGGGCTGGGTGCTGCTTGGCTGGGCTGCCTCAGTTTCCCCATGTGCAGGAGTGGGAGGGCTGTTCCTGGAGCAACTTAGGTTCAGGGTTGGATTAATGGGGGCTTAAAAACCAGGAAGAGATGTGGCTGGCTCGTGGCCCCCCCATAATCACCAGGTCAAGTCCAGTAGGAGGGGTCCCCTCGTGCTGTGCCGGGGTTGCCCTGTGCCGGTGCTTGGGGCTCTCTGGATCCCATCAGCAGCTCCGGGGAGGGATCGTGGTCTGGGGGCTGCGGGGAGGGGGCTGTAACCCGAGCTGAGGTCTTGCTTCTCTGCCCTAGCTGTGGGGCCGCCAGCCAGACCCCAGCCATGAGCCGCACGCTGCTCCTGCTCCTGCTCCTGCTGCGCAGCACCGCCGCCGCCGCCGGTCACCCCCCGCCTGCTGCCACCCCCCGCCTCAAGCTGGCCTTCCCCGGTGAGCCTGGGACACGGGCAGGGTTGGGGGACGTGGGGTCAGGTGCCAGTGCACTGGTTCTGTGTCACCACCCAGCATCGTCCCGGGGGATGGGAGCATCTGGGTGGGTGGGTGGGGTGGGCAGCATGATGTGAGGGGTGCAAGCCCCCAGCTCTGCCACTGCACCGGCACTAGTGCTGCCTGGCACTGGCACGGGCTGCCACGTTCCTTGCCTGTTGCCAGCCCCCCAGGGCCACCTGCCTGCTCTTGGGGCCGTGCTTGCACTTGGGCCTTCACTCCTGGCCCCAGGCATGTGCCCACTCAGGTGCCTGTGCCCCTGCGGTGCACCGCGGTGGCACTCCTCAGCCACAGCTCTGCCATGCCTGGCGGGGATGCCGTGCCAGCCGTGGAGCTGTTGCTGTGCCCTGACTGGCCACCCCATGGGCTCCAGCACAGTGCGGGGGGCTTTGTCCGGCGGCAGGTCCAGGCAAGCGCTCTCCTCCCAGCCTGACAAAGGGCTGTTTGTTCCCGCCACGGTGGGATTAGCGCCACGGGGCAGGGAATGGCCCCTTCTTCCCCACCTCCTGCCGCCGGGGCAGGCGGTGCAGGGATGGGTGCTGGGCTTGTTTGAGAATGGGTGCTGGGTGGTGTAGGGATGGGTGCTGAGCTGGTTCAAGGATGGGCGCTGGGTGATGTGGGGATGGGTGCTGGGCCAACACCAGGATCGGTGCTGGGGGGTGTGGGGATGGGTGCTGGGCCAACACAGGGATGGGTGCTGGGAGATGTGGGGATGGGTGCTGGGCCAACACAGGGACGGGTGAACCTGGTCAAGCCAGTGGGACAGGTTTGGGGGAGGGGATGGCATGGCAGGGGGGCCATGGCCAGACCCAAGTCCCCCTGGGGCATGTGTCTGGGGCAGGGGAGTGTGCCAGGCAGTGGCAGGTGCCGCAGCAGGGCTGGGCTGAGCAGTGCCGGCGGGTCCCAGCAGAGCTGCAGGCTCGCCACGGGCTGCGCCTCTTCGCGCTGGAGCGCTCATGCTGCTATGAGGCCCTGCTGCTGGACGAGGAGCGTGGCCGCCTCTTCGCTGGTGCCCAGAACCACCTCCTCTCCTTGGCCCTGGATGACATCAGCCAGAGGGACAGGAAGGTAATGGGGGGGGACATGACACACGATGGCTGGGCAGCCATGGGCACACCTCAGTGCTGTGAGCATCTCCCTCTCCCCCTGCAGATCTACTGGCCGGCGCCAGTGGAGTGGAGGGAAGAGTGCAACTGGGCAGGCAAGGACATCACTGTGAGCGCCGGGGGGTGCCAAGGGGAGCCAGGGGAGTGCTGGGGGGCTGCCCTCAGCACTGCCTCCCCATGCCCTCCATCCCCAGGCTGAGTGCATGAACTTTGTGAAGATCCTGCACCCCTACAACCGGACCCACCTGTATGCCTGTGGCACCGGTGCCTTCCATCCTGTTTGTGCCTTTGTGGAGGCTGGCCAGCACGCAGAGGTGAGCCCCCTCCCAGCACCGCTGTGGCCCCTTCGCTGCCACCGCCTGCCCACCGCCTGTCCTTACCTCTCTTCAGGAGCCCGTCTTCAAGCTGGACCCCCGGCGCACTGAGGATGGCAAGGGGAAGAGCCCGTATGACCCCCGGCATACAGCTGCCTCCGTCCTCGTGGGTAAGGGGGAGCTGAGCCCAGCGCTGGGGGCCAGTGTGGCAGGGAGGTGCTGGGGGGACTCCCGTAACGCTTCCCTTGGTGCCTACCAGGCGAGGAGCTCTACTCTGGGGTGGCCACCGATCTGATGGGCCGTGACTTTACCATCTTCCGCAGCCTGGGCCGGCGTCCCTCCATCCGCACTGAGCAGCATGACTCCCGCTGGCTCAACGGTCAGTGCTGGGAAGTGGGAGGGCAGCGGGGCTGCTGGCACCCCGGCGTGGCATCGCTGCTCCCTGGAGGCATCAGGGCAATGAGTCCTCCAGGCCTGGCCGCACCCTGTCCTCTGCTGCCTGTGGAGGGTGGTTTGGGGGGTCCTCGTGCCCTCTGCAGACCCCTGGTGCCCAGTGGGGTCCCACCCTCACTCTGCCTCTGCCCTGCAGCTGGGCAGGGGGGGGACCCCGGCAGGTGCCCCAGGCTCCCTGGGGAGCAGAGCTAGCAGGGGCACTGGAGATGGCACCTCTCTGCCCCCAGAGCCCAAGTTCGTGGCCGTTTTTTGGGTGCCGGAGAGCGAGGACCCTGACGATGACAAGATCTACTTCTTCTTCCGTGAGACTGCGGTGGAGCGGCAGCAGGGGCTGGGCAAGACCAGCTTTGCCCGCATTGGCCAGATCTGCCGGGTGAGAGCATCCACAGACAGGTGGCCAGGGGGCCGGGAGTGCCCATTGGTTCCACCAGCTGCTGCTGATGCTGGTGCCCTCCTTTTCCTGACAGAATGATATGGGTGGGCAGCGCAGCCTGGTGAACAAGTGGACAACCTTCCTGAAGGCTCGGCTTGTCTGTGCTGTACCAGGACCTGACGGGGCAGACACCCACTTTGATGAGCTCCGTGAGTGCAGGGCAGGGGCAGCCCCCCAGGGTGGCTGTGGGTGTCCCTGGCACATTGGGGTGACACTGGTGCCCACCCTCCCTCCTTGCAGGGGATGTTTTCCTGCTGCAGACAAGGGACAAGCGCAACCCCCTGGTCTACGCCGTCTTCTCCACCTCCAGGTCGAGACCCCTCCCCACTGCTCCCTCTGTGCCCAGTGGTGCCCTCCTCACCCCTCACATCATCCTCTCTCTCTCCCACCAGCTCTGTTTTCCAGGGCTCTGCTGTCTGTGTTTACACCATGGCTGACATCCGCCGGGCTTTCCTGGGCCCCTTTGCTCACAAAGAAGGTCCCAACTACCAGTGGGTGTCGTACCAGGGGCGCGTGCCATACCCCCGCCCGGGCATGGTATGTGGTGCAGGGGTGTCCTGGCTGGTGCCACTGGTGGATGCTGGTACTCAGGGTGGGGGCACTGGGGAGCAAGACCCTGCTCAGCCAGCACCGCCTCCCCACAGTGCCCCAGCAAAACCTTTGGCACCTTCGGCTCCACCAAGGACTTCCCAGACGAAGTGATCCAGTTCGCCCGGCACCACCCACTGATGTACAACCCAGTGCTGCCACATGGCCAGCGTCCCCTCTTCCTGCAAGCCGCCATGCCCTACACCTTCACCCGCATCGCCGTGGACCGTGTCACCGCTGCTGATGGGCACTACGATGTCCTCTTCATCGGCACAGGTACATGGTGGCCCCGGGGCTGGGGCAGGGTGGGTGGCTGGGGGATGACAGGGCTGGGATCCGCAGCCTTAGTTCTCCCTGCCTGCAGATGTGGGCACAGTGCTGAAGGTGGTCTCGGTGCCCAAGGAGAGCTGGCACCACATGGAGCCACTGCTGCTGGAGGAGCTGCAAGTCTTCCAGGTGAGGGAGGCGTTCTGCACACCCCCCAGGTTGGACCCCCGTCACCCCATTGTGCTGCCTGTGCTCTGAGTTGTGCCGGGGCACTCCAGCTGCCAGGACATGGGAGCCGGCAAGCTGGATGCCTGGGTCCTCCTGCGCACTCTAACTCCTGCCGACGCTCTGCCTGCAGGATGCCTCCCCCATCACCAGCTTGCAGCTCTCCTCCAAGCGGGTAAGGGAGGACTCCAGCTGGGTCCCCGTGTCCCACCGTGAATTTGCCTGGCTCCATGCTGCAGTGCAGGGGTGCTCAGCTGTGCTCTGTCCCCCCAACCCCAGCAACAGCTCTATGTTGGCTCAACTACGGCGCTGGCCCAGCTGCCCCTGCACCGCTGTGGCGCCTATGGCAAAGCCTGCGCCGAGTGCTGCCTGGCCCGGGACCCGTACTGTGCCTGGGATGGCACTGCCTGCACCCGCTACGTGCCCAACACCAAGAGGTAGGTGAAGTGCCGGGCTGTGGTGCTGAGGTGGCCCACCTGCCCCGAGGCCATGGTGAGGGATGCAGGTCCTGCTGCTGCATCCCCTGCTCTTCCCCAACCTCCCCACAGGCGTTTCCGCCGGCAGGATGTCCGCAACGGTGACCCCAATGTGCTCTGCTCCGAAGGTGAGCTAGGATCTGGCTGGGGGTTGGGGGTCAGCCCTACCAGTGTGGGGGCTGACAGCCAGGCTATGTCCCCCCAGACCCCCGCCGGGGCAGCGTACCCCAGAAGCAGCTCTATGGGGTGGAGGGCAGCACCGCCTTCCTGGAGTGCATCCCCAAATCCCTGCAAGCCCGTGTCTTCTGGATGTACCAGCGCACCCCAGATGACCCCCAGCGAGAGGTAGGCTCTCCCCAGCTGGGTGCCGCTGGTAGGACCTTGCTGTGCCAAGCTGACCACCTGTCCCTGTGGGTGCTGCAGGTGCAGATGGATGAGCGGGTGGTGCGGACAGAGCGGGGTGTCCTGCTGCGCAGTGTGCAGCGTGCTGACGCCGGCCTCTACCTCTGCCACGCCACCGAGCATGGCTTCACCCAGCCCCTGCTGCGGCTCTCCCTGGAGGTGATCAGCGCCAGGCAGGCAGCAGGCATGGCGCCTGACGGAGACCTCCAGCTCATCGCTGGCCCCGCTGGACGCAAGGTCTGGTACAGGGACTTCCTCCAGCTGGTGGAGCGCCCGCCGCTGGGGGCTGCGGACAGAGTCTGCCAGCGGCTCTGGAGCCGGAGAAGACCCCCCCCGCCCCCCCGCGCCCAAGCTGGACCCCCCAGCCGTGGGCAGAGTGAGGAGCTGCGCAAAGCCCGACACCGGCGCACCCATGAGGGGCCGCGGGCCGAGCGGGGCCCCCGCAGCGCATCCCCCTGGTGACCCCGGGGCCAGCCCCGGGCACCGGGCTCTGCCTAGGAGCGGGGCCGCGGGCAGGGGCAAAGCCCCCCACTGGCCTCGGCCGCCCCACCGGCAGCACCGGAGCTGGGCGTGGCAGCGGCTGGGGGCTGCAGCTCCAGGGCCAGGAGGGCAGCCGGGCTGATCACCAACCCTGAGGGGCTGCTGGCCACCCTTGTCACCAGCTCCAGCACTGGTGGGGACACCCAGCCGGCTGCTGGCACCGCAGAGCCACCAAAATATTTATTAACGGCTGTTACGGATGAATGTAAACCTGCCCCGGTGGGAGGGCAGCAGGGCCAGGCTGTGCTCCCCTGGGCATGGTGCCGAGGGGGTTGGGGCAGCAGGGCCACCCTCGGGTCCCAGAGAGCTGCAGGCAGGAACGGGACTCTGGAGGGGCAGGACAGGCGCTGGCGGGACGCTGGAGGCCCGGCAGGAGGAGGGGTGCCCAGAGCAGAGATGTGGGGGGGCACAGAGGTAGTGCCCAGTGCCCCTGGTGCAGAGCAGCAGCGCGAGGGGGCTTGTACTAATTGAGCACAATAAAGCAGAGGATTCAGCCCAGGGTCTCAAGTCTTTGCCACCCCCAGGGAGCACTCATGGGGAGGGCAGCTCAGTGCCCTACATCAGTGGCACCCACTGGCTCCTTGAGCCAAGAGGGTTGGGGAGCTCAGAAGCACCTGGGGAGCTGCAGGAGCCAAACCCTGCCAGGACATCACCAAGGTGGACAAGGGGCTCCCAGGCTCCCACTCCCCCCCACCCTTTCATTTCTGGAAGATAAAAAATGAAACCCCAATGCCAACAGCCCAGTGCCTAAGGCAGTGCCCAGAGGGTGACTTCGGGGTCTGCTGCCTCCCACTGCTGTGGTGGCACCAGGGCACCCAGTGACATTGGCACCACCTACATCCCATTGCCTATGGTGGCACCGTGCCACCAGCCGTGTCCTAGCACTGGCTGCGAGCCAGCCCGGGCACTTGACCCCCTGGCCAGGCCCCACCCAGCCTCTGCGGTGGGACTCTGCCTCCGGCCAGCTGAGCACCCAGGGGACACCCTGAGCAGGAGCACCCTGGGGACCCAGGGCTGGGGCCACCTTAACTTCCCAATGGTGATCAGGGCAGTGGCTGGGGAAGGTTTAAAAGCTGCTGCAGGCAGGAGCAGACAGAGGATGGAACTGTTTTTTCCCTGAGGTCCTGCTGGCACTGGGCTTGCATCTCAGACCCCACTGGGCACCCTGGGTTTGGGCAGCACCACTGCTCTGCACCTATGTGTCTCTGTGCTGTCCCAGCAGCTGCTGGCATTGAGATCTGCCCTCATCCCAATGGGGTGCCCCCTTGACCACCCCCCATGCCACTTGGCACCATCCCCAGCCCAATAAGCAGCACAGGGATCTACTAAGGCATTTATTTCTAGCATGACAGGGATGGTGCTGGAGCGTGTGGGGCAACAGTCAGGAGGGCAAGCAGGCAGGGAACTAGGAGTTCTGGGGACCTGTGCCCCCCCGGAGCCGCAGGAGCATGAAGATGGTGCTCCTGGGCTGGATATTGTAGTGCGCCAGCGTATGTCGGTCCTCCAGCTCCCTGGAGCCATATGTCAGGCGCTGCTGGCTGGCGGGAGGCCCCCTGTGGCTGTGGATCTGTTCCTTCAGCTGCTGGACGGTGTCAGTGGGCAACACTGTGTAGGTGGTGGTCCGGTTCTTGTCATCCTTCACAAAGACTTCCATTGTCTGGGGCTCAGTTTGCAGGAGCATCAGCGTGGTGTTGTAGAAGATGCCATGGGTGGCCAGGGTATCACCATCCTCTAGGATTAGGGTGCTCCTGCCTGGTTCCTGCTGCGCCAGGCGCTGCCTGTACCGGGGGATGCCCCATGCCTGCTCGATCTCCTCCTTCAGCTGCCAGATGGTGGTGCCCGGGCTGACGGTCCTGCTCAGGCTGACACCCACCAGCTGCCTCACCTCAATCGTCACAGGCCGGGCCGGCTGTGGGGACAGAAGAGTAGGTGGGCAAGGTCGGCAGGGGCAGGGGGGCCATGACACCCGCAGGCACAGACGGCCTTACCTGCACGTCCCAGGGCTGAGCGGTATTGACACAGGGCAGTGAGCGGTGGCGGGCAGCTTCCTGTGCCAGCAGGTCCCAATCCTTGCCTTGGCCCAGGATCCCTGTGGGGTCAGCAGGGTCCAGGATGATGGGGCTGTAAACAGAGAGGGTGGGGGCTGCCATCAGTCCCAGGCAGTGCCATGGGGTGGGTGGCACAGGTCCCACCAGGCACAGTCCTCACCGGGGACTGCGTAGCAGTCTCTTGACGTGGGCACCGATCTGTCTGTGCTGGAGTGAGTAATAGATCTCCCAGTAGATGCAGATCTCCCGGTGCCGGCACAGCAGCTCCAGCACTGTACGGAAGCCCTCAGCCATGACGAAGGACTCGTGGGAGCCTGTGCCCTCCTCCCAGGCATAGATGGTCAGCAGCTCCAGGGCATACTTGGGGGGCAGGTCTGCAGTGGGGTACTGTGGCTTCAGCATCTGGGGAGAAGACAGGGATGGAGGTGAGAGCTGCCAGGGTGAGTTCCCAATGGGTGCCAGGGAAGCCTGAGCAGCCCCTCACCTCCTTGTACCAGTGCTTGACCAGGCGCAGGAGGTTCTTCAGCTTGGCAGGGTAACGCTTCACAAACTTCTTCTGCAGCTCAGTGAAGCAGGGGGAGAACTCACCAGGGCCACTGCTGGCATTCAGGAGCCCCACGTATACCTCCACGTCTGGTGGGGCATCCTTGCTCACCTGCCCTGCAGGGCAAGAAGGAGGGTGAGAGCCATCCCGGTGCTGATGCTGCAGCCCAACCCCGTGCCAGCCCACAGCTCTTACCCAAGGCATTGTAGGCAGGCAAGATGTCCACCTCGATGGACTCCAAGGTCTCCTTGGAGCAGAGAGTGAGGCTGAGGGAGCGCGGTGTATTGCCGGGACCCTTGTACCGGGGCTCGCTGATGCTCACAGTGAACATCAGGCTCTGCCTGCAGGCTTGCAGCCTACTCTTGATCAAATCCAGGATATAGGGTCTCTCCTGTTTCTGCTCCTGGTAGCTGGAGAAGCAGCTGAGGAAGAGCACCACATCGGCATCGGAGTTGTTCCGCAGGGCTGTGCCCTTGCCTGCTGAGCCGCCCTACAGAAAGACAACCTGCCTGTTCAGCACTGCTGACCCTCGGCGTGGGGACTGCCTTCTGCCATTCCTGGACCTGCCAGGGGAAACTGAGGCAGAGCAGGAATGGGAGAAGCAGAAGAGAGGGAAGGGTGAAAGCAGGGGTGCCAGCTGGTTCCCGAGCTGAGCAGTGCTCACCTTGACAGTCTTGTGAACGTGGATATTGCCCTCGAAGCAGTCCTCCTTCAGGAAGTCACAGATCTGCTTCACTGTCATCTTCACCTGCTTGCTGAAAGCCGTGCTGGGCTGCAGGGTCTCCATGATCCAGCTATCCAGCCTGTCGGCAGTCACCGTCCTCAGCCCATTCATGGATGTCACCTGCGCCACATCCATCCTGCTAGATGTGGTCAGGATCCCGCTCCTGACTTGCTGCCTGCCAGCTCCTGCCTGCAAGCCTCGCTCGCCCCGCTGGCCCTTGCCCGCCGCGGTCCCTCCGTCGGCTCCCGACCGGCAGCTTTAAACCTCCCCCGGCCGCCGCCTCTGTGGCGTCACCGCCGGGAAGTTAAGGTGGCGCCGGCCTCGGCTTCCCGGGGGGCTCCTCCCCACGGGTTCCCCGGTGCCATCGCCACGGGGGCTGGAAGGGACAGGAGGGGCAGCGCCGCACCGCCATCAGCCGGCATCCAGCTGGGGGGCGGCACTGACACCTTGGTGGGTCTGGGGTGCCGCAGGACCTCGTGGCCCGGGGGGTCCGAAGTGGCACAGGGTGTCCTCTGGGTGCCCAGCTGACCGGAGGCAGTGTCCCACCACGGGGGCTGGGTGTGCCCTGCCTCCACCGGCGCCTGCCTGTGCCCATGCCGGGAGCTCGAGTGCCTGGGCTGGGGTGCAGCCAGTGCTGGGACATGGCTGGTGGCACATTGCCACCACAGGCAATGGGATGTGGCCACTGGCAGTGCCAGCAGAGGCCCTGGTGTCACCACAGACTATGGCACACAGCCAGTGCCACTGGAGGCTCTGGTGTCACCCTAGGCAATGGGGCACAGCTGGTGCTGGCATCACCAGAGGCCCTGGTATCACTACAGACAATGAGATGCAGCCAGTGCCAGTGTCACCAGTGGCTCTGGTATCACCTCAGGCAACGAGACATGGCCAGTGCCACTTAGGGGGGCCCTGGTGTCACCCACAGCAGTGGGACATGGCTGGTGCCAACAGCACCAAAGGTCCTGGTACCTGCCCTGTCAGAGGGACGCAGCTGGTGCCAGCATCACCAGGCGTCCTGGTGCCACCCGCAGCAGTGGGACACAGCCGGTGTCAGTATCATCGGGGGTCCTGCTGACCACCCTGGCAGTGGGACACAGCTGGTGCCAGCATCACAGGGGGTCCTGCTGCCACCCACAGCAGTGCGATGCAGCTGGTGCCAGTATCACTAGGAGTCCTGCTGACCCCGCTGGCATTGGGACACAGCCAGTGCCAACATCACAGGGGGTCTGGCTGACCTCCCCGGCCGCGGGAGGCAGCCGGTGCCAGCAGCACAGGGGGTGCTGGTGCCCCCCCGGGCGCGGGAGGCAGCGGGCTGTACGGGTACGGCGCTGCTGCCCGCGCTGCCTTAAGCGCCGGAGCCGGGAAACGGGAGTTTCAGTTTCTGCTCCGGTTTCGGTTTCTGCCTCAGCCGGCTGGAAACGAAAGTGAAATGGCCCCCACCGAAGTGGCCCCCACCGCGGCTCTGCCGCCCTCCCCGGCCCTCCCATCCCCCGCGCGGGGTTGTCGGTCCCGTGGGCAGCCCGGGTGCCGCGGAGTGGGTGCCCACGGGCAGCCCCGCTCGCCGGCACTGAGTCTCCCCGGGAAACAGGGAAGAGCCAAAAACATGAAACTCTGGCCTGGAAGCTCAGGGCAGGGGTGGACAGGGACAGGAGGCTGGAGGGACATGGCAGGGGCCACAGGCAGGGGCAGTGGGCAGGAGCAGGGGCAGGCAAGGACGGGAAGAGAAGGGGGATAGGGAGTAGGGGCAGGAGCAGGCTGGGGCAGGGGGTCAGGACATGGGCAGGAGACAGGCAGCGGGTAGGGGGAGGATGGGGACAGGGACAGGGCAGGGACATGGGTAAGGATGGGGATGGGTGTGGGGTGCAGTCAGGGTCAGGGACAGGCATAAGGGCACAGGCAGGGACAGGGGAAGTGGCAGAGCTGGGGGCAGCAACAGTGGCTGGCACAGGGAAAGCAGCAGCACAGGGACAGGGATACAGGCAGGAGGAGGGACAAGGACAGAAGCAGACATACAGGCAGAAGCCTCAACATGGCCAGGGCAGGGATATGGGCTGGTGCAGGGATGGGTGTCCCCTTAGTGTAGGGTGACAATGGGGGAGGGAACCAGGGCAGGAATACAGACAGGCAGGGGCAGGAATATCAGCAGGGATCTGGGCAGTTATGGGCAGGAGCAGAAACAGGGACAGGAGCAGGTGTGTGGGCAGGGACAAGGATGGAAGCAGAGATACAGGCAGGAGCAGGGAAAAGAAGAGAAGCAGGGATATGGGCAGGTATGCAGAGAGGGGCATGGATACAGACAAGGGCAGGGATGTGGGCAGGGACAGAGGAAGAGACAGGACCAGCAGCAGGTACAGGGGTACAGGCAGGGCTGTGGGCAGGGACAGATGTCACAAGCATTTCACACCTGGCCTGTGTGGCCCAAGGAGTGAGGTCAGGACGCCAAGATGAGAATGACAGAGTCATTCTCTATTCGTGCCCGTGGCAGGTCCCAGCCAAATAGGGTCACCCCAAATGTGGTTTCACATGTTGCTCTCATACCTTTCAAGTGTCGGGGTACAGCACAGTTTGATCAATTCCTATTTACACCCCCCTGCCCCCAACACCTGCTTTGCAACGCCACTGCAATTCCTTGTCCAGGTAACCCTGGAGTCAGTCTCACTACAGGTACTACCTGTGAGGCCAGGTAACAGGAGGGTCCCAGGAAGGTGTTGGAGGGGCAGGGGTGCTGGCCTTATCCTGAGAGCCCTGTGGTAGCCTTCATCCTTTGTGCTGGGCTGTCCTCTTCCTCCTTGCAAGGAGCTGGGGTCCCATAGCCATGACCATCAAACCATAACTATGCAGTATACAATGTAAATTGTATTATATATGATATACATATATAAAAAATACGTATCTTAAGAAAGTTCGTACAATTTAATACTATAAAGACTAATTGGTACAATAGTCAGGGAATGAGATTTTCCTAATAAGATGCAGGCAGGGACAGGGGTAGAAGAAGGGATGGAGGTGGGATAGTGATGGGCCAGGGGTGGAAATAGCGACAGGAGAGGGACACGGGTGCAGATTTGGGCAGGGATAGGGCAGAGAGACAGGCAAGGCAGGGATATGGGCAGGAGCAGGGACATGGCCGGGGGCAAGAGATACCTAGACACAGATATGGGCAGAAGGGCAGGGCTGGGGTACAGGGCTGGGGCACAGAGCCGGGGCACAGGGCCTGCAGCTGTGGCTGGTGCTGGGGCCGGAGCATGGAGCCAGTGTCGGTGCTGGGGCACAGGGCCTGCAGCCGTTGCCAGTGATGGGGCACAGGGCTGGGGCACGGAGCCAGGGCCGGGGCCCAGGGCCGAGGCACGGAGCCGGGGCCAGGGCACAGGACCTGCAGCCGGGGCATGGAGTCAGGGCTGGTACCGGTACCGGGGCGCAGAGCCCGCAGCCGCGGCCGGGGCACGGAGCCGGGGCACGGAGCCGGGCCAGGAGCCGGTACCGGCGCGCAGAGCCCGCAGCCGCGGCACGGAGCCGGGGCACGGAGCCGGGCCAGGAGCCGGTACCGGTACCGGCGCGCAGAGCCCGCAGCCGCGGCACGGAGCCGGGGCACGGAGCCGGGGCACGGAGCCGGGCCAGGAGCCGGTACCGGTACCGGCGCGCAGAGCCCGCAGCCGCGGCCGGGGCACAGGCGGGGCCCAACGCCCCCGCGCGGTGCGTGACGGGAGCTGCCGCGGCCGGGGCACATGCGCAGGGGGCGGCGCGCGGTCCCAGGGGGCCGCGGGGCGGGGCGGGCCCGGGGGCGGGCTCGAGGGCGGGGCCTCCCGCCCGGGGAGGGGCGCGGAGTCCGCGCGCGCCGGCCATGCCGCGCTCCCGCCGAGCCGCGCGCCGTGAGTGGGGGTCCGGGCGCGGTGCAGGATGGGAAGGCGGCGGACCGCGGGGGGTGGCGGGGCCGGCGGGGTCCGAAGGGGGGTGCCGCGCCGCGGCGGGACGAGGCCACGGAGCCCGGGGGACCGCCGGGCCGGGTCTCCGTGCCCTGCCATGCCCTGCCATGCCCTGCCCTCCCTCCCGGCAGCGGGGCACGGGGGCCTGCGTAGGCCCCGTGGGCCCCACGGGCCCCGGCCTCTGCCTCGGCGGCCGCTCCCGTACGGCCGGGGACGGGCTGACAGCGACCTGTCCCCAACGCCCGCGCAGGTGGCCCCGGCAGCGCCCGGGCAGGCTCGCCCGCCAGTGAGGAGGAGGCCGGCAGCGAGGTGCTGAGCCACTGCAGCAGCGCCAGCGAGGGGGCCAGCCCTGCCGAGGAGGCTGCAGGTGAGCCCCGGGGATGGCCCCGCGTGGGTGCTGTGTCCCCTGCCCGTGGGCCTTTGCACCGGGGCGCCTCCGTGACGTGTGTGCTGCCCCAGCAGGGAGTGAGGTGTTGGGTGAGCAAGGCCAGGAGGAGGTTGCAGAGGACAGGCTGAAGGAGCACATGGACAGCCTCCTGGACAAGAGGTGAGGAGTGGCTGTCACCTGCCGTGGGCATGCCTGGCACACTGCCCGTCCCTGCTGGCGCTGCCAGCCAGGGGCAGGGATGTGCCCCGTCCCAGGCCACCCCACCCCGTGACCTCCTGTGGCCTCTTGCAGCGCCAAGACACGACAGGCGGCACTGCAGAGCCTCCACCTGGCCTTGTCCTCCAGAATCCTCTCTGAGTTCCTGCTGGAGCGCCGCCTCATGCTCACTGACTCCCTGGAGAAGTGTCTCAAGAAAGGTCAGGGTGCAGGCAGGTGCTGGGGCTATGGATGGTGGGGCTGATGACTAGTGTCTGAGGGAGGTCTCTTGTGTTGCCTGCAGGTAAAGGGGAGGAACAGGCTCTGGCAGGCACAGTCCTCACCCTCCTCTGCCTCCAGATGGGCTCTGGCTCGGAGGGTGAAGAGGTTTTTTGCAGCCTGAAGCCCCTGCTTGTCAGTGTCCTGACAGACAGCATGGCCAGCCCCGGCGCCCGGCAGAGCGTAAGGCCCAGCCCCTTTCCTCCTGGCCGTGGCGGGTACATCAGCAGTGGGGAGAGCCCAGGCGATGCCTTTGGGGGGGGGCCCTGTAGTCATCGGAGTGTGGCAGGATTGGGTGCTGTGGGGACCAGTGACATAAAGCAGGGACACCCCAACCCTGCTTCCCCTTGGCTGGGTGCTCAGTTTGGCCTGGTACTGCCTCCTCTGACTGCCTTTTCCCCATGTTTCTCACCAGTGTGCCACAGCGCTGGGCATGTGTTGCTACATTGCAGCTGCTGACCTTGAGGTAACTGCGTCTGGGTGTTGTCCTTACCCCTACCAGAGGGCACCCTGGGGGCTGTTGTGCCACCTGCCATCAGCCCACCATGCCATAGCAGCTTGGAGCTGAGCTGGGGAAGGGGCATGAGGACATCAGTGACAGCCCAGGCTCCTTGGGCAGCATGGAGCTGAGCTGGGGGGAGGGGAAGCACTCCTCACAGAGGGGGGGGGGGGGGGTTGTCCTGGGTGGAGGAGAGCCTCTCCTGCCTTGGGGAGCTTCTGGTGTCCCTGGGCAGGGTGAGTCCCTTTTGGTCCCCAATGCATGGCTTCACCATGGCATCTTCTGGCAATTGTAGTCTCACAGGTGAATTTTCCCCCTCCAGGACCTGGTCTCATGCCTGTCCTGCTTGGAGGGCATCTTCAGCCCCCTCAGTGCAGGTGAGGGGGGCTCGGTGCCTGCTCAGCATGGCCCTCTGCACTGCAGTGCGCTCCAGTCATGGTCCCTGCTCCTCACCATCTGCCCTCCCTCCCATATTAAGAGCATCTTGGACAAGTGAGTAGGGTGTGGGGGTGTTGGGGCTGGCGTGGGGCAGCCAGCTGCAGAGGGTGCAGCCTCGGGGGTGGCACCTGGCCCCTCTGACTGCCCTTCTGCCTTCCTGTCCCAGTTGCTGGCTGAAGCTGCCCCCGCTGCTGTCCAGCAGCAGTGTTGCGCTGCGCATCCTGGCTGGGGAAACCATTGCGCTGGTCTTCGAGCTGGCCCAGGATGTGGAGGTATGGCGGGGCTCTGCAGCAGCAGAAGGCATCGGGTGGGCAGGCAGCAGAGTGGCAGGGAGCTGCTGGCACTGGCACCCTGTCCATGCCATGGCTGAGCTGGCACTGATGGCATTGGGACACTCCAGGCTGGTGTCACCAGCAGGTGCCCAGGCAGAGGGACTGGCCCCAGGGATCCCCCTGTCCTCTCTTGGCAATGGTGGTGGTAGGCAGTGCCTGGAGCTGCATCCCCTCCATGCCCCACTGGGTGTTTTTTTTTGGCAGGAGGACTTGTGCCACCGAGATACAGAGTTCCTGCGTGCCCAGCTCAAGGTCCTGGCTACTGAGAGCAACAAGTACCGAGCCAAGACGGACCGACGGAAGCAGCGGTCCATCTTCCGGGACATCCTGCGCTTCATCGAGGTACTGGAGGCTGTCAGTGCCCTTCCCTGCCAAGGCCTTGGCTGTGCGGCTGCTGCCCAGCTGCCTGGTGATTTGTCTCTGCTGAGAGCTGAGGGACGCACAGGGCTGGTGCCCAGCTTATTGCTGATGCCCCTCTCTCCGCTCAGAGCGGGGAGTACCAGGAGGAGACCATCCGATTTGGCCTGGAGTGCATGTGCCTGGACAGCTGGGCACGCCAGCGGACCTACCAAGCCTTTAAAGAGGTGCTGGGCTCTGGCATCCGCCACCACCTCCAGGTAGGGGCTGGGCAACTGCGCTGGGAGGTGTCAGGCCAGCGCTGGCAGGGATGCTGATGGGCCCCTGCTTCCACAGAACAATGAGCTGCTACGGGAGATCTTCAGCCTCGGGCCTCCCTTGGTGCTGGATGCAGCCACTCTGAAAGCCAGCAAGGTGTCTCGCTTTGAGAAGGTGGGTGCCACCACCCAGATTTGTGCTCTCAGTCCCCTCCTGTGCTGCCATGAGCTCCAGCCAAGCACCTGAGTGTGGTGAACACTGGTGGAGAGGTGGGCAGAGGGGCTCCCCTAACCCATCTCTCCTTCCCTCCCCTCCCAGCACCTCTACAATTCAGCTGCCTTCAAAGCCCGTACGAAAGCCCGGAGCCGGGTGCGGGACAAGCGGGCAGATGTGCTGTGATGGGCAGAAGGGGGCAGAGCCCCCAGCCCACCTGGACTGCAGACCCAGCACTGTGAGGGGCAGGTGCCCCTAGCCCTTGGGCTTTTATTCATGTACAGCAGAGTATTTAATGCCTGGAGCTGCCCTACCGGGGGTTGCCCCCTCTTTTATTTTTTTAACCAAAAAAAAAAAAGGATGAAAGAAGAGCATGGGGGGGAGGTGGTGGGGTGCTGCTGTGTGCCTGCTCTGCAGCTGGGGCTCTGCGTGGCATGGCAGGAAGGGGTCTCGCAGGGCTCCTACAGCCCCTTTCAGAGGCTGGGCTTGTGTTCCCCCTCCTTAGTCCCACGGGGGCACGGGGGTGGCCTGGCACAGCCTGAAGGGTGGGGTGGGAGGGCAGAGCCGTGCAGGGCTGTCAGGCAGCAGGCCCTGGTATCTGTGCCTGCAACAGGAGTGCTCCGCTCTGCCATGGTGGGCACAACCGCTGCTTCTGCAGCTGCCCTGGCACTTGGGGGTGGTGGCAGAGTGGCATGGGGTGGCAGGCTCTGTGGAGCTCTGCCCAGCCCTGCCAGTTGCCTGCTCTGAGCCCTTTTCCAGCCAAATGCTTTGTGTGAAATAGTTCTCTTGTGGGAAATTAATTACAGGGGGTGACATGGTGAGCAAGTTCTGGTGCTGCCTGTGCAGCCTCGGGGGCTGCTGCCTGGGTGGGCATGAGGCCATGCCAGCTGGGAGTGTCCGTTACCCCGGGAATGTGTCTATGGCGGTGATTTTGTAAGACTTTGATTACAGGAGGTAATTAAAAGGCTAATTGGAGGGTGCCGTCTGCCTTGTTAACAGGAGCAGCTGTCGCTGGGGCGGGTGCCAGTCCTTGCAGCCCTGTCCCTTTCTCTTGCAGCCTGGGGTAGGGGTCAGGATAGCCCCTGCCACACCCTGCACCCTGTGGGGTGATGCTGCCAGGTCTGAGCGAGATGGGGATGGTGGTAGGGCTGCCCGCCCCTCCCTCCCGCTCTTCAGTGCCCCTTCCCGTGGTGGCTCGGTGCCTGTGGTGGGGCCAGGAGCAGCTCAGCGGTGCCCACTGGGCTCGGTGCTGGCATTGAGGCGAGCCCAGAGCTGCCTGCTGGCTGCTTGAAGCTGATGCACGGCGTCCTCCTGGCTCTCCAGCCACTGGGCCAGTGCCCGCACCGACTGGTTCTGCAGGACTGTGGAGAGAGGATGGGGATGTGCTGGGAATGGGCAGCCTTGCCCTCCCACAGTCCCCACTGCGCCCCCCCGCCCCCCCCCCCCCCCAAGTGCCACATACCACTCAGGTAGATGGCCAGTGTGGCCAGGACCAGGCTTGCCAGTGCCAGGAGCCCCAGCAGGGCCAGGAGCAGGGGGTGGCTGGGGCCGAGGCAGGGGCAGGGGCTGGTAGCAGGCATGGGGCGCAGGGTGGGCAGGAGCGGCAGGGGGCCGGGGAGCGTAGGGCGAGGCGGTGGCCGACGCAGGCTGCTGGAGGGAGCTGGGCCATTGCCTGCGGGCAGGGGAGAGAAGAAGTCAGAGCCCAGCCACCTGCACGGCCGGGGCTGGCACAGGACCCCCACCCTGCTCTCACCCTCGGCACCCTTCTGCCCGCCCGAGGCCCAGTACAGGTCGCTGATGGACTCCACAGGGCGCAGGCTGACGGCTCCAGGCTCGCTGCCCTCAGGGTCCCCAGGCTCTGCCGGTGCAGCACCCTCGGCCCTTCCCATGCTGTCTGCTGGGAGTGGAGACAGAGGGTGAGTGTGGGCCTTGGCCGCAGCCCCTGCTTGCCCTGGGCACCCCCGAGGGGACCAGACCCCTCCTGGAGGTGACCCCGGCTGTGACACCAGCCTGGTGCTGTGCCGGGGTTGGCAGCCAACGCCAGTATTCCCTTAGCGCAGCCCTGTGGCCGGGCAGTAGCTGGCTGTGTCCCCCAGCCCCAGTGCTGTCATCAGAGCAGTTAGCGGGTGCCTGGTGGCCACAGTCCCAGAGCCTTGTTAGTGGGGCTGGAATCTGGCCCTGGCCTGGGGGCAGGAACGTGCCACCCCCGCCCTCCCCGGCCCGGGTAGCCCAGGCACTGTGGGGCAGGCTGGGGCTCCCCTGGGCCAGCTGGGAGCTGGTGGGAAGGGCAGTGCCAGCTCCAGCCTGCGGCGTGGCTTGGCTTGCCCCGGGGCGCTGCTCATGTGCCACTTAGGGGTGCAGGGATGGAGATGTGGGGTGTGTGCTGTGCCAGGGGTCCCTGGTGCCCCCTGCCCAGGTGAGCGTGTGCTTCTCTCGGAGCGAGGGGGCTTTCTGGAAGCAGGCATAGCTCCAGCACTGTCTTGGGAAGCAAGCATGCCTACACTGGAGTAGAGGGAAAGGATTTTTTTCTGGGTGTTTCTGCATTTTTGAGCAGTGGGAAGGGCCCAGGTGCTGTGCCTGTGGTGGAACAAGGCAGGGTGGCACTGTGCCCGCTCCTGATCCCTCTCGGGGTCAGTGGCATGTCGCAGGGCAGTGTGGCGCCGTGCTGCTGCTGGAGGGGTGGTGCATGCTGCCGTGGGGTTGGCGGGTGGTGGGGCTCGGGGGCCTCAGCTAGTGTCTCTGGAGTCCCCCCAGACCCTCCCCAGACCCCTGCCTTTGGCTGAAGGCTGGCCCATGGGTACCCCCATCACCCCTGTATCCACTCCCGCTGACTGGGGGCATGGCTAGTCACATAGACTTGGTGTGGGGGGGCTGTGCCAGCCAGCTGCTTGCCCCCTCCCCAAAACCTGCAGCCCTGTGCCTGCAGCCCTCCAGGACCCCCTCCTTTCCTGGGCAGGTATCTCTGCCTGCAGCCCCTGCAGTGGAGGGCAGCATTTGGCCACTATTTCCACCCCAACCCCATAGCCCCATGCCACCCGGTCCCCTCCGGGGTGCCAGGGCCCCCGCCAGCCCCCAGCCTGCTCCCTAGCCTACCTTCTCCAGCCTCCCTGGGCATGGCTCCCTGTGCCCCGTGCCCAGGCAGCGTGAGTAGGCAGCGAGGTGGTGCGGGGCCCCTGGGAGCCGGGCACAGGGCTCCTGGTGCACCAACTGCACTGCTTAAAATAGGACAGTGAGAAACACGGTTGGGGGGGATTAAAAATAGCTGTGGGGAGGGGGGCGCGGTTGGCGCAGTCAGGGCTGCCAGCAGCATGGTGCCAGCATGGCAAAGGGAGAGCAGCCTGTGGGGGTGCCCCCTGCCTCCACAAAAGGGGCTTCCAGCTCACTGTGGAATCAGGGTAAAGCCTGTGCAGGGAAACCGAGGCACTGGTGGGCCCATCCAGAGCCTAGCTGATGTGGCTGCTGCCTCTCGGCAGCAACGGCAATTACACTCAGCTTGGGGGCATCACGGAGCCCCCCAGCTTCACCCACAAGGACCATACCAGCTGTGTCACGAGGATTTATTTAAGTTAATGGGACTATAGAAAGTGCCAGACAGCAGTGCTGCTGGGGTAGGGGACTGCCACGGTCCCCGGTCATGGTCACCAGCCCCATGTGTCCCGTGGTAGGCAGGTGTCAGAGGGTGGGAGGTTGTTGTGCCTGCAGAGGCTGTGAGCACGGGTGGGCACCAGGCAGGAGGAGACAGGGCTGGGCTTGACTCGCCGGGCACAGTCCTTGCCGGCCCAGCCACGGTAGCAGTGGCAGCGGAAGGAGCCTGGTGGGCTGGCACTAGGGCCAAGGTGCAGGAGGCTGCTCAGGTCGTGGGGCTGCCGGCGCACGCAGCGCCCGTGGCCATGGCACTGCACATAGCTGCACTCCTGGGCTGCTGCTGTCACATTGGCCACGTAGGGACCCAGGGTGGATGTGAGGTAGTGGTGCAGGCTGGCACAGCTTTCCTGGGGGAGCAAGCACCAGTGAGAACCCGCCCCAGCACTGGGGTCCCTCTGGCCACCCCTCCCCAGTGGGCACAGGGGACATGGCAATCCCATAGATCCCATGCCCACGCCATCTCCTGCTGCCGACCATATGCTGGCTGTGGTGCAGCAAGGGGCCATACTCACAGCCGAGTGGGAGTACGACATGTCTCCCCAGAGCACGAGTCCAGCTGCACCCAGCGCTGCACTCTCCCCGATGGTGTGCACCAGGTCAGCCTGCCAGGTAGAGAGAGGTGTGACCGGGCTGGGGGGGCACAGGCTGCATCCCAGTGCTGAGCAGGACCCCCAGCACACTAGCTGCCAGCCCTGGCTGTGCAGTGCTTACCAGCTCCAGGAATCTGTGTGAGCGGCGGAAGGAGAGGCGGGAGTAGGCAATCACGGGCGGGGGGCTGTTGGCCCTGAAGGTGGCCACGCGCAGGGCTTCGCGCAGCCGGTGGTGCACATAGCGGTGGCGCAGGGCAGACGGCAGCGCTGGTGGCAGGTAGATGCTGGGGTAGAGGGCAGCTGAGGTGGCCCAGAGCCAGCCAAGGCGGTTGTTGTGCTGCACCTCTGCTGGCTGGCACTGCCCGGTGTAGTTGGCCTCCTTGGCCCAGTTGCTGTTGAGGCAGTCAGGGAAGCGGTAGAAACCCCAGAGCCCCCCTGGACACAGGGTCTGGCCCAGCAGAAGTGTCTCCTCCATCACAGCCTGCGCTGCCTGCTCAAACTCCCAGCGGGCCAGCTGGAGCCGCTGCTGCGCTGGCAGGAGGCCGTGCTGGTCCTGCACCCATTGCTCTGAGGCCGCCCGGTAGATCCGCTTGGCCCCCCAGTTTTGGGCCCAGAGAGGCCTCCACTCCTCCCAGTCCACCACGGCCAGGCCACGGAAAGCAGGGCGCAGGATGCGGCGAATGTCCTCAGCTGCCCTAGTGAGGTGGGCGCCGAGGGGGACCCGCTGGGGGATGCCTCCATTGTGGGGGACACCCTGCTGGGACAAGTAGGGGTACAGCCCAAACTTGTTCTTGTAGAAGATGGTGATGTTCTGGCCGGTGAAGTGGCCATCCCGGTTCTCCACAATGCCATAGTCGCCAAGGGGCAGCCCCAGGCCGAAGCGGTTCTGGCAGCGGCTGGTGGGGATGTTCCACACCACGGCGAAGGGATGCCCGCCCACCAGGGGCTCTGGTGCCGGGCTCTCCCCGACAGCCATGCCCAGCACCAGGCAGGCCCACAGCACCATCGCCAGCACCATCCTGTGTTGCTGGCTGCTTGCGGGGCCGGCACCCTGCAGGGAAAGGAGAGCAGGGGGATGTGGCAGCAGGGTGCAGCGGGCACCCCAGCTGCACTGGCACTGCCACCATGGCACGTGGTGGGCTAGGATTAGCCACTAGGGCTGGGGTGCCCCACCAGTACATGCTGCCCACCCCAAAATCCCATGGGACTCAGCAGACTTGGGTGTTTGATACATCCTTCCTCAGCGCTGCCAGCGGGCACCTCTGCCTGCTGCGCCCTGGTGTCCAGCACCCCTGCCTGCACCACCACAGCCATGGCATGGCACTGGTGTGGCACTGCAAGCCACTGACCCCGGTGCTTCAGTTTCCCTGCTGGCTACCAGCCCTGCCCATAGCAGGGGCACTGTGACCCCCCTCTTCCCCATTTCGTAGTAGGGCCTGGCCAGCCCAGGTGCCCTGCTGAGGGACTGAGCCCCCGCCGCCCCTGCCCTCCCCCCCGAGAGCTGCTGCAGCAGGCAGCCCTGTCCCCCCCTGCCCGGTGCTGGCTGGCCACCTGGGGTGAGGGGATTAGGCAGGGGATGGGCTTGGGAGCCTCGTGACACAGCAAGGACAGCGCTAATCCCCCATGCAGGGCTCAGCCACTCTCCCTGACCTTCCCGCTCCCACTACTGTGCTTCCAGCCCTTGCTGCTGCCAGCTGCCTCGGGGGGGCCTGGCTGCCTGCCCCCCTCGCAGCCCAGTGCAGGGGTGCCCAGTGCAGGCAGCCCATGCTGCTTTACTGCCCCTCCTGCCATCATGTGCCTCAGTTTCCCCAGGCTGCTCTGTGGGGAGAGCAGCAGCCGCAGCATGTCATCAGCCCCAGCTGCCCCACAGCGAGTCCCCTGGGTGAAGCAGACACTGGTGGGACTGGGTGGCACTCCTGGGACCAGTCCCAACCCCAGAGCCTGGAGTGGGCCTGGCTCCCTGCCATACTGGTGGTCCCAGGGCCCCAGCTGGGCGACCTAGGGGCTGGGCAGGAGCAGAGCCAGTGGGTGTGGGGACCACCTCCCTGCCAGCCCCCATGCGTGGGGCCAGCACAAACCAGGGAGGCTGGGGGAGCTGTTGCCAGCCCCAAAGAATGGCAGGCAGGCAGGCAGCGCCGGGGCAGGCAGCTCCCGCCTGCACTGCTTTTAATCACTGGCTCAGGGCCCCAGCCCCTCAGATGTCCTTCTTCATCCAGAAGATGGGCAGCCCTTTGGCATCACGGTGGGGGGTCTCCAGGAGGCTCTGCCTGCTGTTCTCAGCCAGGACTCCCCTCGCCCAAACCACGGTCGGTGGTGGTGGGGGCGGTGGGGGGGTGGCAGGGGTTTGGCAGGGAGACAGGGGGCCAGAGGGCACCCTTGGCCTAGCGGTGGTGGCAGTGGCAGCACCAGGAGGGGCAGAGAAGAGCCGCAGCACTGCAGTGGGTATGGCAGGGCTGAGGAAGGCCACGCTCTGCACTGGCTCGCCCAGGACAAAACCCAGGTGAGCGTAGAAATGCTGCTTGTCGTGGGTGGTGAGGTGCAGGCAGCAAAAGCCTCGGGCCTGGGCCCACCGCTCAGTGGCTTCCATCAGCTGCCGTCCATAGCCCTGGCCCCGCAGCGCCCGGGCCACCACCACGCTCTCCACGAAGAGGTCGTGAGGACGGCCAGCCACACGGGAGAGCCGGACATGGCCCACAAGCTGGCAGGGCCCCTCCTGGGTGGCAGGGGCCTCTGCACGTCCCCGGCTCCGCAGCAGCAGCAGGCAGGTGGGGAAGGTGTCCGAGGACCGCTGGAGCATGTGGAGCCGCGACGCCCGGCTCTTCCCCCACTCCTCGCCCAGGAGCTTGGCGCAGGCCTCCAGCAGCTCTGGCCTCTGGTGCAGGGGGACCAGGCTGAGCTCCTCCGACATGGAGCCCATTCTTCTCACTGATGGGAGACCAAGCAGGCCACAGCTTAGAGGCAGCGGGGGACAGACCATGTGTCCCCCTCACAGCCCAGCACCAGCCCCAGCACAGGCGCAGCTCCCCAGCAGCGTGGCCGGATGGGTTCGTGGGGGTTGGCGGCGGGTCCAAAAGTTGAATGACAGCACTGCGGTGGGGAAGTGGCACATGGTGCCAGCTCCAGGCACCTGTGCCATAAGCCCTGCAGGCAGATCTGCCACCACCAAGCCAGCAGAGGGGCAGGGGTAGGAGGCACAAGGCTGGCCTTGCCGCTTCCCAGCCCTGCCACCAGTTCCTGCCTCCTGGGCACCCACTGGAGACCAGCCAGATCATCACACGTGACCCCAGCTGGCAAGAGAGGGCTACAGCACCATGGAACTGAGCAGACCCCAACCATACTGCACCTGTGTGGAGGCTCAGGGTGGCCCTGCCAGCCTCTGAGGGGTGAGGAACCCCTTACCACAAGCGGTGTGCAGCAGGGACCCCTTTTGCAGCCCAGCGGCTCTTCCTCTTGCAGAGGAAAAGCCACAGGCAGAGGGCAGGAGGAACTGGCATGCCAGCTTACTAACTGGGGTTGAGCAAACTGCCCTGCTTCCCCCTCTGAAGGGTGGGGAGGGCCTGGCTTTGCCCTGCCCCTGCACCCTTCAGGGTGTCCCCAAAGTCACCCCCCTAGCTCTAAGACCCCTGGCTCCCAGCCCAGACTGCACTCCCCCCTTTGGAGGCCAGGCAGCACCCCAAGGCCCCATCAGCACCCCAGGTGGGTGATACGTTTCCTTCCATCTCCCCAGCAAACCCACACCAGAACCCCACCAGCATCCCTCTGCACTCTGGGTGCCCCAAATACTGTGGGAAGCCCTGCTCATGCCTGCCCTCCTGCTGCTTCTGCCTGCGGTGCCTTGCCAAGCTTTGGTCACCCCAGTGCCCAGTTCCTCCCCAAGCCTGTCCCTCTCCAGCTCCTGTCCAGGGACACAGGGCTGCCCACCCTGCCTGCTGCTCACCCTGCCTGCACCCACCCAGCCCGCCTCTCAGCCTGTCCACCTTCACTCTGCCCTGTGCTCACCCTGCTCACACTCACCCTGCCTGCTGCTGCCGGCTCCCGCGCCCTCGGTGCCTGTGCAGCAGCGTGGCAGGAAGCAGCCCAGGCTCAAGGCCAACCACAGCCCCTGGTTCTGCTTCCCCAATGTGAATGACACGTCTGTCCAGGGCCCCATCTGCCCTCAGCACCCCAAACCAGACTGCACCCTGGCACAGGGCACCTGGCCCTGCCTACACCTGCACATGGTGCGTGGACCACCCATGGCTGCACCTCCTCAATACATGGCCCCCACCCTATCGCTGCTCCATCACTGTTCCCATCACTGATCCATCAATGGCCCCATCACGGACCCCATCACTGCCCTGTTGCTGTCCTCCTCACAGACCCATCACTGACCCCATCGTGGACCCCATCACTGAGTCCATCACTGCCCTGTTGCTGTCCTCCTCACAGACCCATCACTGACCCCATCGTGGACCCCATCACTGAGTCCATCATGGACTCATCATGGACCCCATCAGTGACCCATCACTGACCCATCGCTGACCCCATCGCTGACCCCATCACAGACCCATCGCTGACCCCATTGCTGGCCCCACTGCAGACCCCATCAGTGACCCATCGCTGGACCCATCATGGACCCATCGTTGACCCTATTGCTGACCCCATCAGTGACCTATCCGTGAACCTGTCACTGTCCCGACCACGGACCCGTCACTGACCCCATCGCTGCCTCACCAGTGACTTATCGGTGACCCATCGCTGACCCATCACCGCCCCCCGTCCCGCTCCCCGCGCCCCCAGGCCCCGACCCGGCCGTACCACTCCGCCGGCCCCTCCGCCGCTGCCGCGCCGAGCACTCCCTTCCGGCGCCGCCGCATGCCGGGCCCGGCTGCGCCCTCTGGCGGTCGGAGGCTGCGGCGCCGTTGTGGGCCCGTCCCGTAGCGGTGCCGCCCAACGTTGTGCGCATGCGCGTCGCCGTGGGTTAGCGTGAGCGGCGTGCGCCCGCGGCGGCTCAGTCCCCGGCCCGTCGCCTCCCGCTGCCCGCCGGGCTGCCCGCTCCCGGCTGTCCCGCACACCGGCCCCTCAGAGCCCACGCCACCGCCTTCCCGACCCCGCTGCCCCTGCGGCCCCACCGCCCCTCAGCACCGCGGGCCGGCCCCGCGCCTCCGCACAGAGCGGCAGAATCAGACTGGTCCGGGCTGGCAGGGACCTCTGGAGGCCATCCAGCCCAAGGCCCTGCGAAAGCAGCTCCCCCAGGAGCCGGCCGCTCAGGGTCACGGCCAGGCGGGTTTGAGAGCCTCCAGAGACTGCCCAGCCCCGGGGCAGCCCACCCCAGGCCGTGACACCCCCACAGCAAAGCCCATCTCCTCCTGCTCGGAAGGGAAGGAGCTCCCTGCGTGGCCGTTTGTGCCCGTTGCCCCTTGTCCCGTTGATAAGATCCCGTCGGGCCGAGGCCCAGGTGCGGTGCCCAGAGCCCAGGCAGCGCCCTGAGGGAAGGTGCCGGAGGCAGTGACAGGCACGGGGGCTGGTGGCCCTTCCCCTGGCTGCCTGGCTGTAGCTTATTGATGGACAGACTCCAAGAGCAGATCAAAGACACCTTGAAGACACTCAAAGACACTTAATAAAATCAAGCAAACCTTTTATACCTTTACAGCGGGTTGACGTATCAGCGTATAACTGTGCTTTAATAATTTTCCACTCTTAGCTCTTTTTTCTATTGCAAGCACAGCAACTTAGCAGCTCCCTTTATCCACACGGCCACAAGCTTTGCAGCCTACTCCGTATTTTAAAGTTTCTCTCCTTGGTTCCATGGCTTCCTTCCAACAAGCATAACCGTGTCTCTCTCCCAAGGCTGGTTTTTGCTCACTGACACCGTCGAGCGAGCTTGAGAAATACCCACATCTCCGTCTTCTTTATATATAAAAAAGGCTTGCTTCAATGCTCTATCTATTAGAGTTTGCACACATTTTAACATACATGGAATACAGATCAGAATACATATCAAAATGAATAAGCATCTTATGCCTATTTGTAATAAACTTTTTATCCATGCAGTTAAACCTAATCTACTAAAAATATTTCCAAAAATGTTAAAAGCATCACTTTGTTGTAGTTTCTGTACTCCTTGCAAATTTTCTATACTTTCGTGAATAGATTCAGAATGATCAGACAGATCAAAGTCCATCAAAATCCTGACAATCATGACCTTGCGCTAACAAAAAATCTATTGCAGCTCTATTCTGTAGCGTAGCATGTCTTATTGCATCAATGTCTAACAATAGTCCACCCAGGGCTAATGAAGTTGCATTAGTTTGTTTTGCAAGCCAACAGCCAAGCTTATTCAAGCTGGTTAGTGCTTGCGCTGTTCCTACTCCTGGAGCAAATATAGATGCTGCTATAATATCACCAGGGCTCCAAAATTCCATATTACCTTTACAATCCGTTTTAAAGGCATGTGTAGTGCGTTTGTGGCAGTGTAACTTATGAGTCATAATCATGGATGTATTGGGTGTTAACAAAGTTAACCTTCCAATGCTACATGGTCCTCCTTTCACATGGGAGGGAATGCCAGGCCATGCGCGATCTTCACAGATTAGAAATAATCCTGTGGACAATTGCTAGACTTTGATACTTTAGGAGAAGTATAATTACACCAAGTGCTAGCATTTCTATATGCAGGTATGGTAGCATTTAACAATTGAATTGTTTTTATATCAACTTTGCCTGTGTAGTTAAAGTATACACAATAATCCATTTTTACAGATCCTAGTAAGTCCAGTTCCTGTGGTTCGATCCCACCATATGTTAAATATGGAACCCAACCATCCCAATTATTAACCACATCACCAAATCCCTGAATTATGATCCGTTTATCTGAGGGGACGGGCCAATCATCAACAGGTTGTCCAACCAGACAGGTTGTAAAAGGGTTTTCCAGAGAAGCAGTTGACAGACATAGTGTGTCCTGCCCAGTGCAACTGGCCAAGGTTACCCAGATGTTGGGTTTGGGTTGAGGTGGGATCCATATTGATGCAGCTGACGTCATGGCACAGGTGATGGCAATGACTGAGATAATGATGGCTTGATCCATTGAGCTGGTACCCATCTTGGGCCAGAACCTGTGGAAACCTAAGCATACCCTCTACCCCAAGTTATTAATGGAAAAGGACCTTCCCATTGATTTGTCTGCAAATTTTTTACTATAACTTGTGCTTTCTCATTAGATTTTGAAGCATTGTGTAAGCCAAAATGGTGGTGTATAGGAGGTCCATCCTCCATCCAACGATTTAAAAAATTCAAAACATAACAAGCTTTAGTTATACGCTTGTGGCGAATGAAGAGACAGGACGCAGCTTGATGCAAGCAAATGTCAATTTATTGTACAGAAGCACGTGTTTTTATACACTTTCAGAAGCTGCGCGTTTTAAACACATTGGTTCTTGAAGCTAAGCATTGCATCCTAGGCAATCCCTGATTGGTGGTTAACTACCATCAATTAACAGCAAGGTGTTACCTTTCCTTGGCGCCATCCGTCTCCCACTCCCCTGTGCCCTGTAAACATGTCTCATCATGTTAATTGCTGTCTAGACAAGCTCGAGTACATTCCCCTCAGCTAACTGATTGCCATGCATGGTCCTAGTTTCCAGCCCGCTCCGGCATCTCCCCCTTCCTGTTGCACAAAAGGAACCTTTGAAATCGAACGAGTAAAACCAAGGTATAAGTAATAGAACAAATAAAAAACCAACTGAGACATATTATTAATGTCAAAATAACCCACTGTCTTTGTTCCGTACAATTTTACAATTTCCCCTTTTTGTTTTTGAACAGCTAGTACCAGGCTTGCCATGTTCTGCAGGGCCCTTGCAAACATGACAGCAACCAAGGTAATAGCAAACAAACAATACTGCCAATTGAGTGAATGGATGCCAAAAAGGCTGAAATTTTCTCAGATTTTGTTAACATGTTGCTGCAATGGGGCGCCTAAAATCCACACAGCACATACCATCAAAATCCTCACAGCCATGTCCTTGAACCAACAACAAAAAGCAGTGGCAATTTTGACTCACATTCTGAACTGCCTACCAAACAAGGTGATTTAACTCTTTAATGCTTTCCCTGCTGTTACTCTGGATAAGAGAAGAACCGCTGCGACACGTTCCCATCATAGCCTCCTACTACATTAGCATCTACAGAAAGACAATTATCAACATTCAAAGTGTAAACAATATCAGCTTCTTTTGGATTAACATTATACATAGGTGGAAGGGCACACCAAACAAGAACTGGTTCAGTCAAAAAGTTCGAAACATTGCATGCCTTCTCTGAACATACCTCTGGGGTCATTCCCTTCATTCCCTTTCTTTTTTATGCAAAGAGAAACACTTTTACCATAACAGAGAAGCCCCTATTTACATCTGAGCCCGGACACAAACTGCAGCTGTATGCTCCACCACGCTCAGGGCAGAAATCGTTCATGTAGTTACATAGCTATATATCTCTACAAGTATGCAGACACCTATTAAACACTAGATAACCATGTTTATCTTTCCTATTCTCCTTCACAATACCCAGCTGTTCTCTCATCTCTTGTTAGGTCAAATATTCTCCAGCTTCCTCTCCTACGTCTCTCTTCAGACATTCTCTATCCTCCTCTTTTTTGCTTGTTAATTGCGACAAGGCAAAGGGTGTGTGTAGCTGGGCGACCATGACCTGATTTATGTTACAATCAACTAAACACTGAATACAGGAAAAAAAAAGCATGGGAGACATAAGGCAAACATCAATAAGGTGGTTATTAAAGATAATTATAATAAATCCTGTAATACTTTTGAGTCATGGCCCAAAGTTTCCCAGCCGTGAGAAGAGACCAAAGGCATCCCGCCCCTGGCTCTGTTGCAGATCTTTGTTTTAAGTCTTTTGAGTTTTGTATACTTTTGTAAATTAATTCACAATGGTCACTCAGATTCACGTAACACATCCTATCAAAGTCTTCACACTTGTGTCCCTGTGCTAATAATACAAATCAATAGCAACTCGGTTCTGTAGCAACATATGATGGACAGAATCAACATCTGTTAATAAGCCAGAAAAAAAAGAACAGTATTTGTAGTATTACCTTGTTTAGCAAGCTAGCAGCCTAATTTACTAAGCAAGTTAAGAGCGTGTACTATTCTTACAGAAGAGATTAGAGAAGCAAAAATGTGTTATGCTGCATTCCAGAACTCAGCCTGAGAATTACAGTCTGCTGTGAGCTCTGCGTTACAATCATTTGACACATGTTGGGGTTGCGATTGTGAAAGTTGCCCGTTTACAATTTTCATTGACATTATCACAGCTAGTTGTCTTAAAAGCAACCCTTGAGCTTCCTGATGTTCGACTTGTTGCAAAATATTCTGAAGCCAATCAATAAAGTTAGTATTAAAGTTAGTGACTCTCTAGGACCCTGCAAGACTGTGGCAAGACTCCCGCATCCTGACTGCTTTAATAGCCATCTCATTCATTTGCAAACAGTTGTCCCTGGGATACCTTGCCTGAGTCCCAGAATCAGCACAGTTAATTGCTCCAGCCAACTGCTCATAGTTAACAGCAATTCCCCGATTAAGGTTTTCAGTCAAGGCCACTACACATAGCTCACAAAAATCAGATAACCACATCATATACTGTATCAGTTAGTACCATACAAAGCAATAACTTCCAATCATGCAGTGTGAGTGTATAAGGCTCTGCCATCACTTCAAGAAGGGACATAGCAAATGTATTATGAATCCTCCCTTCCCGCACTGCTTTGCTTAACCCTTTAACAGCCTCGTATTGCACAGGCTGCCACTCTGCAGGTTGATTTGTCTGACAAAATACTGAACATGCCCTAGCGACTCCCAAAACCCATCACTTAAGTGTTTCCCACTTGCATTCCTGCCACCAATCCCTCAGACTCCCTTTTCACCCTCCCCAAAAATACAATCAATGCATCAGGAGAGACAAGGGGGTGGGGGAAAGGTCTAGCTCCTTTTCCAGATCTATAGGACCTGGATCAAAAGGTTTATCAGTGTCAATGAAATAATTTTCTGAGTTGTCCTGTTCCTGTGCTTGCTCCTGTGTTGCAAGGGTCGCTGCAATCAGTGACAGAAGCTTTGGGGGCAGAGGAGGTGTGGACGGAATTGCCATCGCTGACTGTGTCTTGAGAAGAGTCGCGCTGTCGGTGGAATTTACAGCTTCCTCTGGTTTAGCACCATTAGTAGAATTAGTCCACACTTGGCAAAGAGTAGTCAGAATTTGCCACCAAGATGCTAAATGCATTCCCGACACGGAGTTCCCCTCCAGGGCAGCATCATACAATTGGCTGCTGTATGTACACACTTTCATTCTTTCCAAGTCTCTAAAGTTTCTTGGCTGCTCACCTGTCTCGATGAATACAGGTGTTATCCTCGGGGTTTAGGTTGTCCGCCTGGTCCAGACAGCAAGACGATCGTTCAGCCAAGCCGTCTCCTCTGGAATGCAGCCCTCTTCCACGAGCTGTCTTTTTTCCGTCCTTATTCTTCCAAGGCTTCGGAACACCACCATAGGGGTCACCATTTGAGGAGACTGAGGCACGGACTCCCTGATCTGACTAGAAGACCCTTTATGAGTCCATATACGTCTCTTTCTGGGGACGAAGCCTGATTCCCCGTTACGGATTTCCCACAGCTCACCTCTCAACTCTGGAGGGATTTCTGGTCGGCTCCTGCTTCCTTTCAGCAGATCATTCAAAGTTCTGTGGGATTCGCTGCATGTCGCTCAGATAGGCGATTCGAGAGCCCTTCACGTTAGATCCTTAAACGCATCACGTCGGGGTCTCCAATTTGCGGCGAATGAAGAGACAGGACGCAGCTTGATGCAAGCAAATGTCAATTTATTGTACAGAAGCACGTGTTTTTATACACTTTCAGAAGCTGCGCGTTTTAAACAGATTGGTTCTTGAAGCTAAGCATTGCATCCTAGGCAATCCCTGATTGGTGGTTAACTACCATCAATTAACAGCAAGGTGTTACCTTTCCTTGGCGCCATCCGTCTCCCACTCCCCTGTGCCCTGTAAACATGTCTCATCATGTTAATTGCTGTCTAGACAAGCTCGAGTACATTCCCCTCAGCTAACTGATTGCCATGCATGGTCCTAGTTTCCAGCCCGCTCTGGCATACGCTCTTGTGGGGTTAACCTTAGACTCCCCCTTTTATTTTTTTTTGCAACATAGTTTTAAGAGTGCTACGTGTGCATTCGACAATGGATTGGCCTGTGGGAGAATGTGGAATGCCTGTAATATGCTGAATTGTTGAAAAGATGTCTGTCTTATGCGCTATATAGCCTGGGCCATTATCTGTTTTTATAGGTTTCGGAACAGGGTGGCGAAGGCCATAATAAAATGTCTGCAAACATCTTTTGCTTTTTCACCTGAGCGTACTGATGCATAAATATAAGATGAAAAAGTGTCAATAGAGACATGTACATATTTGTACTTGCCAAACTGGGCTATATGAGTAACGTCTGTCTGCCACATTTCAAGTGACGAAACACCTTGAGGATTAGTTTAGATCGACAGTGCAGGCAAAACTTGTTGACAATCGGGACACGACTGTATAATTTGCCTTGCTTGGTCCAGAGTCAGTTGAAACGTGCGTTGCAGTGCTTTTGCATTTTGATGATAGAACTCATGAGATAAATGGGCCTGTGCAAAACTGTCAGGTAAGACCTGCATGATACCTGCAAGCCTGTCTGCTTGTGTGTTCCCCTCACTTATGGGACCGGGTAAGGAGGTATGTGAGCGTATGTGTTGTATAAAATATGGATGTGCCCATCGATCTGGGAGCCGCTTGAGCTCCCAGAGAAGAGCAAATAAGGCTTCGTGTGAGATTTCCTTCAAAAAGGAGCATTCTAGCCTAGAAACAAGGCCTGCCATGTGGGCAGAATCTGATAACATTTATTGGGGTAGTCCATAATTTGAAAACACGGACTACTGCAGCGAGTTCTACTATGTGAGGCAATCCTGTGACAATACGTATGTTGCTTTTCCAGTTTCCTTCACCATCTCTCCAAACTATCGCTGCTCGGCCTGTTTTGCCAGATCCATCAGTGAATACTGCAGGGGTATCAACTATTGGCGTGATAGCTAATTGTGAAGCAGGTAAAAGAGAAAAAGTGCAGGGATTGTATAATTTTGTGTCCTGGGAAATGAATACTTATCTGTCCTGTAAAATCTGCTAGAGCACACTGAAAAACAAAAGAATGGTGAGTTAAAAAAGTTAGCTGTTTTGTATCAAGAGGCAAATAGATAATATTAGGTTCAACACCGTCTAAAGTTAATAAATGCTTTCTTCCTTTCTGAATTACCACAGGTATCACTTCAATAGCTGTGGTAACTGTTTTTCCAAAATTATGTGTTAAAAATACCCATTCCAGAATAATCAAAGAAATCTTGCGGAACCCACTGTGCTAAGAGACCATAGGGTTGAAAAGTTGAATCAAAAATGAAAAGGCTAATAGGATAGTCCATTTTTCGCCTGTGAGTGACTTGACCGCGGGCCGGCCCCGCGCCTCCGCACAGAGCGGCAGAATCAGACTGGCCAGGGCTGGCAGGGACCTCTGGAGGCCATCCAGCCCAAGGCCCTGCGAAAGCAGCTCTCCCAGGAGCCAGCCGCTCAGGGTCACGGCCAGGCGGGGTTTGAGAGCCTCCAGAGACTGCCCAGCCCCGGGGCAGCCCACCCCAGGCCGTGACACCCCCACAGCAAAGCCCATCTCCTCCTGCTCGGAATGGAAGGAGCTCCCTGTGTTACCGAAATCTCGGAATGAAGAACTTATCGACACCAATGTGATGTAGATAAGCAGACACTTCTTTATTGACGGCCGGGTGCGTGAGCGAGTCCTCTCACGATCAACGCACACCAAGTCTCAAAATTAGACGCCATATATAGAACTTATTCATACATATTCATTAAGTATTCATGCATAGCCATGATATTTCCCGTAAAGCGTTAACATATTCTCCTCCTATATCCGATTCTGCGCAGTAGAGCTTAGAAAGGTCTAGAAATGGCTCTGGGGTACGATTTGGGTAGGTGGTATATGAGTCGGTGGTCGCGATCTCCCCCTGCCGGAATTACCTTTTACTAAAGTTCACGGTTTCTTGGCAGGTAAGCACAAGCTGTTCCAGTCGACTCTCCCCAGTTTCCATTCATCTCATATTCTGACACTTCAATACACCTTCTACCTACAGAAGACTGGTCAAATACAAAGAAACCTTTCAAACCCTGAAGTTATTACCAAAGTTTTAACAGTGGTTGTAGCCCATTCTTCTAGCCCTGGTACGGGATGTACAGAGGATCTCATAGCAGCTTTTGCTGTGCAACTATAAGTTTCATTAAAATAGATTTCTTATCCCTCTATCTTTCTATTCTATAAAATAATTTTATAAAATCAAATAATCAAATAAAGTCAATCAATCTTAACTTATTAACAAATCTATAACATTTCCCCCCTTTGAAAGTGTTGAAAATCATTTTTCAGTACTTTCACGTTATTTACATATCATTTGTTTCAACATATTTTGGTGGTGGACTATGTCTTGATGGAATAGTTGGTACTTCTCTCATACGATTGACTGAAATTCTGTTGGTAAACTGTTTCTTCAAACTTGCATATACTAGCACGATCATCAGAATTACAATTAGTAACAGAAACAAAGTTTTGATTATGGATTGTATCCAAGAGCTCAAATTCCATCCCAGTTTGTTAAAAATTTTCCCCAACCAGTCTTCTGACATATCTTCTTGAATTGATTCTGTTTCTTTTTCAATTTTATCTAATAAATCCAAATCATGCTCCACATCTTGTGTGACATTTGAAATGTGGATACAACAGTGGTCCAGCTTATCCTTGAGATATCCACATACTCCGTGTTCTTTAAGTAGGAGCATATCTAATGCCATTCTATTTTGTAAAGTCATTCTGGAGGTCGCCTGTAATTGTATATTCAATTCCTTAAACCCCTTTTTGGTAACGTTTGCTAATTTTTCCACTTGACCAGTTAACTGATAGAGCCATGCTCTGTTTCTATATGAAGCTATAGGATTTAAAAGTGATTCAAGTGCCCAGCCAATTTTCACTCCTGTAGATGGTTCATTCCAAATATCATCATTTATCTCAGATCTCTTTATTCGTTTCAATTCTAAATTCTCTAAAGATCCTCTAAAGGGTGATTTCTTGCAAACTGGACACAATGTTGGCATGCCTAAAGTAATTTCTTTCACCTTACCTTCTAATGGTAAATGTGATTTCCAGGTTCCATCACTTAATGCCCAAACTAAATGTCCTGGACTTCGAATAGTAGTTTTTCTGCAACTAAACAAAGTTCCTTTTCTAACTGTGAAAGTGCCGGTTAAATTGAAAATATTCTTAAGACCTCGACAGAAACAACCCTATTTCAAAGCAGCGGCCAACGGAGGAATTCTTTGGATTACTAAGTCTGCATTACTGCAATCATACACTTTTTCACATTTCCACCATGGCACTATTTTATTTTCCTTCTCCCGATGAAGTTGACCTATCATTGACCCAGGGTAATACTGAAAAAACTTTTCCATCCCAGGTCAAACACCAAGAAGTTCTTGCCATATACTGAAAATGGGAAAATATGGACATAGACCGTATAGAGTCCCATTGTTCTACTAATTGGGCACCTTGGCCCGTTTTGTTACACTTCCATTTCATGACACTTCTGCTCACATTGGTTTCAAGTTGTTCATCATAAGAACACCATCCTAACTGGGGATTTGGACCCCCAGGAAAGAGAACTCAAGCTATGGCACTAGGTCGGGATCCTGTTATAAAATCATAATTCAATAGTTTTTTACAATCTGTTTCTTTCCCTGGCGACTTCCACTGTTTTCTGATAACCTTTACTTGTTCATACCATTGAGTTACTGGCCTTTGTTCACAATAGGTGGTCTCATTTTTACATTCCAGATTGGTCAGATTCATGGTTAACATTCCCCATGGAATAGATTCACCTACTGCCCTCGGTATTGGCAAACAAGCAGTGATCTGCGTGACATTTTGTAAACTGGCAAATTCTTTAGTCAATCCTACCATCAAATTTTCCTCAGCCATTTGTTTGGGAATTTCAATCACTTGTTCTGTTTCTACTTGTCTTTTGTTCCTGTCCACCAAGCCAGCCCATGATGCCACCAACACTACCGACCAAAATAAAATCCAATATAAAAATTAGACATGTTTCAGTGTCAATTTTCAAGTCTCTGGGTCACGACTGACAATCTTCCATGGAGTAGGTGCTTTCTTCACTCGAGTATAGTGTATCCAAGCATCTGATTCTGCTATCTTGATAGCTGTAAAAGTGGTTAACAGTATCTGGAAAGGTCCTCTCCAGCGCTCCTGCAAAGGTTCGGAGGTCCAGGTCTTCACATAGACATAGTCTCCTGGTTGGAAATCATGCACTGAATTTTCCAGGGGTAAAGGTCTATTCCAAATTACTGCACTCCAAATCGCAGCCAAAGTTTTCCTTAGAAAAAGCAAATAGTTATAGGCATCTTGTTTTCCTTTTACATGTATGTTTAGATTTGGCTCTAGAGACTCATATGGTTTTCCATATAATAATTCATAAAGACTGACCGAGGTTCCACTCTTTGGCTGTACCCTGACTCATAATAATGCAAATGAAAGTGCCTGAGGCCACTTTAGACTGGTTTCTTGACAAATTTTACTTATTTGTCGTTTCAAAGTTTGCTTCATCCTCTCCACTTTTCCACTAGATTGTGGTCTCCAAGACGCATGCAAATCCCAATTACTACCCAATACTTTGCTAACACTTTGGACTACTTCAGCAACAAAGGGTGGACCTCTGTCAGAGGAAATTCCAATAGGAACTCCAAATCTCGGAATTATTTCTTGTAACAACCGCTTCACAACCTCTTTTTGCTTGTGTGCTGCGACAGGGAAGGGCTTCTGGCCATCCTGTAAAAGTATCAACCCTTACCAGGATGTACCGGTACCCATTTTGTCTAGGTAACTCTGAAAAATCTACTTGCCAATAATCTCCAGGTTCTGTACCAGATTTCAGTCTACCCATTTGAACCTTTTTCTTAATCACTGGATTATTTTTCAAACATACTTCACACTTTGCAGTTACCATTTTAGCTATTCCCAACATCTTAACTGATCTTACCTGCTTTCGTAAAGATGTTACTAAGGTTTCTGCCCCCCAGTGACATTCTTGATGCCTCGTTTGAATTATCTCTCTCATCACAAGAGGTGGAATTACTACCTGTCCATTAGGAGTTATCCACCACCCAGCTAAGTTTTTCTTAGCGTTTAATAACTGACCCAATTTGTCATCTTCCTCTGAATCTCTGTTTTTCCCTAGGAAGGGTTACTGTTTTAGAAGGAATTCTTGCCATTTGCAATGCTTGTTTCTTTGCTACCTTTTTTTTCTTTTTTTTTTCTGTTTTATCAGCTAAATTATTCCCAGCTATTATTTTTGTATTCCCAATGTGATGTGCCTTACAGTGCATGATTGCTACTTGATCTGGCTTTTGAACTGCTTGCAATAATTGTATAATTTCCTTTTGGTGCTTAATGTTTGATCCTTGAGAGGACAATAGCCCTCTTTCTTTCCACAAAGCCCCATGGACATGCACTACCCCAAAGGCATATTTTGAATCTGTCCAGATATTTACTTTCTTGTCTTTACTTAATTCTAGGGCTTGAATCAAGACAATACGTTCCGCTTTCTGGGCTGATGTAGTACTCGCCAATGCTCCTGCTTCTATAACTGTAGTCTCTGTTGTTACCGCATATCCAGCGTATCGGACTCCTTGTCCCATAAAGCTGCTTCCATCAGCATACAATTCCCAGTCTGATCGCTCCAATGGTACATCCTTCAAGTCTTCGCGACTGGAGTAAACATACTCGAGGGTAGCCAAGCAGTCATGTTCCAGTTGTCCTTCTTCCTGTATGGAACTTAAAAACACTGCAGGATTTACCAGGTTAGTTGTCTTTAAAATCACATCATCTTGTTCAGTCAGTACTACCTGGTACTTCATCATTTGGCTCGGAGACAGCCAGTGTCCCCCCTTTTGTTCTAAAACAGTTATCACCATGTGTGGGACATAGACTGTTATTGTTCTTCCCAAAGTCAATTTCCGAGCTTCTTGCATGAGCATCACTGTTGCTGTCACTGCTCGAAGGCAGTTTGGCCACCCTTTACTCACTGTGTCCAGTTGTTTAGAGAAATATCCGACTGGTCATTTCCAGCTTCCTATCTTCTGGGTTAACACTCCCAGTGCAAGGTGTTGCCTTTCGTGAACAAACAACTGAAAATCTTTGGTTAAATCCAAAAGTCCCAAAGCAGGTGCAGACATTAAGGCACGTTTTAACTCTACAAAAGCCTTTGCTGTGGTGGGCCCCATACAAAGGGAGAATTCTTTTGGGCCTCATACAGCGGTTTAGCTATTAGCCCATAGTTCATAATCCAAAGATGACACCACCCAGTCATTCCCAAAAATGCTCTGAGTTCAGGAATATTTCTCGGCTCAGGTATACCACAAATAGCTTCTTTGCGATCTTTTCCTAATTGTCGCTGTCCTTTTGAAATCTCAAAGCCCAGATATATCACAGTCTGGTAGGCTGTTTGGGCTTTCTTCCTGGATACCTTGTACCCATTTAGTCCCAGGAAATTAAAGAGGTCAATAGTCACCTGTATACAAGTAAATCTTTCTTCTGTAGCAATCAGTATGTCACCCACATATGGTAAGAGTAAATGCCCAGGTCTTGATTTATCCTGTTTCCAGATTTCAAGTTCCTTTGCTAACTGATTTCCAAAAATAGTTGGACTGTTTTTAAATCCTTGGGGTAATCTAGTCCGTGTCAGCTGCATCCTTCGCCCCGTTTGAGGATTTTCCCATTCAAAAGCAAACAGTTTTCTACTTTCCTTTTCCAAAGGTATACAGTAGAAAGCATCTTTTAAATCAAGCACTGTAAACCACTGACTGATAAGTCTCCCTTAACGCTGTTAACAGTGTATAAGGGTTTGCTACTACAGGATAAATATCCTGAACTATTTAGTTTACTGCTCTCAAGTCTTGCACCAGCCTATATTCACCCGAGGGTTTCTGACTGGTAAAATAGGAGTATTATACTCAGATTCACATTCTTCCAAAATTTTATACTCCAAAAATGTATCAATCAATTTCTTCAATTCCTGTCTCACTTCTGATTTGATTGGATCTTGTTTAATTCTCACTGTTCCTGCGCCTTCCTTCCAATCTATTTTAACAGGTTCTGCTAGTTTCGATTTACCAGGAATATTTGTTTCCCATACAGTAGGGATCGCTGCCAAATCCACCTCCGGTGGAATTTCTTGTTCCTTTACTTTTTCTTGTATCATCAGGATTTCTCCCGGTTTTGACTCAGGTATTTTCAAGAAAAGTTCTCCTTCGTCAAAAACACTTTGTGCATTTAATTTGGATAACAAATCTCTTCCTAAGAAGGGTATCGGACATTCTGGCACATAAAAAAATTCATGTGTAATTATCTTATTTCCAAATTTCAAATCCAGGGGTTGCAGGAATGGCCTGGTTTTGTTCCAATTTTTCCTTTACAGGTATTTAATAAAAAAAAATGTCGCTCCTGTATCCACTCCCAATCTCACAATTTGAACAGCATTTTTTTCCCCACTTTCTTATTATCAGAAGTTATAGCCATTACCAAATTATCTCTAATAGTTAGCTTACATTCATCCTGCCAATCCTTTCTTTGTCTTAAGTACAAGAACAAATCCACATTTGGCATTTTATTCCATTTCCCTTCTCTTTTACAATACAGCATTAACTGCAGAATAGCGTTATAATTCAGTGTCCCATTCATGGGCCACTTTTCCTGATCATCCAATATGTACAAAGGCCACCAATTATTACAATACTCAAATTATTACAATACTCAATCATCTGGCTCTTTTGCAGATCATCATGTAAATTTCCCCAATGTGCCAATAAACATCCCAACAAAGAATTTTTCGGGATTTTGTCATTTACAGCAAGATTACCCATGCTTTTACTTTTAAACAAGCGAGTTAACTTAGATGCCCTGGTATAATCACTCACAGTACAATACACAATTATTCAACTCTGTCACTCTGATCCGCGGATCCACTCTCCACACTCGCTTTTGTGCTCAATTGCACGTCTCACCCTTACAGCCACACTCACACTTTCCCACAGTTACTTTAAACAAAGACATAAAACACAATATTATACACTTCTTAATTTTCTCCTCAATACACAAACACGAGAAAAAATTCCGTATCAAAAAAACCCCCACAAAACCCTTCTAACTTCTTGTTAGAGGCACTACTTTAGAGAACACTATAGCATATAGGTTCTCTTGTTTCCACTTTTGTCCAACCCTGCAATAGCTTTCGCTTATGTCTTACGGGCAGACTCCTAGTCCTACCCTGCGCAGCTTTCACCGCGTCTGACAGGCAGACTTACTCAGTGGGACTCAAACCCACTGGTGGGACTCTAACCCACTCCTTACCATACACTTATTATAGTGGGACTCCTACCCACTTCCTCTAGTGCACTTACTTTACTGGGACGCTAACCCACTAACTACAATTAGAAAAAGAAGCGTCTTACCAAAAATCCAGGGAACCTCGCAAAGAGCCTTATGGATCGGGGATCAATGGGTATCCCTGAGAAATCCTCGGTGCCGGCTGGAACCGATCAGGTCCCCGACTCCTCCGGTCTCCTTCAGCGAGGTCCCATCTGGGTCGCCAAAACTGTTACCGAAATCTCAGAATGAAGAACTTATCGACACCGATGTGATGTAGATAAGCAGACACTTCTTTATTGACGGCCGGGTGCGTGAGTGAGTCCTCTCACGATCAACGCACACCAAGTCTCAAAATTAGACACCATATATAGAACTTATTCATACATATTCATTAAGGATTCATGCATAGCCATGATATTTCCCGTAAAGCGTTAACATATTCTCCTCCTATATCTGATTCTGCGCAGTAGAGCTTAGAAAGGTCTAGAAATGGCTCTGGGGTACGATTTGGGTAGGTGGTATATGAGTCGGTGGTCGCTATCTCCCCCTGCCGGAATTACCTTTTACTAAAGTTCACGGTTTCTTGGCAGGTAAGCACAAGCTGTTCCAGTCGACTCTCCTCGGTTTCCATTCATCTCATATTCTGACACTTCAATACACCTTCTACCTACAGAAGACTGGTCAAATACAAAGAAACCTTTCAAACCCTAAAGTTATTACCAAAGTTTTAACAGTGGTTGTAGCCCATTCTTCTAGCCCTGGTACGGGATGTACAGAGGATCTCATAGCAGCTTTTGCTGTGCAACTATAAGTTTCATTAAAATAGATTTCTTATCCCTCTATCTTTCTATTCTATAAAATAATTTTATAAAATCAAATAATCAATCAAATAAAGTCAATCAATCTTCACTTATTAGCAAATCTATAACACCTGTGTGGCCGTTTGTGCGGGTTGCCCCTTGTCCCGTTGATAAGATCCCGTCGGGCCGAGGCCCAGGTGCGGTGCCCAGAGCCCAGGCAGCGCCCTGAGGGAAGGTGCCGGAGGCAGTGACAGGCATGGGGGCTGGTGGCCCTTCCCCTGGCCGCCTGGCCTCAGCCACTCCTGCAGCTGGGGCGAGAGAAGGCTCCAGGAGCCCAGGGACTGGGGCTCCCAACTAGGCACACGTAGAAGCCTCTGGGACTCTTTGTCCAACAGCCCTGCTGGCAGCTCCGGCGCTGGATCCAGGAGTGGTGATCTCCCTCTCTCTCTAGCTGTCTTGCCCGATGGCGCGCCCCTGCCGCCTCAGCTTTTTCTCCTAAAGTAATACAAGGCCTACCCCAGCTTCTCCTAAAGCCACATAGCTTGGTTGGATATAATTGTGAAAGGGTCAATGTTTACTGGGTGTTTGTTCCATTAAAGTTGATGTTTAGGTACGGACCTTGGGTGTTACCTCAGCGCAACCCACACCAAGGGCATTTGCGAGTCTGAGTCGCTTTCTCCCTCCTCATAGCTGGGATGTGACAGATCCCCCCTGAGTCTTCTCTCCTGCAGGCTGAACAGGCCCAGCCCCCTCAGCCTGTCCTCCTAAGGGAGATGCTCCAGTCCCCTCACCATCTTTGTAGCCCTCTGCTGGCCCCTCTCCAGTACTTCCTTGTCTCTCTTGAACTGGGGAGTACCTTCTGGAGCCCTCACCCATGGCATTCCTCCAAGGAGGTCCTTGAAGAAGCCAGCGTTAGCTCTCCTGAAGGCCAGGGCGGCAATCCTACTTGTCGGCTCGCTTCCTCAGCACAGGACCCTGAACTCCGCCATCTCATGGTCATTGCGGCCAAGGCTGCCTTCAACTTTCACATCCCCAACCAGCCCTCTGCTTGCGAAGACAGGCTCTAAGAGCACACCTTGCCTCGTTGGCTCCTCCACCACCTGCGTCAAAAAGTTGCCGTCGGTGCTCTGCAGGAACCTCCTGGACTGTGTGAGCCTAGCTGGGTTGTCTTTCCAGCAGGTATCAGGGAGGCTGAAGTCCCCCGTGAGAACCAGGGCCTGGCATCGTGAGGCTGCCTGCCATTGTCTGTAGAAGGCCTCACTGGCTTCCCCTCCCTCATCAGGTGGCCCGTAGCAAACACCTACAACGGCATCCCGCGTGTTGGCGGGCCCCTTCATCTTTACCCGTAACCTCTTGACTCGTCCTGCACCCACCCCAAGGGAGAGCTCGAGACCTCCCGTTGCTCCCTCACACAAAGAGCAACTCCACCACCTCTCCCTGCTGGCCTCTTTTCTAAAAAGTACACAGCCACCCGGTGTTGGGGCTCTTGCTGTATTGAATGATTATACTGAACTCTGAAGCAAGTGGAAAAATACTGAAGAAATAAGACGAGGTTACGGCCAGAACAGTGGGATGAAGAAAAAGGAGCAAATTGCAGATGTTTGCTCAAAACCAAGGCCAACGGGACGTGATAAGAGGAGCTGGGAAACCGCAGAAAGGAGCCTACATGCCAGAACAAGCAGAAACAGAAATCTTCCCAGTAAACAATTGTTAACCAATCATATTATTATACGCTTGTAAAATAGCCAACCACATTATTGCACGCTTATAGAATGCCTTATAAAAGTCTACCTGGTTTGTACAATAAACGGATCAGATCTTGAACTCTGTGAGTATTTGAATCTGACTCCCGCTCGCCCGAAATGCCCGCAGCAACCCACGACAGCATCCCAGCCGTGGAGGCTATCCCGCCATGTCTCCGTAACCGCAATGAGATCATGGCCCTGCGACCGCACACAGATCTTTCATTCTTCCTGGTGATTCCCTGTGCCGCGTGTGTGGGTGTATGGGCACTGCAGAGAGGCGATCGAGCACACAGGTTTCCCGGGAGGGGTGCAAGAGGATCCACCGCCGCCATGCACAGCCTGGAGGCGGTTGGCCTTCTGGGACTCATCTCGGGAGGCAGCTAAGGAACACATATCGCTGCTCTGCTTGGCCTGGCCTAGGCCCCAGGCGCAGGTGATGGCACGAGCATTGCCGCACTGCAGCCCTCCCCCTGCATCCTTCGCTTTAAAGCTCGCCTCGCCAGGTTGGCCCAGCAGGCCTGGGCTGGGCCCAGTGGGGCTGGGGTGAGGAGCAGGGGGACTCCCCCCGCCCCCGCCCAGCTTCCAGCCAAGGGATGATGGAACAGTGCCCTGCACCATGGCAACAGTGACCAGGGTAACTCGAGTGACCCCACCAGTGCCAGTCTGTGCGGCTGCGGCTGAGCGCACGGGAGGGCGTCTGTCGTCCCTGTGTGCCCACCAGCCTTGGAGCAAGGGGAGCCGTGTAGGCCTTGTCCCGAGCCCCAGGTGGAAGAGAGAAGAGCCTCGGCGTGCCTGACGGTGTGGGGGCTGAGCCCCAACTCAGCCTGGCCACAAGCGGGTGCGGCCCCAGGAGCGAGGTGACAGAGGGGTCCCTACGACAAGTGGCATGCCCCCAGTCTAGATGAACCCCAGCCCCACAGAGGGAGAAGGAGGAAGAGGGAGTCAGTCCCAACCCCCTGGGGCAAGGAGTGGTCAGTGGGGCCCTGGGGCATCAGGAAGGGTCACAGTGGGGCACTTTGTGACGTGCCGTGTCACCCAGTGCTGCCCCCACAGGGGAAGGACAGAGCTGCCCCAGCTCCCAGCTCGCGGCTGAAGCCCAACAATTGTAAGTTCCCGCTGCTGCATGCGCGTGAGTGTGAGGGCATCGTGGGCAGGGGGCTGCCCACTCTGCTCACCCTGCCCTGCCCTGCCCCAGACTCGCAGCCCCCGGCCAGGCTGGCAGCCAGGCTCCCATGGGGCAGCAGCCAAAGACCCGGCCCTGCCACAGCATCCCTGGGGCAGGGACCCTCCCTGCCCCTGGTACCAGTGCATCCTTCACCCAGGCACACCGGGCCCCCCTCCTGGTGCTGCCCTCCAGCATCGCACCCTCACCCCTGGGACGCGCAGGGGACACCAGTGTCCCAGCCTTGAGCTGGGGCTGGGGACATCCCCAGGAGCTGGGCGGAGGGCTCACGCTTTCCCCACGGCCTGACCCCAGCCCTGCCTGCTCTGTGCCCGCCAGATTCCTGCCACTCTGACTTGGCTGCGCCCATGGAGGAAGAGAATACCCTGGACATCATCCGAGGCTTCCTCAGGATCAGACCAAAGGTATGCGTGGCCACTTCTACGAGGCTGTGCCCCTACCTCCCGGCCAGTCTTTCTGCCCACATGCCCTGCTCACAAGGTGCTGGGGACTTTGCCCCCTCCCAGCTATCTCTCCCCACTGACACTGTTATCCAAAAAGTGTGCGCCTTCGCCCGTTGGGCAAGAGCCAGCTGACGCACAGAGGCCAGGCATTTCTTTATTACAGATTCGCGCAAAGCTGGGGCTTAGGTGATGATGCTCTACGAAGCAAGCCCAAAGCTCAGAAGAACAAGATTAACATTTATGCAGTCTAGTTATACATACGTATTTTCCAAACTCTGCCTAAAAGATGCTATTGGTAATTAGTACGCACGGTAGCTTTCCGTTGGTCTATATATCTCTCGCTTTGATTTCAAGTTACAGTGTGTTTTTCATTTACTGCATGTCTGAGGGAGGGGTGAGGGTGAGTCCTTTAGTCCTGAATGGAGTGGGTGGTTGCGATCCCCCCCCCCCCCGCTGCCTTTACCTTGCCCCTAGTTACAGTCTCGTTCCGCTGGCTTCTTGCCTTTGTTGCAAGTAACGGGCTGTTGGCACCTCCTGGGGTGAGGTGTTCCCCTTGTCAGGCTTGGAGTTCTCCTTCAAGGGCACTTGTCATTAGGACAAAGTTACAGGCATATGGCGACCCTAACTTCACAAGCAGAAGTGAATCACTTCATGTTGACTACAATGTGATAATGGGGATCGAATGCATAGCTAGACATCAGCGCTGTCTGTCCCTCTGTCCCCTCCTCGGCTGGCAGCAAGCAGACCAGAAGCTGAAGTTTCTGGCCTCCATCTGCACCGTCTGCGACACCGCCAGCATGGACTCCAGTGTGTGGGACGAGCTTAACGACTTTCAGTGCGAGGTGGTGGACACCATCCAGGTGAGGGGACAAGCAGTCAGGCCTCAAGAGGCAGGCCCAGGGGCAGTGGGCAGTGGCACAGCCCTGGGGGCAGGAGAGGGCTTGGCCGGGTAGGGGGGTGCGAAGGAGCGCTGCTCCAGGTTTCTCTCCTTGGAGATGTTCTAAAGCCACTGGCGTGGCCCGACTGGAGCTGGGGGTTGGACCCAATGATGTTTGCAGGTCCCTTGGCCAGCCTGTGGCTCCGTGATGGGCACAGAACTTGCCACCACGGGGCCTGGGACCACTGAGTGCTGGGTTGGGAGGGGGTGCCAGGATGGGGGCAGCCGGGGCTCTGCCAGCCCCGCAGGCTCTTGCTGGGTGAAGGAGACTGCCCCATCCTGACGTGACTCACCCTGCTGTGCTCCCCAGGTGCTGCTGCAACAGGAGCCCACTGACGACCTGGGCACCACGGTGCAGCAGCAAGCCATGTTGGCCATCACCTCCATGAGGTACCTGCCCCGGCCCCCAGCTTGGCCTCCTCGGTGCCAGGTGGCCCCGACAGCACTCGTCCCATATGGGGGGCATCCCCAGTGCTGGGTCTGAGAGGGAGGGGCAGGGGGCGGTACAGGGTTTTCCCCCTCAACTTGAGTGTCAGTAGCGTGGGGCTTGACATGACCCCTGCGGCGTGGGAGCCGAGCCAGGTCTCCAGCCCCAGAGTCTGCCTCTCCCTGGCTGGGCCCCAAGAGCACCCCTTTGTCCCTGCAGCAGAGTGGGACTGCTTCTGGAGGAGAAGACAAGCAGCCTCCTCCAAGCCTGCTTCTGCAGCATCTTCTACCAGCACCCACAGGAGGACACCCAGGACCCCGAGGCTTCCCTCTACTCCATGGTATGCCACAGGGTGAACCACGGGGAGATCCCCTGCCCCAGGGTCCCTTCCTGGGCACCGCAGGGCCATGGCCGACCCTCCCTGGCTTCCAGGGCTGCCCCCAAGACTCTGTCTCCCTCGCAGACCATGGCCGTGATGGACAGCATGCTGCAGGCGCTGGTATGCAGTGCTGGCACGCTTGGCATCCTGGAGCTGCAGAACATCTTGCAGGTCTGGCCTTGGCACAGGGTCCCTATGGGCAGTGACCCCCGGCTCCAGCGGTGACCCACCCAGCGCCTGGTGCAAGGAATGGGGCAGGCAATGTCCCTCCTTCCCCGCCATGCCCCTCCCACTAGCCCCTTGCCTCCTGGCTGCTGCCAGAGCCCCTTCTCCTGCCACAGCTCACCCCACCTCTGCAGCCGTGCTTGCTGCCCATCCTGCCCAACACTCCCGCCCAGACAGACCTGCCTGTCTGGCTTGGCAAGGGGAGCCCAGCCCTGGGGCTTTCCCCCTCCAGCTTTACCACGGCACATATCCCAGAGCCCCCACCACCCTTCCCCAGGGAGCTGGTCACCACAAAGCCTTGGGGTCCCTGGGTGGGGGGTGGAGGGACATTGTTTGAGGGGGAAGGAGTGGAAGGCAGCAGAGGCAGCAGCAGGAGCGGGATGCGGCGACCTGCCTGGCCGCAGCAGGTTGCTGCGAGAGGCAAGAAGGACACATGCCCCATCCCAGGCATTGCCCCGGAGCAAGCCTGCCTCTGCCGTGCTGCGCCATGCCACCTCCCTGGCACACCAGCAGCTTTTCTCCTCCCAGGTCCTGCTGCCCTTCACCAAGTCCCAGAGGGAAGCAGTGCAGGAGAGGGCCGTGGCGCGGATTGCCACGCTGATCAAATTCACCACCACCTGCTCCATGCCACAGGTACCGAGCTCCTGGTCTGGGCAGTCCCACTGCCCTGTCCCTGCAGCCCGGAGCCCTGGCACCTCCTGGGGAAGTTGGGCACCCAGTCAGCAGGAGGCTGGGAGCAGGAGTCTTTGCCCTGTCCCTGCCCTGTCCACGCTCTCTCCCAGGGCAGGGCCGGGCAGGGCAGGGCTGCCGCAGGCACAGGCAGGAACTTGGCTTCCCTGCTCCGGCCTGGTGCCCGGCTGCTCTGGGAGCAGCTGCGGCTCACCTTGTGACCGGCCTCACCTTGTGCCTGCACTGCCTCTCTTCCCCCAGGTCTGCTCCTGCTTTGCACAAACTATAGTCCTCAGACACCAGTGCTCCAAGAGTCATCAGTTTGCCATACTGGGGCTGCTGGTGGGGCACCTCATTCTCTGCTGCACCTGCAAGCATGAGAGGACCCGCCACGAGGCTGCAGTCGCTCTCCATCACCTGCACACCTTCATCCTGCAGCAGAGAAGTAAGAGAGGCCGTGTCGGGCTTGGTCCCCCCCAGCATGGGCAGCCAGTGGCCACCCTCCTTGGCCAGAGAAAGCCGCATACAACCTGCCTGCCTGCCTGCAGTCTGAAGAGCCATTTCCTCTCAGCCCTGCTCACAATAGCCCTGGACCCTCCCTGCGTATCTGCTCCACAGACCTGTCAGGGCGTCCCAGTCCTTTGCCAGTGCCTTTTCTGCCCAGCACTCAGACTGCACCTCCAGCTCTGCACCCTCTCTCTCAGCACCCCGGGTTTTCTCCTCCCCAGGCAGGCAGCGCTGGCCGCATGACAGAGGGCAGCTGGAGCACCAGGAGGTCTGGCAAGCGAGGCAGCCCCAGCAGCTTTTGCAAACCAGCAGTGCCAGAGAAATCTTCTTGGTAAGAAGGGCCTTCAGCTCCTGGCTGGCGGGATCAGCATGAGCGAAGGGACACCTGATGCATGGCGATAGCGGGGGCTTGCGCCGATCCTGAGCAGGGGCGAGGCAAAGGCCTCCAGTGAGCTCTGGTTCCCCATGGCACCCTGACCCCCACCGTCCATCTGCCCAGTGCAGCCTGGCTCTGCGTCCCACTCCCTGCACAGCCAAGATGCTCTGGGGGATGCTCTAGGTGACAAATCTCCCTTCCTCTCCTTCATGCCGCAGAAGTTCACGAAATACCTCCGTCCCTCTGACCGGGCAGACATCATCCTCCTAGCCATCAAGAACATGAGAGACCCAAGCACCTACAGCATCCGCGTGGCTGCCCACATGGTGGATGTCCTTGTGCTGGGCCCTGCCTTCCAGCTGGGGCAGGTGAGTTGCCCAGGGGTGGCACAGCTGATGCTCCAGCCCCCGGGGCACCGTTCCTCCCCCGGCTCTGCACCTGGCCAGCGCTGACACCATCTCCAGCTGGCATACCACAACGGGAACAGAAGCAGCTCCCAGTGGGAGCTGGGGAAACAGCCGCGCTCACCCGACTGACATCCCCACTCCCTCCTGTGTCTCCTCTCCAGGTCTTGAAGATCGTGCGCGCCATCTACACAAACCTGCCCTCCATCAGGATGCTGGTAGCCATCAACAGCCTGGACAGGGCCCTGCGCGTGCTGGCAGACAAACACCCCAGCGAGGTGGTGGCCGGCCTGCTGCAGTGCTCCCCAACATGCACCTAGTACGGGGCTCACCAGACTTTAGGGCTGCTCTCACACTGGCAGAGGGGCCCCAATACCCTCCCAAGGGACTTCAGGCCGGCCTTACTCCTGGGTGTCCCCACTGACAGAGCCCTGGTTCTCCACAGTGTCGCCATGACCATGTGGACGGTGATGCTCTTTGAGCCCCAGGCTGCGAAGAAGGTGCTGCAGGAGCTCATCAACGTGATGATGAACCAGTCGCTGCACAAGACCTCCGCCTCTACCAAGGACAACCCGCGCATCCTCTCCCTGGCTGTGAGTTGCTGGATGAGGCCTCACTGACCTCCGGGGCTGCTCTCAGCTCTCTGGGGCCACCCCTTCCCTTCCATGCCCGCCCCAAGCCTTGGCCTCCCCAGGGGTCAGGGAGATGTCCGTGTCTGGTGTCTTCTGCAGGCAGCCAGGACCATAAGCAAGATCCTCCTGCAGTCCAGCTGCCCACGGGACGCGGAAGCCATTTTCCCCCGGCTTTTCCTGGCACTGCTTTTCCAAGTGTCATTCACCACAGAGCTGGCGCCAAAGGAGGTGCAAATCTTCTGGAAGGGCCACCAACAGGGTCTGATTGCTCCTATCAGGTGCGCCATCCCTGTCCGCTCGTCCCTGCCAGCCACCTGGAGCCAAGCCAGGGGTCCCGGTGGGAGCTGAGCATTTCTCCTCGTGCAGGTCTGTGGTGCGGGCCATGACGGTGCTGCTCTGCAGGATGGGCCTTGAGAGCCACATGCTGGCCATCGAGGCGCAGGGTGGCTGGGACATGCTGCTCAGTGCCCAGACCCACCTCATGGGAGTGCGCATCGTGGCCAGGTGAGAGCCCCTTCTCCACACTCCTGGGGGACTGTGCACCCCACCCCACCCCCTCCCTTGGGGCTGATGGCAGGGGGTCCCCACTGCTTGCAGAAAGTGCTGCAGTCCAGTGATGACCACACTGGTGCGAACCCCAGAGATGTGCCCGCCTGGCTCAGGCCTGACAGTGCTTCCTTCCCCCTTCCAGGGAGATGATGAAGACCCCAAGATCCCTGCGCTCCACCATCTTCCGCCATCTGGCAGAGCTCCTCTATGTGGAGAACCCCTCCTGGGAGATGGTCGCCATGGTCTTCTTTGTTGAGGTGAGCCTGATGGCACTGCTCCAAGCTCCCTCCGATGCTCAGTTCTCCCATGCCCGCTGCTGCAGCGGCAGCTGGGGCAGCAGGTGGGCTCTGGCTGGTACCACGGAGGAGCAAGGCGAGCAACCAGTGTGGTGTGGGGCACGGGGGCTCTCCGCAGTCCCTGCTGCCTCCATTCAGGCTTGGCCTTGCCCTGCCTGAGCTGACGGCTGGAGCCAGCGCTGCACCTCTCCAGCTCCCGTTGCGTGTGTTTCAGATGGTGGGCTGCATTGGCCTCAGTGAAGAGCTGGACTGTGCCCTGGCAATCTTCCCCACGTATCTGCAGAGCCAGTGCCTGGGGATGCCCACCCTGGTGCTCAGGGCCATCCTCAGGCTCACCGAGAGGCCTGACACAGTGAGTAGGGGGCAGCTGGGGCGGCCAGGACGACAGCCCATGGCAGAGCTGTGGGTGGTAGGTAACGTGGCGGCTTGGGCTTTTCTGGGCATGGGGAGCTGAGCCAGCTGCAGCCAGCTCTCCCGCGTCCCTGGCCCACTGCCCCATGGCAAGGGGAGAGGCAGCAGTGCCGAGGGGAACAGCACGTCCCAGCAGGGATGATGGCAGCAGAGCCACCAGCCCGAGTGTGGGGTCTGCAGAGCGTGGCCGTGGGGTGATGAGCCCCGGGATGAAACGCAGGGCCTGCTGGCGGCTCGCGCAGCTTTCCAAGCAGCGCTGGTCACCCACCAGGCTGCTCAGGGGGTCTGCTGCAAAAGGGGGCAGCCGAGGGTCTGGCAAGGAGCCAGAGCTGTCTGTCCTCCCCCTGCGCACCCTGCTCTTCCCATGGCCGTGCCAGGGAGCCCTGTCTGCCAGGCGCTTGCCCTCCTAACCCATGCTGCCTGCTGAGAAGCCAGCGGGGAGGCCAGTGCTCACGGGGAGGGTTTTCAGCCCTGCGGTCACTTGCCGCTTTACAAAAATGAGGTGGCGTGTCTCACACAGGCAAGGAAAACCCTTGTCCTGCTGCCGTACGTCATGGAGCGGCTGCAGGCTGATGACAGCGACGGCAGCGCCGTGGCCCTCTCCGTGCTTGACAACATGCTCCAGCTTCCGGCGGGGAAGAAGCCCAGCCTCATTGCCCCGGCGCTGGCTGACAAGCTCCAGCCACTCTTTGACAATGTAAGGCTGGCGGAGAGCCCCATGCTCCCCTCATTGAGCACCTCGCTCGCGTCTCCCACCGCAGCCCCCATGCTCTGCAGGAGGATGCTTTGCCCTGCAGCCCCCAGGCACTGTCGCTGCCCTCGGTGACTCCGTGCTGCACCCCAAACCCCCAGCGTGGACTCACCCTGGCTCGGCCTCCTTGCCGCAGGGCGGACGGGGGTGGCAGGACAGCAGCCGGTGTGCTGAGCAACACCAATGTGCACCCTGCCCTGGCAGCATCCCCCAGTCCTCCACAGGGTCTCCCTCTCCGGCCCCCAGCCCCTCTGCACAGACATTCTGCATGCCACGGCTCATGCACTCCCTTATGGAGCAGGGCTGCCTGCAGCCATCTGGGGGAAGTTCACCTCCACGTCAGCCCCTCGCCTGCCATGGGCTTGCGCTTGGGGCTGAGGTCCTCCTCCCCTCCTTCCCCAGCATTTGGACACTGTGCGGGAGCAATCCATCCACCTCTTCCAAAGCGTGATGTGGCTCGTGGTGGGCGCTGAAAAGAAGGAGATGAAGAAGAAGGTGTGGAGCAGCCTGCTGCCACTGCTCTTGCACCTGCACGATCAGAACAAAAGTGTGGCCAAGGTGGGATTCTTAGCCTGACCGGTCCTTTGGGCCCGGCAATGCTGACACTGGACCCTTCAAATGTGTGCCACTGGGAGGTCTAGCTTGCTGAGTCCCTAGGGCCAGGCAGAGCCCCCCTCCCTGCCCACTGCTGCCCTTCTCCTGCTGCTGCCCAGGTGGACGGGGAGGTGGGTCCCTTTCCCACCCAGCTCCCTCCGCACAGCCCCTGGCATGGGTCCTGCAGCCCCAGAGACTGAGCTACAGCTCCACAACAGCCTGGGGCCCCCAGGGCCAAAGCACTGAAGCCCTGACGGCCTTCCAGTCAGAGAGGGTGATTGTCCTTCTCTTCCCCGGGGTGCTGAACATGGTGACAGCACCAATTCCCAGCTGGAGCGTCTTGCTGGCATGGGGTAGAAGAGGTTCTGAGCCCCGCCAAGAGGGAGGACACAGGGTCCTGCGCCCTCGATGGTGGTGCTGGCATCTCTGTTGCTCACCAGGCCTCCCAGGAAGCCCTCCGCAGTGCTGGCCTGTTCCTGAAGTGGAGGCAGCTGGTGCACATGGCTGCGACCGGGCAGGCATGGAGGATCAGCGAGTGCCTGGTAAGCAGAGCCCCAACACCCCTGGGATCTTCCCCGGGCCAGCCCTGCCCTGTGCCCTGCGGGGGGGGTGGAGGGCTGTGCCCCCTTGGCTGCACACACCCTCCTGGAGCAGGCTCTGCTCCGCATTGCCTTTGCCCCTGGGGTCCCCAAGGGGACCCTGCCACTAGGATGGCACCCCTGCATCCCTGGGAGCCTGATGCTCCCTCTGAACCCCGGTGCCACACAGTGGGGAGATGGGGATGTCCTGCTGGGGGGAAGGGGGATGGCCCTGGGTGGAGGGATGGCCAAACGCGGGGGCAGCTCTGCGCCGACCCTGCACCCTTCTCCTCTCTCCAGCTGGCCAAGAAGAGGAGCAGGGCCATGGCCTACCTGCACCAGAGCCTGCATTACCTGCACAGCTCGCAGGAGCCCCTGCGATGCGAGGCTGTCAGGTTCATCGGTGAGCCATGACTCCCAGGGTCCCTGTGTCCCAGCACAGGACCTATGGGGCACCCCTTCACCCCCTCCTGCCCCTGCCTGCACAGGTGGGGCTGGCAGGAGGCTCATCCATCCCCTCCCTGATGCTGCACTCCGGGGTCAGCCCTCCCGGGGGGACCGTGCAGCCAGCTGGGCTGGCTGCAAGGGTCTCTGAGCGGCAGCAGCATCCTTGACACACTGTGTTGCTCCAGGGCTCGTTGGGCGGTGCGTGCGTGAGCAGTGGTACCTGGAGTACATCCGACATGGTGAGCGAGGGCAGTGGGGAGGAGGAAGGAGCTAGCACGGAGCTCCCCCCCGCAACCTGGGCAAGGGGGGATCTGCTCCCAGCGTGCCTAGGGGGGACGGGGTGTTTCTGCAGGGGGCTATTCCTGAGAAGCAGCTTCCAGCCGAGCCACCTGTCCCCTGGCTGCCTCCTGGCCCTGGCAATCACAGGGTGCAGTGTGCCCTGCCTGGAGGGGACACAGGGCTGTCACCTCACCTCTGCTGCTTTGTCCCCACAGTCCTTAAAGGCGCAATGAAAGACACCAGCCCCCTGGTCTCCTCCCTGGCAACTCAGACATTCCTCATCCTTGGACGACGAAGGCTGTAAGGGGTGGTTTAACCTGTGATTACTGCGCTTATGGCTGCCAAGGACATGGGGGAGGTGGCACTCGACCCCCAGCGAGGGCTCTGCTCAGGCAGAGACGAAGCAGCAGCCCCAGCCCGAGGATGCTCTGCAGGCTTCTCTTCCTGAAGGCTAACAGGGAAGAAGACACCTCAGCCCCAGAGGAGCTGGCGTCCTCTGGAGAGCGGCAGGACAACTGCTCTTTCCAGTGGTCCAGGGCAAAGACGTGCCCTCATGCTTCGCCTTTGCCATAAAGTGCCAGCTGCTCCACTGGGCTGTGAAGCAGAGGGGAGAAGCCCAAGGTGGAGCCGAAGCAGAACTTGAAAGCAATGCCTTCCTTCCCCTCTCCAGGGTCACGCTGCCGGAATAAATGACTTTTTCTGCCACCCACTGTCTGAGCAGCCTGCACTGCCTGGGGCTGACGTGGCCGAGCCCAGGGGTTACCAAGCCGCCGATGCTCTGGCTCCAGCAGCACAGGCCCCTCCATGTCCCCAGCAGGATGGGCAGCTCTGCCTCCTGCCCGTGCCGCTTGTCCCCACCTGCCCTGCAGCCACTGCTGCCCAGCACGTCACGAGAGCAGCAGTAAGAGGGCACACTGCAAAACCAAGCCCTCTGTTGAGCCATCAACAAAGCCCAACAAACAAAGCCCAAGCCTTTGACCAGTCTCCAAAGGGGAGACCACCTGTGGGCAGCCAGCAGCCCCTCCACGATGCCCCGGGCATGCACGGCAACAGTCTTTGGCCACCTATGGCCGGGGCGGTGAGCCTGTGGTGGCACAGAGGCCGGCCGAAGGGCGCTCCCCGCTGCCCGCCGGGCTGCCCGCTCCCGGCTGTCCTGCACACCGGCCCCTCAGAGCCCACGCCACCGCCTTCCCGACCCCGCTGCCCCTGCGGCCCCACCGCCCCTCAGCACCGCGGGCCGGCCCCGCGCCTCCGCACAGAGCGGCAGAATCAGACTGGTCCGGGCTGGCAGGGACCTCTGGAGGCCATCCAGCCCAAGGCCCTGCGAAAGCAGCTCCCCCAGGAGCCGGCCGCTCAGGATCACGGCCAGGCGGGGTTTGAGAGCCTCCAGAGACTGCCCAGCCCCGGGGCAGCCCACCCCAGGCCGTGACACCCCCACAGCAAAGCCCATCTCCTCCTGCTCGGAAGGGAAGGAGCTCCCTGCGTGGCCGTTTGTGCCCGTTGCCCCTTGTCCCGTTGATAAGATCCCGTCGGGCCGAGGCCCAGGTGCGGTGCCCAGAGCCCAGGCAGCGCCCTGAGGGAAGGTGCCGGAGGCAGTGACAGGCACGGGGGCTGGTGGCCCTTCCCCTGGCTGCCTGGCTGTAGCTTATTGATGGACAGACTCCAAGAGCAGATCAAAGACACCTTGAAGACACTCGAAGACACTTAATAAAATCAAGGAAACCTTTTATACCTTTACAGCGGGTTGACGTATCAGCGTATAACTGTGCTTTAGTAATTTTCCACTCTTAGCTCTTTTTTCTATTGCAAGCACAGCAACTTAGCAACTCCCTTTATCCACACGGCCACAAGCTTTGCAGCCTACTCCGTATTTTAAAGTTTCTCTCCTTGGTTCCATGGCTTCCTTCCAACAAGCATAACCGTGTCTCTCTCCCAAGGCTGGTTTTTGCTCACTGACACCGTCGAGCGAGCTTGAGAAATACCCACATCTCCGTCTTCTTTATATATAAAAAAGGCTTGCTTCAATGCTCTATCTATTAGAGTTTGCACACATTTTAACATACATGGAATACAGATCAGAATACATATCAAAATGAATAAGCATCTTATGCCTATTTGTAATAAACTTTTTATCCATGCAGTTAAACCTAATCTACTAAAAATATTTCCAAAAATGTTAAAAGCATCACTTTGTTGTAGTTTCTGTACTCCTTGCAAATTTTCTATACTTTCGTGAATAGATTCAGAATGATCAGACAGATCAAAGTCCATCAAAATCCTGACAATCATGACCTTGCGCTAACAAAAAATCTATTGCAGCTCTATTCTGTAGCGTAGCATGTCTTATTGCATCAATGTCTAACAATAGTCCACCCAGGGCTAATGAAGTTGCATTAGTTTGTTTTGCAAGCCAACAGCCAAGCTTATTCAAGCTGGTTAGTGCTTGTGCTGTTCCTACTCCTGGAGCAAATATAGATGCTGCTATAATATCACCAGGGCTCCAAAATTCCATATTACCTTTACAATCCGTTTTAAAGGCATGTGTAGTGCGTTTGTGGCAGTGTAACTTATGAGTCATAATCATGGATGTATTGGGTGTTAACAAAGTTAACCTTCCAATGCTACATGGTCCTCCTTTCACATGGGAGGGAATGCCAGGCCATGCGCGATCTTCACAGATTAGAAATAATCCTGTGGACAGTTTAAGTGGACAATTGCTAGACTTTGATACTTTAGGAGAAGTATAATTACACCAAGTGCTAGCATTTCTATATGCAGGTATGGAAGCATTTAACAATTGAATTGTTTTTATATTAACTTTGCCTGTGTAGTTAAAGTATACACAATAATCCATTTTTACAGATCCTAGTAAGTCCAGTTCCTGTGGTCGATCCCACCATATGTTAAATATGGAACCCAACCATCCCAATTATTAACCACCTCACCAAATCCCTGAATTATGATCCGTTTATCTGAGGGGACAGGCCAATCATCAACAGGTTGTCCAACCAGACAGGTTGTAAAAGGGTTTTCCAAAGAAGCAGTTGACAGACATAGTGTGTCCTGTCCAGTGCAACTGGCCAAGGTTACCCAGATGTTGGGTTTGGGTTGAGGTGGGATCCATATTGATGCAGCTGACGTCATGGCACAGGTGATGGCAATGACTGAGATAATGATGGCTTGATCCATTGAGCTGGTACCCATCTTGGGCCAGAACCTGTGGAAACCTAAGCATACCCTCTACCCCAAGTTATTAATGGAAAAGGACCTTCCCATTGATTTGTCTGCAAATTTTTTACTATAACTTGTGCTTTCTCATTAGATTTTGAAGCATTGTGTAAGCCAAAATGGTGGTGTATAGGAGGTCCATCCTCCATCCAACGATTTAAAAAATTCAAAACATAACAAGCTTTAGTTATACGCTCTTGTGGGGTTAACCTTAGACTCCCCCTTTTATTTTTTTTTGCAACATAGTTTTAAGAGTGCTACGTGTGCATTCGACAATGGATTGGCCTGTGGGAGAATGTGGAATGCCTGTAATATGCTGAACTGTTGAAAAGATGTCTGTCTTATGCGCTATATAGCCTGGGCCATTATCTGTTTTTATAGGTTTCGGAACAGGGTGGCGAAGGCCATAATAAAATGTCTGCAAACATCTTTTGCTTTTTCACCTGAGCGTACTGATGCATAAATGTAAGATGAAAAAGTGTCAATAGAGACATGTACATATTTGTACTTGCCAAACTGGGCTATATGAGTAACGTCTGTCTGCCACATTTCAAGTGACGAAACACCTTGAGGATTAGTTTAGATCGACAGTGCAGGCAAAACTTGTTGACAATCGGGACACGACTGTATAATTTGCCTTGCTTGGTCCAGAGTCAGTTGAAACGTGCGTTGCAGTGCTTTTGCATTTTGATGATAGAACTCATGAGATAAATGGGCCTGTGCAAAACTGTCAGGTAAGACCTGCATGATACCTGCAAGCCTGTCTGCTTGTGTGTTCCCCTCACTTATGGGACCGGGTAAGGAGGTATGTGAGCGTATGTGTTGTATAAAATATGGATGTGCCCATCGATCTGGGAGCCGCTTGAGGTCCCAGAGAAGAGCAAATAAGGCTTCGTGTGAGATTTCCTTCAAAAAGGAGCGTTCTAGCCTAGAAACAAGGCCTGCCATGTGGGCAGAATCTGATAACATTTATTGGGGTAGTCCATAATTTGAAAACACGGACTACTGCAGCGAGTTCTACTATGTGAGGCAATCCTGTGACAATACGTATGTTGCTTTTCCAGTTTCCTTCACCATCTCTCCAAACTATCGCTGCTCGGCCTGTTTTGCCAGATCCATCAGTGAATACTGCAGGGGTATCAACTATTGGCGTGATAGCTAATTGTGAAGCAGGTAAAAGAGAAAAAGTGCAGGGATTGTATAATTTTGTGTCCTGGGAAATGAATACTTATCTGTCCTGTAAAATCTGCTAGAGCACACTGAAAAACAAAAGAATGGTGAGTTAAAAAAGTTAGCTGTTTTGTATCAAGAGGCAAATAGATAATATTAGGTTCAACACCGTCTAAAGTTAATAAATGCTTTCTTCCTTTCTGAATTACCACAGGTATCACTTCAATAGCTGTGGTAACTGTTTTTTCCAAAATTATGTGTTAAAAATACCCATTCCAGAATAATCAAAGAAATCTTGCGGAACCCACTGTGCTAAGAGACCATAGGGTTGAAAAGTTGAATCAAAAATGAAAAGGCTAATAGGATAGTCCATTTTTCGCCTGTGAGTGACTTGACCGCGGGCCGGCCCCGCGCCTCCGCACAGAGCGGCAGAATCAGACTGGCCAGGGCTGGCAGGGACCTCTGGAGGCCATCCAGCCCAAGGCCCTGCGAAAGCAGCTCCCCCAGGAGCCGGCCGCTCAGGGTCACGGCCAGGCGGGGTTTGAGAGCCTCCAGAGACTGCCCAGCCCCGGGGCAGCCCACCCCAGGCCGTGACACCCCCACAGCAAAGCCCATCTCCTCCTGCTCGGAAGGGAAGGAGCTCCCTGTGTTACCGAAATCTCGGAATGAAGAACTTATCGACACCAATGTGATGTAGATAAGCAGACACTTCTTTATTGACGGCCGGGTGCGTGAGCGAGTCCTCTCACGATCAACGCACACCAAGTCTCAAAATTAGACGCCATATATAGAACTTATTCATACATATTCATTAAGTATTCATGCATAGCCATGATATTTCCCGTAAAGCGTTAACATATTCTCCTCCTATATCCGATTCTGCGCAGTAGAGCTTAGAAAGGTCTAGAAATGGCTCTGGGGTACGATTTGGGTAGGTGGTATATGAGTCGGTGGTCGCGATCTCCCCCTGCCGGAATTACCTTTTACTAAAGTTCACGGTTTCTTGGCAGGTAAGCACAAGCTGTTCCAGTCGACTCTCCCCAGTTTCCATTCATCTCATATTCTGACACTTCAATACACCTTCTACCTACAGAAGACTGGTCAAATACAAAGAAACCTTTCAAACCCTGAAGTTATTACCAAAGTTTTAACAGTGGTTGTAGCCCATTCTTCTAGCCCTGGTACGGGATGTACAGAGGATCTCATAGCAGCTTTTGCTGTGCAACTATAAGTTTCATTAAAATAGATTTCTTATCCTTCTATCTTTCTATTCTATAAAATAATTTTATAAAATCAAATAATCAAATAAAGTCAATCAATCTTAACTTATTAGCAAATCTATAACATTTCCCCCCTTTGAAAGTGTTGAAAATCATTTTTCAGTACTTTCACGTTATTTACATATCATTTGTTTCAACATATTTTGGTGGTGGACTATGTCTTGATGGAATAGTTGGTACTTCTCTCATACGATTGACTGAAATTCTGTTGGTAAACTGTTTCTTCAAACTTGCATATACTAGCACGATCATCAGAATTACAATTAGTAACAGAAACAAAGTTTTGATTATGGATTGTATCCAAGAGCTCAAATTCCATCCCAGTTTGTTAAAAATTTTCCCCAACCAGTCTTCTGACATATCTTCTTGAATTGATTCTGTTTCTTTTTCAATTTTATCTAATAAATCCAAATCATGCTCCACATCTTGTGTGACATTTGAAATGTGGATACAACAGTGGTCCAGCTTATCCTTGAGATATCCACATACTCCGTGTTCTTTAAGTAGGAGCATATCTAATGCCATTCTATTTTGTAAAGTCATTCTGGAGGTCGCCTGTAATTGTATATTCAATTCCTTAAACCCCTTTTTGGTAACGTTTGCTAATTTTTCCACTTGACCAGTTAACTGATAGAGCCATGCTCTGTTTCTATATGAAGCTATAGGATTTAAAAGTGATTCAAGTGCCCAGCCAATTTTCACTCCTGTAGATGGTTCATTCCAAATATCATCATTTATCTCAGATCTCTTTATTCGTTTCAATTCTAAATTCTCTAAAGATCCTCTAAAGGGTGATTTCTTGCAAACTGGACACAATGTTGGCATGCCTAAAGTAATTTCTTTCACCTTACCTTCTAATGGTAAATGTGATGTCCAGGTTCCATCACTTAATGCCCAAACTAAATGTCCTGGACTTCGAATAGTAGTTTTTCTGCAACTAAACAAAGTTCCTTTTCTAACTGTGAAAGTGCCGGTTAAATTGAAAATATTCTTAAGACCTCGACAGAAACAACCCTATTTCAAAGCAGCGGCCAACGGAGGAATTCTTTGGATTACTAAGTCTGCATTACTGCAATCATACACTTTTTCACATTTCCACCATGGCACTATTTTATTTTCCTTCTCCCGATGAAGTTGACCTATCATTGACCCAGGGTAATACTGAAAAAACTTTTCCATCCCAGGTCAAACACCAAGAAGTTCTTGCCATATACTGAAAATGGGAAAATATGGACATAGACCGTATAGAGTCCCATTGTTCTACTAATTGGGCACCTTGGCCCGTTTTGTTACACTTCCATTTCATGACACTTCTGCTCACATTGGTTTCAAGTTGTTCATCATAAGAACACCATCCTAACTGGGGATTTGGACCCCCAGGAAAGAGAACTCAAGCTATGGCACTAGGTCGGGATCCTGTTATAAAATCATAATTCAATAGTTTTTTACAATCTGTTTCTTTCCCTGGCGACTTCCACTGTTTTCTGATAACCTTTACTTGTTCATACCATTGAGTTACTGGCCTTTGTTCACAATAGGTGGTCTCATTTTTACATTCCAGATTGGTCAGATTCATGGTTAACATTCCCCATGGAATAGATTCACCTACTGCCCTCGGTATTGGCAAACAAGCAGTGATCTGCGTGACATTTTGTAAATTGGCAAATTCTTTAGTCAATCCTACCATCAAATTTTCCTCAGCCATTTGTTTGGGAATTTCAATCACTTGTTCTGTTTCTACTTGTCTTTTGTTCCTGTCCACCAAGCCAGCCCATGATGCCACCAACACTACCGACCAAAATAAAATCCAATATAAAAATTAGACATGTTTCAGTGTCAATTTTCAAGTCTCTGGGTCACGACTGACAATCTTCCATGGAGTAGGTGCTTTCTTCACTCGAGTATAGTGTATCCAAGCATCTGATTCTGCTATCTTGATAGCTGTAAAAGTGGTTAACAGTATCTGGAAAGGTCCTCTCCAGCGCTCCTGCAAAGGTTCGGAGGTCCAGGTCTTCACATAGACATAGTCTCCTGGTTGGAAATCATGCACTGAATTTTCCAGGGGTAAAGGTCTATTCCAAATTACTGCACTCCAAATCGCAGCCAAAGTTTTCCTTAGAAAAAGCAAATAGTTATAGGCATCTTGTTTTCCTTTTACATGTATGTTTAGATTTGGCTCTAGAGACTCATATGGTTTTCCATATAATAATTCATAAAGACTGACCGAGGTTCCACTCTTTGGCTGTACCCTGACTCATAATAATGCAAATGAAAGTGCCTGAGGCCACTTTAGACTGGTTTCTTGACAAATTTTACTTATTTGTCGTTTCAAAGTTTGCTTCATCCTCTCCACTTTTCCACTAGATTGTGGTCTCCAAGACGCATGCAAATCCCAATTACTACCCAATACTTTGCTAACACTTTGGACTACTTCAGCAACAAAGGGTGGACCTCTGTCAGAGGAAATTCCAATAGGAACTCCAAATCTCGGAATTATTTCTTGTAACAACCGCTTCACAACCTCTTTTTGCTTGTGTGCTGCGACAGGGAAGGGCTTCTGGCCATCCTGTAAAAGTATCAACCCTTACCAGGATGTACCGGTACCCATTTTGTCTAGGTAACTCTGAAAAATCTACTTGCCAATAATCTCCAGGTTCTGTACCAGATTTCAGTCTACCCATTTGAACCTTTTTCTTAATCACTGGATTATTTTTCAAACATACTTCACACTTTGCAGTTACCATTTTAGCTATTCCCAACATCTTAACTGATCTTACCTGCTTTCGTAAAGATGTTACTAAGGTTTCTGCCCCCCAGTGACATTCTTGATGCCTCGTTTGAATTATCTCTCTCATCACAAGAGGTGGAATTACTACCTGTCCATTAGGAGTTATCCACCACCCAGCTAAGTTTTTCTTAGCGTTTAATAACTGACCCAATTTGTCATCTTCCTCTGAATCTCTGTTTTTCCCTAGGAAGGGTTACTGTTTTAGAAGGAATTCTTGCCATTTGCAATGCTTGTTTCTTTGCTACCTTTTTTTTTCTTTTTTTTTTCTGTTTTATCAGCTAAATTATTCCCAGCTATTATTTTTGTATTCCCAACGTGATGTGCCTTACAGTGCATGATTGCTACTTGATCTGGCTTTTGAACTGCTTGCAATAATTGTATAATTTCCTTTTGATGCTTAATGTTTGATCCTTGAGAGGACAATAGCCCTCTTTCTTTCCACAAAGCCCCATGGACATGCACTACCCCAAAGGCATATTTTGAATCTGTCCAGATATTTACTTTCTTGTCTTTACTTAATTCTAGGGCTTGAATCAAGACAATACGTTCCGCTTTCTGGGCTGATGTAGTACTCGCCAATGCTCCTGCTTCTATAACTGTAGTCTCTGTTGTTACCGCATATCCAGCGTATCGGACTCCTTGTCCCATAAAGCTGCTTCCATCAGCATACAATTCCCAGTCTGATCGCTCCAATGGTACATCCTTCAAGTCTTCGCGACTGGAGTAAACATACTCGAGGGTAGCCAAGCAGTCATGTTCCAGTTGTCCTTCTTCCTGTATGGAACTTAAAAACACTGCAGGATTTACCAGGTTAGTTGTCTTTAAAATCACATCATCTTGTTCAGTCAGTACTACCTGGTACTTCATCATTTGGCTCGGAGACAGCCAGTGTCCCCCCTTTTGTTCTAAAACAGTTATCACCATGTGTGGGACATAGACTGTTATTGTTCTTCCCAAAGTCAATTTCCGAGCTTCTTGCATGAGCATCACTGTTGCTGTCACTGCTCGAAGGCAGTTTGGCCACCCTTTACTCACTGTGTCCAGTTGTTTAGAGAAATATCCGACTGGTCATTTCCAGCTTCCTATCTTCTGGGTTAACACTCCCAGTGCAAGGTGTTGCCTTTCGTGAACAAACAACTGAAAATCTTTGGTTAAATCCAAAAGTCCCAAAGCAGGTGCAGACATTAAGGCACGTTTTAACTCTACAAAAGCCTTTGCTGTGGTGGGCCCCATACAAAGGGAGAATTCTTTTGGGCCTCATACAGCGGTTTAGCTATTAGCCCATAGTTCATAATCCAAAGATGACACCACCCAGTCATTCCCAAAAATGCTCTGAGTTCAGGAATATTTCTCGGCTCAGGTATACCACAAATAGCTTCTTTGCGATCTTTTCCTAATTGTCGCTGTCCTTTTGAAATCTCAAAGCCCAGATATATCACAGTCTGGTAGGCTGTTTGGGCTTTCTTCCTGGATACCTTGTACCCATTTAGTCCCAGGAAATTAAAGAGGTCAATAGTCACCTGTATACAAGTAAATCTTTCTTCTGTAGCAATCAGTATGTCACCCACATATGGTAAGAGTAAATGCCCAGGTCTTGATTTATCCTGTTTCCAGATTTCAAGTTCCTTTGCTAACTGATTTCCAAAAATAGTTGGACTGTTTTTAAATCCTTGGGGTAATCTAGTCCGTGTCAGCTGCATCCTTCGCCCCGTTTGAGGATTTTCCCATTCAAAAGCAAACAGTTTTCTACTTTCCTTTTCCAAAGGTATACAGTAGAAAGCATCTTTTAAATCAAGCACTGTAAACCACTGATAAGTCTCCCTTAACGCTGTTAACAGTGTATAAGGGTTTGCTACTACAGGATAAATATCCTGAACTATTTAGTTTACTGCTCTCAAGTCTTGCACCAGCCTATATTCACCCGAGGGTTTCTGACTGGTAAAATAGGAGTATTATACTCAGATTCACATTCTTCCAAAATTTTATACTCCAAAAATGTATCAATCAATTTCTTCAATTCCTGTCTCACTTCTGATTTGATTGGATCTTGTTTAATTCTCACTGTTCCTGTGCCTTCCTTCCAATCTATTTTAACAGGTTCTGCTAGTTTTGATTTACCAGGAATATTTGTTTCCCATACAGTAGGGATCGCTGCCAAATCCACCTCCGGTGGAATTTCTTGTTCCTTTACTTTTTCTTGTATCATCAGGATTTCTCCCGGTTTTGACTCAGGTATTTTCAAGAAAAGTTCTCCTTCGTCAAAAACACTTTGTGCATTTAATTTGGATAACAAATCTCTTCCTAAGAAGGGTATCGGACATTCTGGCACATACAAAAATTCATGTGTAATTATCTTATTTCCAAATTTCAAATCCAGGGGTTGCAGGAATGGCCTGGTTTTGTTCCAATTTTTCCTTTACAGGTATTTAATAAAAAAAAATGTCGCTCCTGTATCCACTCCCAATCTCACAATTTGAACAGCATTTTTTCCCCCACTTTCTTATTATCAGAAGTTATAGCCATTACCAAATTATCTCTAATAGTTAGCTTACATTCATCCTGCCAATCCTTTCTTTGTCTTAAGTACAAGAACAAATCCACATTTGGCATTTTATTCCATTTCCCTTCTCTTTTACAATACAGCATTAACTGCAGAATAGCGTTATAATTCAGTGTCCCATTCATGGGCCACTTTTCCTGATCATCCAATATGTACAAAGGCCACCAATTATTACAATACTCAAATTATTACAATACTCAATCATCTGGCTCTTTTGCAGATCATCATGTAAATTTCCCCAATGTGCCAATAAACATCCCAGCAAAGAATTTTTCGGGATTTTGTCATTTACAGCAAGATTACCCATGCTTTTACTTTTAAACAAGCGAGTTAACTTAGATGCCCTGGTATAATCACTCACAGTACAATACACAATTATTCAACTCTGTCACTCTGATCCGCGGATCCACTCTCCACACTCGCTTTTGTGCTCAATTGCACGTCTCACCCTTACAGCCACACTCACACTTTCCCACAGTTACTTTAAACAAAGACATAAAGCACAATATTATACACTTCTTAATTTTCTCCTCAATACACAAACACGAGAAAAAATTCCGTATCAAAAAAAAACCCCACAAAACCCTTCTAACTTCTTGTTAGAGGCACTACTTTAGAGAACACTATAGCATATAGGTTCTCTTGTTTCCACTTTTGTTCAACCCTGCAATAGCTTTCGCTTATGTCTTACGGGCAGACTCCTAGTCCTACCCTGCGCAGCTTTCACCGCGTCTGACAGGCAGACTTACTCAGTGGGACTCAAACCCACTGGTGGGACTCTAACCCACTCCTTACCATACACTTATTATAGTGGGACTCCTACCCACTTCCTCTAGTGCACTTACTTTACTGGGACGCTAACCCACTAACTACAATTAGAAAAAGAAGCGTCTTACCAAAAATCCAGGGAACCTCGCAAAGAGCCTTATGGATCGGGGATCAATGGGTATCCCTGAGAAATCCTCGGTGCCGGCTGGAACCGATCAGGTCCCCGACTCCTCCGGTCTCCTTCAGCGAGGTCCCATCTGGGTCGCCAAAACTGTTACCGAAATCTCAGAATGAAGAACTTATCGACACCGATGTGATGTAGATAAGCAGACACTTCTTTATTGACGGCCGGGTGCGTGAGCGAGTCCTCTCACGATCAACGCACACCAAGTCTCAAAATTAGACGCCATATATAGAACTTATTCATACATATTCATTAAGTATTCATGCATAGCCATGATATTTCCCGTAAAGCGTTAACATATTCTCCTCCTATATCCGATTCTGCGCAGTAGAGCTTAGAAAGGTCTAGAAATGGCTCTGGGGTACGATTTGGGTAGGTGGTATATGAGTCGGTGGTCGCGATCTCCCCCTGCCGGAATTACCTTTTACTAAAGTTCACGGTTTCTTGGCAGGTAAGCACAAGCTGTTCCAGTCGACTCTCCCCAGTTTCCATTCATCTCATATTCTGACACTTCAATACACCTTCTACCTACAGAAGACTGGTCAAATACAAAGAAACCTTTCAAACCCTGAAGTTATTACCAAAGTTTTAACAGTGGTTGTAGCCCATTCTTCTAGCCCTGGTACGGGATGTACAGAGGATCTCATAGCAGCTTTTGCTGTGCAACTATAAGTTTCATTAAAATAGATTTCTTATCCTTCTATCTTTCTATTCTATAAAATAATTTTATAAAATCAAATAATCAAATAAAGTCAATCAATCTTAACTTATTAGCAAATCTATAACATTTCCCCCCTTTGAAAGTGTTGAAAATCATTTTTCAGTACTTTCACGTTATTTACATATCATTTGTTTCAACATATTTTGGTGGTGGACTATGTCTTGATGGAATAGTTGGTACTTCTCTCATACGATTGACTGAAATTCTGTTGGTAAACTGTTTCTTCAAACTTGCATATACTAGCACGATCATCAGAATTACAATTAGTAACAGAAACAAAGTTTTGATTATGGATTGTATCCAAGAGCTCAAATTCCATCCCAGTTTGTTAAAAATTTTCCCCAACCAGTCTTCTGACATATCTTCTTGAATTGATTCTGTTTCTTTTTCAATTTTATCTAATAAATCCAAATCATGCTCCACATCTTGTGTGACATTTGAAATGTGGATACAACAGTGGTCCAGCTTATCCTTGAGATATCCACATACTCCGTGTTCTTTAAGTAGGAGCATATCTAATGCCATTCTATTTTGTAAAGTCATTCTGGAGGTCGCCTGTAATTGTATATTCAATTCCTTAAACCCCTTTTTGGTAACGTTTGCTAATTTTTCCACTTGACCAGTTAACTGATAGAGCCATGCTCTGTTTCTATATGAAGCTATAGGATTTAAAAGTGATTCAAGTGCCCAGCCAATTTTCACTCCTGTAGATGGTTCATTCCAAATATCATCATTTATCTCAGATCTCTTTATTCGTTTCAATTCTAAATTCTCTAAAGATCCTCTAAAGGGTGATTTCTTGCAAACTGGACACAATGTTGGCATGCCTAAAGTAATTTCTTTCACCTTACCTTCTAATGGTAAATGTGATGTCCAGGTTCCATCACTTAATGCCCAAACTAAATGTCCTGGACTTCGAATAGTAGTTTTTCTGCAACTAAACAAAGTTCCTTTTCTAACTGTGAAAGTGCCGGTTAAATTGAAAATATTCTTAAGACCTCGACAGAAACAACCCTATTTCAAAGCAGCGGCCAACGGAGGAATTCTTTGGATTACTAAGTCTGCATTACTGCAATCATACACTTTTTCACATTTCCACCATGGCACTATTTTATTTTCCTTCTCCCGATGAAGTTGACCTATCATTGACCCAGGGTAATACTGAAAAAACTTTTCCATCCCAGGTCAAACACCAAGAAGTTCTTGCCATATACTGAAAATGGGAAAATATGGACATAGACCGTATAGAGTCCCATTGTTCTACTAATTGGGCACCTTGGCCCGTTTTGTTACACTTCCATTTCATGACACTTCTGCTCACATTGGTTTCAAGTTGTTCATCATAAGAACACCATCCTAACTGGGGATTTGGACCCCCAGGAAAGAGAACTCAAGCTATGGCACTAGGTCGGGATCCTGTTATAAAATCATAATTCAATAGTTTTTTACAATCTGTTTCTTTCCCTGGCGACTTCCACTGTTTTCTGATAACCTTTACTTGTTCATACCATTGAGTTACTGGCCTTTGTTCACAATAGGTGGTCTCATTTTTACATTCCAGATTGGTCAGATTCATGGTTAACATTCCCCATGGAATAGATTCACCTACTGCCCTCGGTATTGGCAAACAAGCAGTGATCTGCGTGACATTTTGTAAATTGGCAAATTCTTTAGTCAATCCTACCATCAAATTTTCCTCAGCCATTTGTTTGGGAATTTCAATCACTTGTTCTGTTTCTACTTGTCTTTTGTTCCTGTCCACCAAGCCAGCCCATGATGCCACCAACACTACCGACCAAAATAAAATCCAATATAAAAATTAGACATGTTTCAGTGTCAATTTTCAAGTCTCTGGGTCACGACTGACAATCTTCCATGGAGTAGGTGCTTTCTTCACTCGAGTATAGTGTATCCAAGCATCTGATTCTGCTATCTTGATAGCTGTAAAAGTGGTTAACAGTATCTGGAAAGGTCCTCTCCAGCGCTCCTGCAAAGGTTCGGAGGTCCAGGTCTTCACATAGACATAGTCTCCTGGTTGGAAATCATGCACTGAATTTTCCAGGGGTAAAGGTCTATTCCAAATTACTGCACTCCAAATCGCAGCCAAAGTTTTCCTTAGAAAAAGCAAATAGTTATAGGCATCTTGTTTTCCTTTTACATGTATGTTTAGATTTGGCTCTAGAGACTCATATGGTTTTCCATATAATAATTCATAAAGACTGACCGAGGTTCCACTCTTTGGCTGTACCCTGACTCATAATAATGCAAATGAAAGTGCCTGAGGCCACTTTAGACTGGTTTCTTGACAAATTTTACTTATTTGTCGTTTCAAAGTTTGCTTCATCCTCTCCACTTTTCCACTAGATTGTGGTCTCCAAGACGCATGCAAATCCCAATTACTACCCAATACTTTGCTAACACTTTGGACTACTTCAGCAACAAAGGGTGGACCTCTGTCAGAGGAAATTCCAATAGGAACTCCAAATCTCGGAATTATTTCTTGTAACAACCGCTTCACAACCTCTTTTTGCTTGTGTGCTGCGACAGGGAAGGGCTTCTGGCCATCCTGTAAAAGTATCAACCCTTACCAGGATGTACCGGTACCCATTTTGTCTAGGTAACTCTGAAAAATCTACTTGCCAATAATCTCCAGGTTCTGTACCAGATTTCAGTCTACCCATTTGAACCTTTTTCTTAATCACTGGATTATTTTTCAAACATACTTCACACTTTGCAGTTACCATTTTAGCTATTCCCAACATCTTAACTGATCTTACCTGCTTTCGTAAAGATGTTACTAAGGTTTCTGCCCCCCAGTGACATTCTTGATGCCTCGTTTGAATTATCTCTCTCATCACAAGAGGTGGAATTACTACCTGTCCATTAGGAGTTATCCACCACCCAGCTAAGTTTTTCTTAGCGTTTAATAACTGACC